>NC_091691.1:76082613-76396136 GCF_041296265.1 Equus caballus
TTCGCCTCTTGCCCACTTGGCCGAGGGAGCAGCCTCACCAGGGGGACAAAGAGGGGAAGCCATGGGGGGCCCAGAGGGGAGTTCTGGCAGTTTGGGGGACTAGGGCGTTGGAAGCCGCAAGGTCCTCCCTGGCTCAGCCTGCAGGGTGAGGAGCAGCTCAGGCGGGCAGGGCCTGGGCCTCCAGGGCTTCCCTACCAGATGGAAGGCAACAGTCAGGGCAGCTAAGTGCAGCTGCTTGGGTTGTGCACTGCTTAACTCCAGGGGGCGCCCCCCACACAGACTTTGACGTGATGGCATCCATGTGCGATATGATGGTTCCATTTTTTTTCTCTTTCTCTCTCTCACACACAAACACACACACTTCGTTCACATGGCAGCTTGAGAGTGATTTCACACCAGTTTCCTGATGTGTCCACATTTCCTTTGCCCCGTTTAAAGACGGCAGCTACAGGATCAAGGGGTGATTGTGGCATGAGGCTCTGTTAACTGGGGGGACGGATTTAGAATGGGAGACCCAAATTGCCTTTCTTCTGAAATCTGTTTTCTGGGCCCGATTCACGTTCCCGAAAGTCAAAGCTACCGTCACAGCCCTAACTGGGACCCACCGGGGCCCAGCCTGGGGCCACTGCCCCCATCTGCCCTGGCCTTGCCTGAGTGGAACTACTTTCCATTCTCAGGACCTGCTTCTTGCTTTTGTCTTGGCTGGGCCCTTCCTCATGGTGTCCCCCCCCAGGACTGTGAGGCACAGCTGGAACGTGGCCTCCCTAAGCCAGCAGGCCTGTGCCAGCCATCCCCCTCCAGCAATCTCTCTTCCCTCAGCTCCTTCCCCACCTCTCATCTGAAACACTTCCTGCGCACAATGCCGGCTCCTTCCCGTCCTCTCCCTGCTCTGCTCACTGCGGTGGAAGACGGTATTTTCCAAAGCCGGTGGCAACAGATCTCTGATCCCACGTGCTGTTCCACCATGTGGCCTTGGCCCTCTTCCTGTTGAGAGCTGGGGTCTCTTAGTCCAGGTGGGTGTGTGACCAGCAGAATGAGGCTGAAGGATGCTGTGTGACTTCTCAGGCTGGGTCTGCAAAGGTGATGCACTTCTGAACGTTTGGGGGGCCATCTCCTTGGAACCCTGAGCCGCCATGTCCAAGTCCAACCCGAGGCCGGCATGCTGTGAGGAAGTCCAGGCCACAGGGGGGCCCCACGTAGATAGTCTGGCTGCCAGCTCCAGCTGAAGTCCCAGCTGACAGCCAGCGTGGGCCACCAACATGAGTGAAGACACCTCCAGGTCATTTTGGCCCCCAGCTGTTAAACGTCACTCAGCTGTTGAGTGACCCCAGCTGAGCCTCAGACAACACAGAGTAGCGAGTATCCATCCCCTCTGCGCCCTGTACAGACTTCTGACCCACAGAATCTGTGCACATAATAAAACGGTTGTTTTGAGCTAAGTTTGGGGTTATTGTTAAGCAGGAATAGATAAATGAGACAGCTGCCATCTGATTCCTGCCCCGCCCTTCACAGAAACCCCTCCCGCCAAGGTCCCCACCAGGGTCACTGGGGGGCTAAAGTCAATGGGCTCATTTCTGCCTGACTTTTCTTCACCTCTCGGCCACCGTTCCGGCCTTCCTCAAAGTACCCTGACCTTTGGCTTCCAACACCGGCCTCCCTCCCTCCTGGTTTTGGCCCTCTCCCTCACTGCCTGTGCCTCAGTTCCCCTCATGGGGTTCCCTCTGTTGGTCACCCCTTGAACGTGGGTGCTCTCCAGGATCTCCACCTTATGAGTTTTATGCTTATCTTGGAGCACACAGGACGCCAAATCCGCGTCTCCGGTGGAGACCACACTCCCAAGCACCCGCAGCCCCCTCCCCGTCGCTCCTCCTGGACTCCCCGTGGCTGTGGACTGGAGGCCTCCCATCCAGTCCCCTCCCCGTCGCTCCCCCTGGACTCCCCGTGGCTGTGGACTGGAGGCCTCCCATCCAGCCCCCTCCCCGTCGCTCCTCCTGGACTCCCCGTGGCTGTGGACTGGAGGCCTCCCATCCAGTCCGTCCACCTGGTCATTCCTGGGCGTTGTCTGGGCACCGTGGTCCACAGGCCCTGAGCTGGCCTCTGGGAACACAGCGGTGAGGGAAAGCGTGCACACTAGACTGAAGGCAGGGGTGCTGTGAGGACACTGGGGACCTGACCGAGCAGTGGGCTGTGGCGATGCTCCACAGTGACCCCTTCATGGCTTTTAGGAGAATCCGAAAGTAACCAGTTCTTCCTCTGAGGCCTCATCAGCCTGCTCAGGGGTCACTGCCCAGATGGACCTTTTGCTCACCATCTGCAAATCAGTTCCCCCCAAAACGTAAACACAGAGCTCACTGCTCCCAGGCCGTTATTCTCTCTCCCTTCGCCCTCATTAGCTCTGATTCCGCCTGAGAGTGCGGACAGCAGGTGTGAGCCATTCTGCGGCCGAGGACGGAAACGTCTCCAGCGCATCCCTAGGGGCTGGTGCTGCCCTCCCGGAGGCCCCAGTGGACAGACAGACAGTCCATAGTCAACATATTAATGAGCAAGACACAAACGGATGGAGAAAGGGTGTGGACAAAACAAGGCAGATGAGTAACGGGGATGGGGGTCGAGCCGGGGAGCTTCTTTAGGCAGGCGGGCTGTGGACCCTTTGAGGCCAAGGGCTAGGGAGGAGGTAGACATCAGAAGACCTGGCCATCAGAGGACAGATCTGGTGGGGGACCTGGTGACGGGGTGACCTGGGTGGGCTGGAGAAGCAGCAAGGAGGCCCACGTGGCTGGTGCTGTGTCTGAGGGATGGATGGAACCATCCAGGGAGAAAGCGGTCCAGCTTCCCAAGCCAGAGCCCTGTCCTGGGTGTGAGTGTGGTTGTGAGTGTGTGTATGTGTGTGTGAGGGGGCAGTGCCTGGGGCACCCAGCAGTAGAGGGAAGCAAGGAAACAAGTTGAAAATGAAGGAGTTGAAAGTAGAACCACGATGAGGGCAAACTATGGGCCGAATTGTGTCCCCCACAAATTATATGTTGAAGTGCTAACCCCCAAGTCCTCAGAATGTGACTATTTAGAGATGGAGTCTTTACAGAGGTGACTAAGGTTAAACGAGGTCACTTGGATGGCCCTTATCCAGGATGACTGGCGTCATAGAAGAGCAGGTGAGGACACAGACGTGCAGGGAGGAAAGACCACGTGAGCACACAGAGAGAAGGCGGCTGTCTGAAGGCCAAGCAGCGAGGCCTCAGGAGAAACCAACCCTGCTGACACCTTCGTCTCGGACTTCCAACCTCCAGAACTGTCAGGAAATAAATGTCGTGGGTTAAGCCCCCATCTGTGGTATTTTTTTCGCAGCCAGAGCAGACCAGGACAGCTGGATTCCAAGTGGAGTCAGGAGAAGGGACACATGAGTGCTGGGGGCGGGGGGTGTGGAAGTCATTTCAGATCAGGCTGTGTTTCCCACCCCTGCCAAAGACGGGGAGGCCCCCAGGGCTCCTCCCCCTCACCTCCCCAGCTGGCTCTGAAGCATGCCTCTCCTCCCCCTCATTCCTGAAGGTGCAGCTCCTTTCTAACACACAGTGAACCTGGAAGTAAACGTGGATGTCCTTTAAGAAACACCCCCACCCCACCCATCTCCCAAGATGCTGCAGCAGCAACAGCCACCAAAGGTGCCCAGACACGTGTATGCGTGAACACATACATACACACATGCACACGTGTTCACACATACACACACACATGCATGCATGCCAATGTGTCATCTATTAAAATTCCAGTTTTACAAACTTGTTTTAAAATTGCCCAAAGGACATGGAAAATAGCCCTGCTTTGAAGATGTGCGCATTTTGGAATGGCCACCTCAGCTGACATCTGGTTTCCTGGTCTTTGGACTCGGTGGCAGGGGGTGGGGGGGAGCTGGGGCTGGGCCTCCTGCTCTCTAGTGGGGTTGGGCTGGTCTAAAGGTGTTTCCACTCACCTGGACACCGCCTGCTCTGCCAGCACCTGTCCCAGGTGGGAGCCTGCACTGGCGTGAGGTTGGCAGGGTGCCAATGGTACCCAAGCCAGGGCCTGGGAGGGCCAGGGCTAGGGGACTAGTGCAGCCAGGGACCAGGTGGAAATGTCCGTGCATGGCACTCTCCTCCCCTGTCCCCACATTGCTGGCTGGCCGGGCGTGGCAGAGAAACAGCTTTCCTGATGGACAGATCCTTCGGCCCTCTCCAGCCTCGGTCACCTGGCATCCCTCACCCAACAGCCCCTGCCAGCGACCCCCTCCCCAGGGTGCCGCCCCCTCCTCAGAGACCAGCTCTCTCCACACTCCACCGGGCAGCAGAGGGGCAGGGAATGAACACAGAAGCAGAGTCAGGAGTGAGTGTTCTGCTCATCCTCTGTGCCTCAGTCTTCCGTCTGCATCATGGGGACCACCTCAGGCTGCTCCAAGGAGGGATGCAGGGCCATGGGGAGGTTACCCCACCCTGAGGAAGGAAGACGCCACTTGGTAGGGGCACTGCTCTCTGGAAAACCTCCTGGGGAGGCAGGGCTGTGGGGGAGCCCAGGAAGAGAGGACATGGGCTGGGCTGGTCCAGGAAGGCTTCCTGGAGGAAGCTGCATTTAAGCTGGGTCAACGGGGGAGTGCTCCTGGGCAGAGCTCCTTCTGCTTTCTCTACCCCTACTCATGAGATAGACCGCCCCCTCCAAGGCCCACTGTGCCAGGCTCTGGGCAGAGCTTTCTGGGGCATAGGTGCCCCCACTCCTTGTCTTTGGGGAAATGCTATGAGGCTGTCATCCAGGTGAATTCAGCTTGGAACCAACAATCCTGGCAGCCTGCTGGGTGGCAGCTCCACCACTACGCTCCCTACCATCCCTTAAGCCTCCACTGCGTGGGAGGTTCGCTCTCTCATCTCTAGTGTTCCTGCAGCCCTGCTTTCCACAGGCTTGTCACTCCTGTTATAGATGGGGCAACTGAGGCTCAGAGAGGTCTAGTGACAGGCCTGAGCCACACAGGTGCCTGCTAGGTAGCAAGGCCGGCTGCTCTGAAGCCAGGTTCTCTCTGGTGGCACTGGGGGACCACACTGATCTCGTGGGAGCTGTGTGTGTGGGCGTCAGCTTCTGTCCTTGGGAACCTGCAGGCCCCGGCCACCTGCCACGCCCTCTTGGTCCCAGGTGCACTGAGTCACTTCTCCTGTCAACTTGGGGCCATACAGATGCCAGCATGGCGATGACGCTCCTATGGTGCTGCCCCGAGGAGCTTCATGGTCCAGTGTAGTAGGGGCCCCGACAGGCACTCCGTGGGCCCTGGGCCTGGCATCTAACCAGCCTGAGCTGAGTTGCCTGGTCAAGACAACTTCTGAGCCTGGACTCAAAGGGGGCCAGAACTGGTAGGGGGACAGAGAGGGGAAGGCTGATCCGGCCAGAGAGTAGGAGCAGAGGCAGTGGGACTGGAGCCTCTCATGGAGAGCTCCCTGCCTGGCCCTGGCCCCCCTGGAGGTGGGGCGGGTAAAGTGTAGCCTAGTGCTCCCTTGGGACCATCAGCCCTAAATCCCCCCAAGGCCTTGGGTGTCTGCAGCGTCCAGGTCAGCATGACGAGGCTGGGAGTCCCTGAGACTTTGGGGTCCAAGTTGGGAGCATGAAGACCCCTCCCAGGCTGGAGGTCCTCTATGTTATCCCTCAGAAGGTTGTTGAGTTCCCCAGGCTGGGCTGGGTGGGCCCCTCAGGAGCCAGGCTGGGCTGGTTTGGGGAGCTGTGCGATGGTGAGGACAGATGTTTCCAGCTGAAGGGCTCGGGGTGTCATAAATTATTCCCCACCAAACCCTGTTTCCTATTAAGTGGAATCTGGGAGATTCGTCCCACCAGCCCCGGTGTGGGAGCCTTTAAGAGGATGGGGCTGGGGAGGGCCGAGAAGTGGCTGTGGATGCTGTGGGTGCATCCGCCACCCCTTACACCTCCTGGCCTTTCGCAGGTAGACTCGGCCCTTGTGCTCAGAGCTGTCCCTTGGCTCCCAAGCAGCCTCATCCAACTGTAGTGTCCAAGAGCTGGGACTCAGGGGAGCTCTGGATGGGTTTCTCATGAAAACCTTCCCATCTGGCCCTCCCCTCTGCCTCTGATCATAGGTGACACCGTTGGTTACCTGTCCACCCCTGCCTTCCAATGCCTTGATGCAATATCAGGAACTGTGGCAGCCCCCTTGTGACTACGAGGGGAACCAGCCAGGGGGATCAAAGCTACAGATGGGCAGAGTCTGGGTCCTTAAGCTGGTGTTGGGCTGCTCCATTAGGCCTCTCTGGGACTTCCTATCAAATGAAATAATACTAGGTACAATTTATTGAGAGCTTCCCACATTCCAGAAGTTATGCTAAATGCTGGCCTTATGCAACAAATATTTCTTGAGGTCAGGCACTGTTGTCTGTGTGGGACGCAGACATGCAGAAATCAGACATAAATCCTGGTCCTCAGAGAATTTACATTCTGTTTAGGTATTATCTCACTTAAGACGCCAACAACAGCATGAGGTAAAGTGACAGATGCTACAGTCTGGCTCATGCAGCGCACTCCCGCCCTGCGCAGTGGGCTGTCCTGACACAGAGGCTGGAAAGCTACAGGCTTCCCTCCCTTGGCTCCCCTGCAGCTGGGTTTCTGCATGCACCTGGCCGAGGCCTGGAGGGTGGGAGGGAGCATTGGTGGGGGTAGGTGGGGTGGCAGGTGCATGGGCATTAGGGTAAGGTAGTGGCACTTGGTTCCTCTGGGGCAGCTGTGGGCAGAGTTTAGTGACTGGTGTCCAGCTGTGTGGATGCATGCTGAGTGCTGGGGGTGGGGTGGGGTCGGGGGACAGCAGCCCAGCTGTGTCTCAGTCCTGGGGAGCAAGTGGGTAGTTCTCCTGACTGTGTAGCACCCAGCTTAGCTCCCCAGCCCACCCCGAAAATTGGTAGGTACCTAATACCAAGAAATAAATCCTTTTCTGCCTAAATTAGCTCATGTAGATTACCTGACTGCTGCAGATGACATCACCTAAAATGTGCCATTGACCCAGAGGAGGTGGCGGGTGGTAGACGGTGGGAATCCATCCAGTGGGGGCGAAAAGGTGGTGTCCCTGGTCATGCAGTGGGAAACCTTACGCCAAACGGTTTCCTCCCGTGCTTAGGAAGCCACGCCACAACCAGATGCCGGGCTGGGTGCAGTAAGGGGAGGGGGCTTTGGCCTCATCTTCCTTGAGGAGGGTGCTCTTTGCAGGGGAACAAGACTGTGCCTGGATGTTGGACAGGGAAAGGGAGAGACCACGAGGTGGAACCCTCCCCACCCACATTGTCACTGCAGCTGTCTTCCAATCCATGAATCTAACACCCTCCACTTATTTAGGTTTTTAATTTCACCCATATATATTTTTTTTAGATTGATCTCTGGTGTTTTTTTTTTAATGCTATTGTAAAAAATGGTATGTTTTAAAATTTTGCTTTTTCATTGTTTGTTGCTGGCATATAGAAGTACAAGTGATTTTTCTATATGACCTGGTATCCAGAAACCTTGCTAATTCTACTAGCTTATGGGTAGATTCTTTTAGATTATCTACATACTTAATCATGACGTCTGCAGATAACGTCAGTTTATTTTCTTCCCACCCAGTCCAATCTTTTTTTTTTCAAACATCGTTGCACAGGGCTAAGACCCCAGGTACTATTTTTCCTCAACGTACAGTGAAGTTGAAAGAGCTTTACAGTGGACACCTGCATACCCTCCATCCAGAGTCTACCACTCAAGATTTCACCAAGTTTACTATACTTGGCTTATCACACATCTATCCACCCTTTTTTTCTTTTTGTGATGCATTTCAAAGTAGCTGCAGACATCAGTATACTTCTCTCTCCCATGCATATCATTATTTGATACCATTCTGAATAGAAGTGATAACGGACATCTTTTTCTTGCTCCCAATCTTAGGAGGGAAGTGGTTTTTTCCCCCAGGCACACATCGTTATATTTCGGCTTCTGTATAGACTGCATCGTGTTCATCACCAAAAGTCTAGTTTCCCTCTGTCACCATACATGTGCGCCCCTTTACCCCTTTCACCCTCCCCCACCCCCTTCCCCTCTGGTGACCACTATTCTGTTCCCCTTATCTATGTGTTTATCTTCCACATGTGAGTGAAGTCATATGGTAACTGTCTTTCTCTGACTTATTTCGCTTAACATAATACCCTCAAGGTCCATCCATGTCGTCACAAATGGCCAGCTTTCATCCTTTTTTATGGCTGAGTAGTATTCCACTGTGTATATATACCACATCTTCTTTATCCATTCGTCCCTTGATGGGCAGCTAGGTTGCTTCCAAGTCTTGGCTACCGTGAATAATGTTGCAATGAACATAGGGGTGCATGGATCTTTTCCAGTTAGTATTCTCATGTTCTTTGGATAAATACCCAGAAATAGAACAGCTGGAGGAGGGAAGTTTTTGATATTTTAAGTATGATGTGTTTGCTGTAGGCTTTTTTTTGTTCTGCTTTTCTTCCCCAAATTCCCCCAGTACATAGTTGTATATTTTATTTTATTTTAATTTTTTTTAAAGATTTAATTTTTTTCCTTTTTCTCCCCAAAGCCCCCCAATACATAGCTGTATATTCTTCGTTGTGGGTCCTTCTAGTTGTGGCATGTGGGACGCTGCCTCAGCATAGCCTGATGAGCAGTGCCATGTCTGCGCCCAGGATTCGAACTGGTGAAACCCTGGGCCGCCAAAGCAGAGCGCTCGAACTTAACCACTCGGCCATGGGGCCGGCCCCCATAGTTGTATATTTTAGTTGTGGGTCCTTCTAGTTGTGGCATGTGGGACACGGCCTCAGCGTGGGCTGACAAGTGGTGCCATGTCTGCACCCAGGATCTGAACTGCTGAAACCCTGGGCTGCCAAATTGGAGTGCACGAACTTAACCACTTGGCCACGGGGCCGGCCCCCTGATGTAGGTTTTTTGTAGATAATCTTTATCAAATTAAGATAATTTATTTATTTTTCTAGTTTTCTAAACATGTATATCACCTAATGAATGCTGGATTTTTTTTTTCCCCCGAAGCCCCCCAGTACATAGTTGTATATTCTTCGTTCTGGGTCCTTCTAGTTGTGGCATGTGGGACACCGCCTCAGCGTGGTTTGATGAGCAGTGCCATGTCCGCCCGCGCCCAGGATTCGAACTGACGAAACACTGGGCCGCCTGAAGCGGAGTGCACAAACTTAATCACTCGGCCATGGGGCCGGCCCCTGAATGCTGAATTTGATAAAAATTTTTTGCATCTATTGAGATCATTTACTTTTCCTTCTTTATTGTTAATGTGAATGACTGCTTTTTGAATAATAAACCAATTGAATCACGATGTACTTTTACACATTGCTTTATATATATTGCTGGCTTCTATTCACTAACATTTTATTTAGACCGCTGGCATCTACAGCGATGAGAGATTGGCCTGCAATTTTAACATACTGTTCTTCTCAGATTTTTGATAGCTAAGGTTATGCTGGTCTCATAAAATGAACTGAGGTTTTCTAATCTTTGGAAGAGTGTGTAAGACAGGGAATTTTCTCTCTCTTAGATGTTCGGTTGAATTCACTGCTGAAGCCATCTGAACCTGTAGAGTTCCTTGTGAGGAGATTTAAAATAATGAATTCACTCTAGGCAATAGATATAGGATGACTCCAATTTTCAAGATCTTCTGATGTCAGTATTGGAAAGCTTTTTTTTTTTTTTAAGGAAATTTGTTCAGGGGCTGGGCCGGTGGTGCAGCGGTTAAGTTTGCATGCTCTGCTTTGGCGGTGTGGGGTTCACCAGTTCGGATCCGGGGTGTGGACCTATGCACCACTTGTCAAGCCCTGCTGTGGTAGGCATCCCACGTATAAAGTTGAGGAAGATGGGCATGGATGTTAGCGCAGGGCCAGTCTTCCTCAGCAAAAAGAGGAGGATTGGCAGCAGATGTTAGCTCAGGGCCAGTCTTCCTCAAAAAGAAAAAAATTTGTTCATTTTATCCAAAGTTTAAAAACATCTTTGAGGCATAATTGACATACAAAAATTGCACATAAGTGTACAGTTTGATTAGTTTTGACATAGGTAACCACCATTATCATCAAGATCATGCCATCTAGATTTAAAATTAGTATTCATAATGTCCTCAAATATTTTTAACGTCTGATCTGAAGTAAGTCACCCATTTTCACTTCTGATACTGGCTATTCCTCTGTCCCTCCTTTCTCCCTTCCACCCTTTCTCGTTACTTCCTGACCGGTCTTTTTACAGGGTTATCAATCCTCTTAGTCGTTTTAAAGAGCCAATTTTTTCTTTCTTGATTCCCTTTATTTTATATTTGTGTTCTATATTTTGGCTTTTGCTTTTGGTTTTCATTTGCTGTCTTTTAAATGTTGAGGTGTTTGTTTAATTGATTTTCAGTCTTCTTCTTTTTTTTGCTGAGGAAGATTTGTCCTGAGCTAACATCTGTTGCCAATCTTCCTCTTTTTGTATGTGAGCTGCTGCCACGGCATGGCCACTGACAGATGGGTGGTGTTGGTCTGTGCCCAGGAACTGAATCTGGGCCACTGAACCAGAATGTGTCAAACTTAACCACTAGACCACTGGGGCTGGCCCTCTTCTTTTCTAACACGTGCATTTAAAGGTATAAATTTAGGGACTGGCCTGGTGGCGCAGTGGTTAAGTGTGCATGTTCCACTTCGGCGGCCTGGGGTTTGCCGGTTTGGATCCCGGGTGTGGACATGGCACCACTTGGCAAGCCATACTGTGGCAGGCATCCCACATATAAAGTGGAGGAAGATGGTCACGGATGTTAGCTCAGGGCCAGTCTTCCTCAGCAAAAAGAGGAGGATTGGCAGCAGATGTTAGCTCAGGGCTAATCTTCCTCAAAAAAAAAAAAAAAGATTAAAAAAAGATATAAATTTATTAGCATAGTTTTATGTGCAACCCACAAGCTTTTTTCTCCATAAGTTTTGATATGTGGTATTTTCATTATTTAGTTCAAAATATTTCAAATTTTCTTTATGATCTCTTTTTTGACAGATAGGTTTAGAAATCTATTTAACTTCCAACTGTATGAGGGTCATCAAATTATCTTTTTGTAATCGATTTCCACCTTAATTGCATTGTGGTCAGAGAATATATTTCATTTGAGTTCTTTTGAAGTGTGTTGAGACTTGTTTTACAGCTCAGCATACAGTCAAATTTTGGCACATGTGCTATTTGTGTTTGAAAAGGATGCCGTTGAGTGTAGTGTTCTACGTGTATCCATTTGGCCAAGTTTGCTAATTGCATTGCTTCAATTTTCTGTAACTTGATTTTTGTAAGCTTTTTTCTTCTATCAATTACTGAAACAAGTGCCTTAAAATCTATAAATGCACATTTGCCTAAATTTTCTAGTTCTATCAACATTTACATATTTTGAGATTTTATCAAGTGCATAAAAATGTAGAATTATTACTTCCTTTTGGTAACTGAATTGACCCTTTTTACTTCTAATAATACTTTTCTTGCCTTAAAGCTACTTTAATATTAATATATCTATACTGGTTTCCTATGATTACTGTTTGCTGGGTATAGATTTCTCCATCCTTTTCTTTCAAAATTTCTAAATTCATATGTTTTAAAAGTGTCTCTTGCAAACAACCTGACAATCTTTGTCACCATTGGAGTGTTAGCCCATTTACATTTAATGTAATCATGGATTTACCACCTAGTTCTTACAACCTGCTATTTGTCCCAACTATTCTGTTTTTCTTCTCTTATTCTCTTTTGCAGCTCCTAAACCTGTCCACTGAATTGATTATTCCATCCACCCTCATTAGCTTGAAAGTTACACACATACAACATGCCTCCTTGACTTACCGAAGTCTATTATTATTATTTGAGGAAGATTAGCCCTGAGCTAACTGCTGCCAATCCTCCTCTTTTTGCTGAGGAAGACTGGCCCTGAGCTAATATCCGTGACCATCTTCCTCTACTTTATATGTGGGATGCCTGCCCCAGCATGGCATACCAAGTGGTGCCATGCCCACACCTGGGATCCAAACCAGTGAACCCTGGGCCACCAAAGCAGAATGTGAGAACTTAACTGCTGCGCCACTGGGCTGGCCCCGGAAGCCTATTATTAGATGGGACTTTTTAACCCTCTTCTTGGATGATACAAGGGACTCAGAACACAAACTCCATGTAAGCTCTCCCTACTTATACACCTGTACTTTCAAACATTTTGATATGTATTTAAAACTCCGTGACGCAATTATTGTTTTATATAGTTTTATGTAGTTATTATTTTATGTATTGTTTCATGTAGTATCTATGCTGACCTGCGCCTTTTCCATTTTCATTGCTCTTCAATCCTTCCTGGAGCTACGTCCTTACATTTAGCATCATATTCTGCCTTTTGATCACTCTTTTAATGGTCCCTTAGGGTATGTGTGCTAATGAATTCTTTCAGTTGTATGTCTAAAAATGTCTTTCTTTCTTTTTCATTCTTGCAGGATATTTTCCCCAATTAGAAGTTTCTAGGTTGGCAGTCACTTTCTTTCAGCACTTTAAAGGCACTATTTCATTGTCTTTCACTGTTTCTGCTGAAAAGTCAGCTCTCAGTTTAACCGTTGCTCCTTTGATGGTAATCCCTTCTCTATCCCACCACCATCAGCAGCTTTGCAATATTTCCTTTTCTTTGGTTCTATTTTAACCATGGCGTGTCTGGGTGTGGACTGTCTGTTTTATTTATCCCACTTGAGATTTCTTGAGGCTTCTTGAATTTATGCCTTGACACCTTTCATGAGTTTTGGAAAAGATCTCAGCCAGTATTTACATACGTAAATATTCCATTCTTTTTTGTGTGTGAGGAAGATGGACCCTGAGCTAACATCTGTTGCCAAGCCTCCTCTTTTTGCTTGGGGAAGATTGCTCCTAAGCTAACACCTGTGCCCATCTTCCTGTTTTCTATGTGGGATGCCTCCACAGCATGCCTTGACGAGTGGTGTGTAGGTCTGCGCCCAGGATCTGAACCCGTGAACACTGGGGCGCCAAAGCAGAGTGTGTGAACTTAACCACTATATCGCTGGGCTGGCCTCAATATCCCATTCTTTTACTCCTTTGAGATTCCAACTACACTTAGGCCAGACATCCTCACTGTATCCTTCATGTCTCTCACTCTCTATTCTCTACCTTTTTGATTTGGTGTTTTTTTCCCCGAATTTTTCATTTTACTCATTCTCTTCTCAGTTGTGACTAATTTGCTCTTAAATCCATCCACCGAATTATTCTTAAATCTTGTTATTTTTCAGTTCTAGAATTTCCATTTGGTCCCTTTTTATAGATTCTAATTCTCTGAAATTGTTGGCAACACGTGGTTTTGAACACAGAAAGCATAGCTGTTTCAAATTCTGTGACTGCTGTATCTGGACACTGTGGGCATTTCTTTTTTTCCCTCTGATGGTGTTAACTCACATAATTCATATTATCTGGTCATCTCATATACCTGCGTACTTCCGATTATAACGCTGTAGAAATAACTCGAGGCCTTGGGTTACACTCCTGTCTCAGTCAGCTTGGGCTGCTGTAACAAAACACCACAGACCAGGCGGCTTAAACAGCAGACGTTTGTTTCTCACGGTTCTGGAGGCTGGAGAGTCCAAGATCAAGGTGATGGGTGATTCGGCTCCTGGCACGGCTCTCTTCCTGGCTTGCACACAATTCTTGCTATGTCTTCACACAGTGGAGAGAAAGACAGCGCTCCTTCACATGTCTTCTCATAAAGGCACTAATCCCATCATGGGGGCTCCACCATCACAACCTCATTAAACCTAATTACCTCCCCAAAGCCGCACCTCCTTATACCATCACACTGGGGGGTAGGGCTCAATATACGAATTTTGAGGGGGTATAGTCAGTTCATGACAGTTCACTTCCTCCAGAGAGAATGCGCTAGGCACCTGGGGGCACTACCAACCCGATTTTACCTCAATGCACACTCAGAGACTGCTGATTCAGAAGCTGGGCGACAGTACCCCTGAAGTGTAGTCTACTGAGAGTAATGGGGGACCAGGTAATCCAGCCCAACTCTCCAGCTAAGGACAACTTGGAAATCTGGTCAAAACGTTTTTTCCCCCCCCCCCCCTAAAGATTTTATTTTTCCTTTTTTCTCCCCAAAGCCCCCAGTACATAGTTGTGTATTTTTAGTTGTGGGTCCTTCTAGTTGTGCTATGTGGGATGCCACCTCAGCATGGCCTGATGAGCAGTGTTGTGACCACGCCCAGGATCCGAACTGGTGAAACCCTGGGCCGTCAAAGTGGAGCGTGCGAACTTAACCACTAGGCCACAGGGCCAGCCCCTAAGTCAAAATATTTTCAAGTTTCGTTTGACGTCATCCCAGAGCTAAGAGGATGGTGAGAGAGAGCCTGGTTAGTCATATGGGGCTGCTTTTCCTGGGGGGGGGGGGTAGCTTTTGCTAATTGCAGAGGCCATGTCTGAGCAGCTGGTTCTTTTGATAAGCCTTGTGAAGTCAGGAGAGGAGAAGCTGCCATACGTGACCTGACCAAAGTGGTGGGGGGGCTCCTGATGAATCTCTCTTGCTCTGAGGGGGGGGACTCCAGATGGATATACCCTAACAAGATTAAATTTTATCCCTTGAGTTCTTAAAAAATAAAAATACATTATTTGCTATGGATCGTGTGCTATACTCCAGGCCTCGCTTTTTGCATTCATAGGAAGCTTGGCTCTTCATCAGAGAATGGAAACCCTGACCTCCCTGACCCCTGGAGGTGATGCAGGACACCAGAATAGCCCCGAATCTGGCATCAGAAAGCCTAAGGGTCAGGTCCTACTATCAAGCGGCAGCTACTAAACTGCAGGCATGGTGCCTAGGACCCAAAGGGTTGACCTTGCAAACTCCAGCCTACAAAGTATCAGCAGGTACCACCACTCTAATTTACGGCTCTGGAAAGGAGCACAGAGTGACTCAGTTATGGGGAGAGCTTTAATGCCTAACGCAAACCCCTGGCTCCCCAGAACCTAAGGACAGCATGTTGCCCAAAGAATACGAAATTCAGGACCCACTAAATGTTTCTCTGGGGCATATCTCAACAAGCTTGAGGGAGCTGCTGAGTGTGCTGACTGATGCCGCTCCTATGCGCCTTCCTCTCCACAACTTCCGCTTTTCCAGCTCCTGCGATTTCCTTCCAAAGGTGAGGACTGTGTGTGCAGTGTACTCTCTGTGCCTCACCTTCAGGGACCTTCTTTCCTTTCCTTTCTCCGTCTCTGTCCTTGAGCTGCTCCATACCCCCACGTCCCTCGGCACCGCTGAATGGTGGCCGGCCTGTGATGACAACACTGCAAGGCAGTTCACGGATCCTGCGACACCAGCCGCAATGGGCGAGTGTGGGACCAGAGTCAGAATTTAAAGCCTTTTCACACAGTGCCTTGAACTCCTGAGAGGGAAGGTGCTATCGAAAGGGGCCCATTCTTTTAAAAATAAACGTTGTGGGAGAACCCCTTGTTGATGAGATGACACACTGCAATAATGGCTTCGTATCTTGGGTAAAATCAGATGTGAATTTCCATCCAAACACATGATGGTCCTGTATTGTCTCACTCTACACATTCTTACTTTGTGGAAAACAAAGAAAAACTCTCAGCAAATTAACGCAAGCTTAACTCAAGTTTATCATTTAAATTTATTGTTGTGTAATAAATCTTTCGCAAAAATAAGGAAGAGACTCCTGGTGGACTTGCAGAGGCAAGGCAGTGAGGCAGCGGTCTGGGTGCGTGGATTCACAGGTGGCCTCTGAGGCCGCGGCCCCAGCTGAGCGTTCAGGCCAGTGAGCACTTCTACTGTGCGGTGAATTCAAATAGAGGGGAGGGAGAGGGCACTGCTGGAGAAAGGGGCTTTGGGAGTGGCCTGGGGAAGAGACGGTGGGATTCCTTCAACCAAGGCTTCCTTGGTAGTTTACCTTCTGTGACCAAGTCACAAGGACAGTCCTGCAGCCCAGTGCTTGTCTCACAGCACTGCCCAGGCCTCAGCCTCTGAGGACGGTTCCACGGTCCTACCAGAGGCTCGGTTGCTCCACGTAACCCTTTCAAAATTTTGTGTTTTGGTTTGAAGGCAAGGAAGTAACTCAAAAGGCTACGGAAACCAGTTAAAGCTGTATTATCATTTCCCCCCATAGGAAATAAAAATAATGGCTACCTGAAATGATAACCAAATCATTTCCCCCTCTTGACTGTCAGGATCGCTCCCCTCACCTTCAAACGGCCTCTCCCCACAAGCTAGACTAAGCAGAAGCCGTTAATGCGCCTCAGCGGCTGGTCTGAGGCCCTGTCCACCGTGACCTTAAGTGAACCACAGGAGAGCCCAGCCATCCGTGCAGACAGGTAAGAGGCCTGAGGAGGCAGAGGGCAGGCTGCCATTGCCTCCCGGGTCCACCCCTCGGCGATGGCCCTTCACCAGTCAGTCAGCCTCGGGGAGCTTCGGTTTCAGCCCCTGTTCCCGCCAGGATAATGAGACCGCCTGGCTGGCCTACTCTGAAGGATGGAGCAGCCCAGGCTTTTCACGGGGGGGGGCAGTCACACAGACATGGGCTGATGCGATGGCACTGTTTCTAACCTGTTCCAGAGCCTGGTGTGACTGAAGATGGCTCCTCCCACACCCTGAGAAGACAGTAATGGACCAAAATGACTTGGGCTCCAGGCCAGTGACACAGGGACAGGAGAGAAGCTGGTTCCTGATACAGCTTAGACCACAGCAGGCTGAACACAGTGTGCTGGGTGTCATCTGCGATTATGTGCTTTCTACGCAAAAAAGCAAACACTTTTTCCATCTTTGAGAACGAAACCAGGCTCCTCATGTAGACTGTGAAGGGGTGGCCGGGGACACAAAGTGTGACTCAAAAGGACCGTCTCACTCTGCCTCAGGGCCCGCTCTGCTCGGGGCAGCCCCGAAGCTCCTTCTTCCAGCTCAGGGACGAAACACGAGGATCGCATAGGCACAAATAAACAAAGTCAGAGACGAAGAGCAGAACACGGTTTTCACCTCATGTGGAACACCGTATTAACCAAATTGGTCTCCTTTTCCTCCTCCTAGTCTGGTTGAAGAAAAAAGACTGCTTTCAAAATGAAGCTTTTCTTTTCCCAATGATTAATACAGAGTAGATGAACTTAATTTGTGCTAGACTCCAACTTAACTCAGCTACAGCTCAGAGGCCAAGCCCACAGGAAAGCTAACCTGGCTTCATGAGGAGGAGCCATCTCTGTCTTTGAGGGAAAGACACAGAGCATCCAGCGGCTTCGATCTAACTGCCCAGGCAGACTGTTATTAAACGTGGGCCTCTGAAAGGCAACCGCACACACACGACTTCATTTCCTTACTATTCCTGTCTTGTCATCTTTGCAGAGTGATATTTCTTAATGCTGAAAGAAACACACACACAATAGACCAACACAAAAATTCTTGAACATGCAAAAAAAACCCCCAAAATCCCAGGATGTATGGTGAAGTGTCATATGCCTAAGGCAAGGGGTTCCTGGAAGAGCTCTAGAATTTTGGTTTAGAAATAAAATTGCAGGTGGAATGGTAGGATTTTACATTTATTATTGCCCCCCCCAACTTTTTTTGCACTACAATCTAAGCTGAGTGATCTACTGCCAACTGGCACCAATTCTCCAAATCCGAGTGTGCAAGGGAAACACGCCTGTGTGATGCTCTTTAATAGAAGATGCACCAGGCAGTCGGTCTGGTTCTGTTCGCCAGAAAGAAAATAACTAGAAGGGCTGCTCGGCTGGAGGGGTCAGGGTGGGAGACGGCGCCCGCCTTCAGTCGGCATCCATGGTGAACAGCTGGATGTCCTGTGGGTTCCAGTAGAGGCCCACTGCTGAGTTGTAGACCAGAGACCAGACATAGGGGATAAAAAACTCCTCGGGCTGCTCCTCTTCCACATATTTGAATTTCAATTCTGGAAATTTCTGCAATGAAAACAAGATGATTTTATAATCTCACAGTTTCAGGCAAATCAAAAGCAGCAGCAGTTCCTAAGTGGCGGTGTGGCATGTGGGGAGCCCACCTCCCCTAACTGGTATAGGGGCTGACAGCTCTGGGGCTTTACAAGACCCAGTGTCCAAAGGACTCCTGAGAGAATGTCAATTACCTGTAGGAAGGTCAATCACCCACGCGTCCCGGTCAGCTAATGTCACTTTCCTGACGGCTGGCTGAGAGCGGCAGGGACCTGGATGGGGGAGGGGTGGGACGGGAAGCATCACACTGGGAAACGGCCCCTCGTGGGTGGCAGACGGGGTTCCAGAGAAGGCGGTCTTCTGCGCAGTGCTGAGGGCTGCTTCTTCTCGAGGGACTCCGCCTTCTCACCAGGGTGGAGTCACCGTGGAGACGAGGGCTTCCCCTCACCATTCCTGAGTTTTGACCTGCGCTGCATGGCCTCCGCCTCCGGCCGGTGGTGATGGCTTCAGCTGTGCAGGGGCCCGCAGTGAGTCCTCACGGAGGCTCAGGAAGGGCTTCGGCCTAGCTGGACAAACACCCCCAGGCGCTGAGCCTACGCTCGTGGTCTCTGGAAGTGGGAAGGCACGTGGCCCCAGGTCCTCGGTAGCACCATCACCAGGATGTGGGCTTCTCTTCCAGTTTTCCTCCTGACTCACCTCCTCCAGCAGGCTGAGGAGGCGCTGGAGTTTGCTGACAGCCCTGGCCTCTTCCCTTGCCAAGGTGACTCGGGGGAGACTGGCTGCCGTTCAGTGACCTGTGTCCCGGGGGGACAGGAGAAGGGGCCACAGCGTCCTGAGAGGAGGGTGGGGCGGGCTGAGGAAGTGGGCTGACAGAGGAGGGGAGACGCGCACACAGCAGGCACGGCGACGAGCAGAGCAGTCTTTATCTGTTCTGTTTGCTGCTGTGTCCCCACAGTGGCCGGGCACTTGACAATCCGATGACTGAATGAACCAGTGACACCAGCAATCACACACTGAGGACCAACTGTATCCCCGGTACAACGGTCAGTGCCTCACGTATACTGTCTTACGTGAGTCATTCATTCACTCATTCTATTGGCTGAGCGTCTGCTACTCTGCGCCAGCAGTCACTGTGCATGCCAGGGCCCAGGACACAGGGTGCAGCAGCCACACACACTCCTGTCCTCACAGAGCTGCCTTCTTGAGGAGAGAGACGAATACACAGCAGCAACATCAAAACAATGATAACAGAGTGGGTAGTAAGAGAGGGAAGGACAAGAGGCTCGAGAGGCTGGAGGGTGGTGGAGGGGCAGCCAGGTGAGGAAGGACGTGTGTCCCTCCTGAGGGAGCAGCGCGGAGGGAAGGCCACGAGGTGACTGCTGGGGGCAGAGAGGGGCCGGAGGAAGAGCAGGCCCTGGAGAGCCGGGCCCAGGGGCGGGAGGATGGGGAGGCAGAGGAGCCGCATGGAGACTCGGCCTCCACGCTAAGGTCCGGAAAGCAAGTGAAGGGTCTGAGAGGCCACCTGAAGAGAGAGGCTCTGTGCGGGGTCTACTCCGATCACAGCGCAGAGAACTAGAGGGCACCTGGCAGCAGCGGGGGCAGGGTCTGGTCCAGGTGAGGGCAAATGGCCCGAACCAAGGCGGATGACACTAGTTAGGTAGATTCAGAAGATATTAAAAGGAAAGAGGCGGGTAGGTAGGGGACCTACACACACACACACAGAGTGATGGAAATTTTAAAACAACATTTACAACGATTAAGACCAAACACCTAAGTGCTGGATCCTCAGAGTTCCAGAATGATGAGAGAGGGGCCGAGTTAAGCAGGAAATGCTTTGTGGCAAGATGAGTTTTGAGTTAAATCTTGAAACAAGTGTCTAGGGATTCCTGAAAAGGAGGGTACTGTGGTCACGGATGTTACAACATAATACAGACAGTACAATCCCCATCCCTCACGTCTTTAATGAAAACCACTCCACTCCATGGCTCCCAGGGCATCATGGCAATGCAGAATTGACACAAATGGATTCTCGAACCTCCCCCACCTCCAACGACCCTAGATGCTCCCTCATCCTCTCTGTAGCCCATACTCCAGAAGCCTTTGCAAAACTACTCTGGTTTAACGAAATCCTAAGACTTTTCAGACTATCGGTGTTTCCAGTCAGCTCTTTCTCATCACCAGCGTAGGCTTGAAGTCTCGGCGTGCGCAGACAGCAATGGTAACGACTGTGATTTAGAGGACAACTTCTCCCACTGGGCTCTTCTGGTCAGTCTGGCCAACAAAGTCTCATCAGCTCAGGGATGTGGCACTACTTCCAGCACTTACTGACACGACTGGGACTTAATTAGGTCCCCCAGTTTTCTATTCCCTTGTCATCCACTCACAAAGTCCCCCTGAATGCCTCCCACCCTGGGCCAGCATTCTCTGGATGCACCATGACCACTCAGCGGCTGCGTGCTCTTTTGGGGGCCTGGGCATCCTTGATGGGCCACCTCTCATACTCTCTGCTGCTTCCGCCTGGCACAAGGTTCTTAGGCGTGGGGGGACAGGGTTCTTCAAGGTGGTAATAAGTCTCTGTCATGGAATCAGGTGTCTCACAGGCAGCAACACGACCATATTCTTTTCCATGAAAAATATGCATTTTAGTAACAGGTGTAGCTACCACCCACTGAGTGCTCCCTGCACACCAAGTCTGTCTGGAAGCTCCACAAGCAGCGTCGTGGTCAGTCACCACAATGTCCCGCCAAGGTCCACATGGCAGACCCCACTGATGGAAGGTGAAGTGGGGTCTGCAGAGGCTGAGTGGCTGGGTCCAGGTGGCACAGCCTGTGGGGTGGAACCGGGGGTAAAGCCCAGGTCTGACGGGGTGGGAAAGCCAGTTTGAAAAGTGACACCAGAGTCATAGGCATCCTAGTGCTTGGTCCTTGAATTGGATTCCCCTGGTACCTTCAGGGTTAGTTCTGTGCCCTGTCACTGAATGCACAGAACCCAGCACACTGCTGTTCAGAAAAATGACCAAAGCCACTACGACGTTAACAATCAAGAAAGGATGGCGGACTGAGTTGGAAAAAGAAAAGAAATTCATCCCCTAATAATGAGGATGAAAGTCCTAGTTCTTAGAACGGCCTCAAACTTTAGAAAACCCCTCATGCCGACTTGGAGAGGAGTGAGGAGGCCGTGGGGTACAGAGGTGGTGGTCTGAAAAGGTCAGAGCCCCCACACTGCCTCTTTCAGCTGGAATAATAGCATGCTACATTTCCATGTGGTCATGTGGCTGGTAGCATGCACTTCCTGATGTTAGAAATAAAAATAACTGGAAGATGTGAAACCTTTTCTCCACCCAGTGACATATTTGGAGGTTTTCCTATGAGGGCCTGAGGAAAGGACACTGTATCTCTAAGGAGGGTGGGATGGGAAAGAAAATGAGCACGTTGCTTTCCTAAGAATTCCTTCCTACGGAGGTAAAGACACTCCGGCAGGAGCCGTTTGGCGCTGGCACTGAGTTTACCTGCCCTCATGGTTCTGGGGGAATTCTGATGATGACGTATTCAGTTAGAAAGAGCAATGAGTCAAAGACTGCCCTGTGATCGCTCACAGCAGATCCAGGAGAAGGCCCCAGGAAAAGCACCTGCACCCCATGACTGTCCTCCCACCGCCTGGTCACGGAGCTGGAAATGCCTCGTTTTCACTTTGACTCAAGTTTATGTCACAATGATGATCCATCTCACTCTGGAGTGAGTAAATGTCATAAACAAAGTCTCAACATGGGGTGAGAGCCTGAGTGGTAAGACTATTCGGTATATAGCATATAATAGCACATAAAAAAATAGAATAAAATAGCATAAACTTCACCTATCAGTGGCAAACATGTATTTTTATTATGAAGTTTTTCTTCAAGTTGGCCAATGATTATTTCTATAGAAGTTCTCCACAAAAACTCAGTAATCAATTCTGAGATTATGGCCAACATTTATAGCTAACATAACTGATTACCTATTACATGGCAGGCACGTCCCAACACTTTACATATAGTTACTCATTTTTTTTTATCTTCCCAAAGCCCCAGTACATAGTTGTATATCCTCATTGTAAGTCCTTCTAGTTCTTCTATGTGGGACGCCACCACAGCATGGCTTGATGAGCGGTACTAGGTCTGTGCCCAGGATCCAAACTGGCAAACCCTGGGCCACGGAAGCAGAGCACGTGAACTTAACCACTCGGCCACAGGGCCGGCCCCTATAGTTACTCACTTACTCTTTGAAGTAACTAGAAAAAGCACTTGAAAGGCAGGCAGATAGTTTGAGTTTTAGCCCATTCATTCATTCAGCAAATATCTACTGAGGGCCTACTGTGTAGGAAGGACAGTACTAAACATATAGCTGTGAGTAAGACACACACAATCCCAGCTTTTAAGAGCAGCTCAAGTCCAGTCCTTATTAGCTGGGTGACTTGGGACAAGTCTTGTACCTTCACTCAGACTCAGGCTCTTAAGAGATAAAGTTTACTCTGAGATTTTGAATTTAACCATCCTGTCTACTCCACAGGGTTGTGACAATCAAACGAGATGAGCCATGTAAAAGAGCTCTCTCTAAAGCCTAACACAGAGTGAGCACTCAATCAACGTTGGCTTTTATCACTGACATGAAAATAGTATGCAAATGTGAGGTATGCTCTTATTTTATAACTTTCAGTAATCAAATCTAAAGACTAGAAATACCACGACTGACCTGGTCCTAAGCCTGTTTCTCTTATGCCACCCACATGGACACTCCTCACTGGGCAACCCTGTTTCCTGACTCTTAGTAACAGAAACATAGGAGGCTCTGGGCCTCCCTGCATGAAAACCCAGGAACAAGTGCTGACAAATGGCTTACAGGTGACAGACTCATCTTCATAAACATTTTTAAAGAACGAAATTATGTCACTGAGAGAAGGTAGGTCCTAAAGAACGGCCTTCTTTCTCTGTCTCAGAGTCGTCGTTGTTGAATGATGAGTTAAATGAATGAATGCGTGACTTCAAATCTGCATGATAATCCTGTGCCACAGGCACTGTTAACTCAACTGGAAGGGAGGATTGGCCCTGATGTGAGCTGATGGCTACGGTAAAGAGGACAGGAGGGTCACTTCTAAGACGTAGCTGACATCAGGAACATGACCTAGGTGTTCACAGCCTTCCTGTGTGATTATGCGGCATGTTCAACAACATTCAAGATGGAGCCAGGAGTGTGGCATCTAACCCCTGAGCTGAATGAGCCTGGAGTGGCTGAGGTTATCCAGGAGCGAGGACATCAAGCCTTATTCTAGGAGCTCACAGAGCCAACCCAGTAGGGGAGATCAGGGGAAGTGACATATACTGAGGCCACCCAAGTGCCAGGTACTTCCCACCTCACCCATGACCACACTATAAAAACAGAAGCGGCATCTCTCAGCTCATTGCTTTACGTCCTTCACAACAGTCAGTGTGTATCTTGTTTATTTGTTCACTTTGTGGACTATTCGTCTCCCTTACTAGAACATAGGCTCCAAGAAGGCAGGGACCTTATGAGCATCTGGCATACTATGGATCCTAAGAGATGTCTGTTGAATGATGAGTTAAATGAGTGAGTGACTGACTTCAAATCTGCATAATAATCTTGTGACACAGGTATTATTAACTCTATTGGATGGATAAGAAAACTTAGGCTCAAAAGGTAAAATAAAATGCCAAAGAGGCCAGAGCTGGTAAGCGGCGGAGCCAGAGGCTGAAGGAAATTCACGCCTCTCCACCGTGGCCTCCCCAGAGGCCACAGGTACCTGGCTGTGCGCTCTTCAAAACGTCTATCTTCAACGTGGACACTAGGCTTCCATGTCTTTCCAGTAATGACAACGAGCTTCAAACATTTCTTCAATGTCCCCCGACCACTAAGTCACTTAACCTTTGTGCCTGAGTTTCCTCACCGTGAAATGACAGAATGGGTCTCCAGGGCCCTGTTTCAGCTCTAGAGTCCTGGTTCCCCTGGGCTGGAGTCAGGAGGCCTCCACTCTGTCCTGGCTCAGCTACGGGCTGAGCACTTCTCCAGGACTCAGTTTTCTCACCTTGCGTAAAATGAAGCACCTCTGAGCTCCTTCCATCTCTGACTGGGTGTGGTTTTATGAGATGACCCCAGTAAGGTCTACACATTTGTATTCTCTGCCATGCCTCCCAGGCTCTCCTGGGTTGCCTGGAGAAAGGTCGAATAGGCTGGGCCTGGTTCAGCCACAGCCCTGAAGTCAAGCATTTGCTGGTTTCTACTTGGCCAGGCCTCACATGGGGGCAGCCTCACGGGAGACAGTAAACATCTAAAGGCTCCTGAGCTGTCCTGTGGGTTGACAAGAGATGGCTCTAAAGGCTGACTTCTAATTGTTTAAAACCAAGACAAACAAGGCTGCAGTTGAGCTACTCTGTGGCCCGAGAGCTTGTGGCTAAGTGGGTTGAGGTTCCAGATGTGTCCCCAGTGCTGGCCAGTGAAGCCTGACCCCTTTCACACAATGGCTCCTAAGTCGCTGTCTCCTGAGTGGGTGCCCCCCGACACAGGGGAAGCAAAGGGCAAGTACAGACAGAGCAGCACGAACACGCTTCTATTACTGGCAAAACGTGAACACTGTGGACAGCGCGCGCACACACACACGCACGCCCCTGAACCTACAGCACGAGCTCCTCTGTCCACAGGGGAGCAAGTGAGCTGCGGGGTATTATTTCTTGGGTTATTTGCTTAGAACTTTTCATTAGCACTTCAAAGGTTCAGAAAGGAGGATAAAGCATAAATAGCAAGAAAAACAAGAGCGTGTTCTCTAGGCCTGACTATACAAAACTAACACTGGAAAGCACAAAGTAAAGAGCTTTCCTTTTCTTGGAATGTCTTGTTTTTAAGACAGTGCACCGGGAACATTTTAAAAGGGTGAATAAGAGGCACAAATCATAGAGGAGTTTTGAAAACACTATTCAGTCACCCTGACTGAATGTGAAGGCCCCTGCATTACTAGCTGTGCCCAAGCTGCATTTAATTTGACGCCCCTCCACCCCCCCCACCCCAATCTACCTGTCTGTCTAGCTAGAGGGACAGACAACATGGTTTGAGATTTAAACAGACATTCTTAAAAATACATGCTCCTCTAATGTCTTAGAAGTCGGAGAGCTAAGGAAAAGAAAGACAAAAGGTTTTATTTAGCACTAATGACACTAGGGATACATTTTGTCAGGATTCCGTCCAAGAAATGTCACAGTCTGAACGTCAGAACCACCACCTAGAAAAAGTCACTCTTCCTTTCCGTTCCTCGTCAAGCCTGTGGAGAACAATAATGCCATCCTGTGATGGCTGAGGGAAGTCCAACTTCCTCACTTGAGAGTGTCTTCGTTTCTGATCCGACCAACAAACGCCCCTTGGCTGCCCAGGCCGCTTGGGCATTCCGAGGCCTTCCCAGCTCTGACGTCCATCTAGCTCCTCTCTACCCACATCTCTCTCTCGATTTCTCAGGCCCTCTTTGGGCTCCAGCCAGTGACTGTTGGGCGGACGTGCTTGAGGACCACTAAAGCTCTGGAAAAGTGGAGGGGGGGCTCTGGGGGGATGGGCGCTTTGGTTTGATAGTTATGGCGAGAATTCACCTGGAACAGGCGAGCAGAGTGCAGGGTGCTGCTGGTCACCTCAGGCCTGGCTTTCACCCCTCTCTTTCTGAGACAGTTGTCCTGTGACTCAGCTCAACAGGAGAGAAAACCCATCTCTCAGGCTTGGAGCTTGGGCTCAGTCCAAAGCTACTTACAACAATCCTGCTGTTTTGATTTTTGGAGCCAGAGGTAACATTAGACTCTCAAGTTTGGCCGGAATGTTTTTATCAGCTTCAGTGAATCAACCCACCACAGTGGGACATCCGGACGCCCAGCCCAGAGACAAAGCAGAGGTCTGATTTGGTGGTTGAGACTAGGGTATAACAAGCAGACCAAAAGCTTTAAAGACTGCCTCTGCTGTCAGTCATGTGATCTGGTGAAAACCCACAGGAAGTGCAGTGAACAGATGCAGGGCTCAACTGCAATAATTTTATTTACCACGAAAGTTCAATGGAGTTTTCCCCCTTCCACCTAAAGATCATATAGATAGCATACGAAACTCTAGCAAGCCCCTGGCATGGTTCCAGAAAGTTCAGTGCAATTTAAAATCAAATCGCTATACAGCACATTAAAAAAATTCTTTAAAAGGCCATACTAAGCCTCTGAATAGACAAGTGACGGGTGATGGTTGGGAGCGAGGCAGCCATCACCGCCGCAGAGGCGCGGGTAGGATGCACGAGGAGAGCTGCCGCTGTGGAACGCGCACGGGCGGGGGTGGGGAGGTCTGGTTTCAAGACCCTGCCATAAGGCAGCAAGGTGAGCTTTTGCATATGATTATTTTATCCAGGGGTGGATTTGGGGATGATTATCCAGTGTCCCTACCATTCTTTCCCTCATATACTACTGCTGTGTAACGCTGGGTCCTCCTGCGACAGGTCCTAACTAAATGCTGGTGAGCACCAACTATGTCCGAGGCTCTGTAGTCGAGGCTGTAGAGGAAAGAGGAGGAATAACTGGTGTGCCTCTAACAGGGGCTCAGTTTAGGAGAAGGGCTACGAGCAGTGGGGAGTTGACACACGACGGAAGAGCCCCAAGGGGCTCCCTCCCAGGGAGACTGGCGACTATGGGCAGGTGGGGGGCACAGAAGATCTCAGGTGGGCTCAGACAGTAAACTCTGGGAGAAATCATCAACCGACAAATCAGGAAACATCTATATTATCAGGTCAGCTAAACTACGTTCTGAACAAGCTGAACTGCAGGCCCTTCTGTGTGTAACAGAATGAGTTACAAATGTATCAAATATTCTGACCTCACTGACACGGAGAACCTAAGCACCGGTCTGAGTAACGGTCACACTGAATGTGCAGTAGCCTCATGTGAAGCGATTTCAAAATCAATGAAAACCTAATTCAAAACAGAAAGCTAGGAAGGGCCACTTATAAAAAGCTACAGATGAAGAAATACAAAGCTAAAATTGAGAAACCTACACTGAGGGTGGCTCAGAAGACGGTCACAATGCATTGCACATCTAAGAGCACCATGGGTGGCACAAAAGTACAAACAAAACCACAAAACCCCGGAACAGTCACAAGGTACACCAAGTTAACTGGAATTCGCATTAAATGACTAGTGTGGAAGTTCACTTTTTCAAGAACTTTTTCCTTTTTTTTTTTTTTTTAGATTTTCTTTTTTTTTTTCGCCCCAAAGCCCCAAAGGCCCCCGGCACATAGTTGTATGTTCTTCGTTGTGGGTCCTTCTAGTTGTGGCATGTGGGACACTGCCTCAGCATGGCTTGATGAGCAGTGCCATGTCCGCACCCAGGATTTGAACCAACGAAACACTGTGCCACCTGCAGCGGAGCATGCGAACTTAACCACTCGGCCACGGGGCCAGTCCCAAGAACTCTTTCTAATACAGTGAACATACTCATTTCCTCAGCCCCAAACTCCTTTAAACTCAGGCTCATTCTTTCTGGCAAAGCAGCTGACACTTTCCAAAAATGAAAAAAACAATGCTATTGATAAATTAGTTGTGTTTTTATCCCCTTGAAGTCAGTAAACATTATTAAAACATTCAAAAACTTGATTTGGTATATGTATCACATTGTAACGTATTACCTTAGTGTGTAAAATAGCTAGCAACTGTGAAACGTTCAATTTGCTGAAAACCTCAAGACAGGAGATAAGCAATGAATGCATCAGAAAGAGCGAATCGAAGCAGTGTGTCTAGTTTTTCTCAGGGAAAACATGAACAGGAAGAAGCAGTCAGAGCAAAGTGGGTGGCTGGATAGGTCACTGACGGAGGGGGGACGAGAAAAACACTAGCACAGGAGGGTTATGTGATTTGAGAACTAGGACCAAAAAAGGAAAATAATGAAGAGGAAACTGCCCTACTATATGTTGAACTATAAACCTAAAATAATTGGATGGCATAACGTCCCTCCCTCTAATTCAGACCATCACAGACGTTATGTAATTTAGAATTCATACCTGCTTGGTTATGATCACAGGAGAACTAAACAAAAGATCTGTATAAAATGCCTCACCTTGGGAACAGAGGACACACTTTATTTTATAGTTCAAAAAAAAGTGGTTGAGATTCAAACTTTCAGAATTTTTAATTTTGAAAATTTAAGATTTAAAATTTCAAAATAGGGGCCGGCCTGGTGGCATAGTGGTTAAGTTCGCATGCTCTGCTTTGGCGGCCTGGGCCTCAGGGGTTTGGATCCCCTGTGAGGACCTATGTATTGGTCATCAAGCCATGCTGTGGCAGCATCCCACATACAAAACAAAGGGAGATGGGCACAGATGTTAGCTCAGGGACAATCTTCCTCACACACACAAGAAATTTTCAAAATACACAGCAGTACCTGAGAGAACCGAAGCCCACATGCCCTTCGTTTATGTACCATATTGTATGAAGGACACCATGGCTCCCACATTCACTTTTTCCTCCTCCCTTCTCATTCCATCTTAGTCAACTAACCAACCAATTATGATGTGGAAAACACTGTGAGGTATGGCAAGGCAAGTGTAAAACAAAGTTGCTACTCTCAATGAGCTGAAAATCTAGTGAGGAGACAAAATATAAACGCATAGACTAAACACTTAAATAGCAATCTCATTGTTAAATACCAAGAAGGGTGACACAGAGAGTGAACCACTGAAGAGTTTCCAGCAGGAACAAGTCAATAAATCTGTCACGTCTGGGACAGTCTTCCTGGAGGCAGCAGGGAGAGGAGGTCACCTCAGGCAGGGACAAGCAAGGCAGGAATGAAGAGTGTTCAGGAGCTGGGGGTAGAGAGCAGCCAAAGGAACACGGGGGTAGGAGGTGGGGGCTGAGGTTCCAAAGGGGGACTGGGGCAGAGTTGGAATTGTACTCTATATTTCCTGGCTTCTTCAGGCACTGCGGAGGGGGCAGTGAAGCGGGTAAGAGAGGTAGCAAAGTTTATTAAAATGACTGGGTGTAGAGATGGTAGTGAGGATGGTGATATGTGTGTGTGTGACATTTCCTCCAACAAACTACAGCCCCTCCCTCTCAACACCCAAAAGTCACGTTAGAGAAATGAGATCCACAGGCCAGGAGCGTCAGTATCACCTGGGTAGGCACTTGTTAGAAATGCAAGCTTGGGCCGGCCCAGTGGCGCAGTGATTAAGTGTGCATGTTCCACTTCGGCAGCCCGGGGTTGGCCAGTTAGGATCCTGGGTGTGGACATGACACCACTTGACTAGCCATGCTGTGGTAGGCATCCCACATATAAAGTAGAGGAAGATGGGCATAGATGTTAGCTCAGGGCCAGTCTTCCTCAGCAAAAAGAGGAGGATTGGTGGCAGATGTTAGCTCAGGGCTAATCTTCCTCAAAAAAAAAAAAAGAAAAAGAAAAGAAAAAAAGAAATGCAAGCTCTTGGGCCCCAAATATTCTGTGATTCAGGAAGGCAGAAGGGAAAGAATGCCCAGAGATAAAAAGGATTTCCATTTTGGAGAAGGAGCCATATGTGCGAGGAAAGGTTCTCAGGATTGGGAGGGACTAAGACTGAGGCTTACAACAGCAATGATTTATTTCAGGCCTTGAGGCTAAAACGTGGCAGATCTAACTAGAAATCAGTATTCTGGGCCACTGGGAAGGCTGGCCCTAAGACAGTGACAGAGGCTAAGAACACAGTGGAGGTGATCAGCAAGAAATCAATCATATGGGAAAGGATGATGAAAAATGGTGCTTCAAGACAATCTAGTAGGTCCAAGTTTTGCTAGGAGCTTCCTAGTTCCACTAGCATGCAATCATTCCACAAATAAGGAATTGCTTTTACATGGCTGCTGTCTTCAAAGATGCGAATGTTAACAGGAGACAGATGCGGACTACCAAGTGTCAAGTGCTCCTTCTAATCCACAGCAGTAACTTTCTCTTTGGTTTGAAGTTCTCAACAGATCATGTAGGATCCTGCTCACGGCCCACCTTCCTAACTGCTCAGACCCACGCTGCACAGCTTCCCTAACCTGCAGAGTGGCTACAGCCACCTGTTCAAGTGCTTTTGGTAAACAACTTGAATTCTCTTTCTTGGACAGAGGTCTCCCTGCAGTGAGAATGGATGGGCCAAGAAGATGAGCTGGAGACTGGAAAGGCTGGAATGAAGAAAGGTTTCTCTCTAGGGTTCCAAGAAATACCCCGGGGGGCCTCGCAAGACATGACTGACCCAGCCACCCGCGGCTGACTACTACAGCAACGGCCCTGAGGCCAGCCAGCGACTGTGCTGGCGATGCCCTGCCAGGGAGGGGAGGTGGACTCCGGAGCCCGGCTCAGGGAAGTGAGTGTGTGGGGGGAGGGGGCAGAAGGGGGAAGGCTGAAGGAGACTTCAGGGTTCTTCAAGACACTCCAGTCACATTCCCCTTTCTTCAGCTATCACCCTCTGCTCCCACTTTCCTGAAATAGAGGCAGGACCTTTAAGACAATTCAGAGAGATCTGGAGCCACAAAATGGGCTCAAGGTCCTTCTTTATTCTAGCACTGCAACTAAGCGGCTCACTGACAGAGAGTATTTTTATGGTCAATATTACAGCAGAAAAGAAAAATACTTCCTCTGCTTTCCAAAACCAACGTAGAGACAGGGTAATAAAAAGGACAGGTGATGTGGTCACAAATCAGATATAGCCTCGTTCTCAGATGGCATGTCACTGAGGAAGGTACTCACAGAAGGCTAAGGAATATGAAGATATTAATATTTGGAAGCTGAAACAAAGATCAAATCTTCCATTTTCAAAAGGCTTTTCTTTGCCATTCACGAATCCTGCTTTTACTCTTTCCTGTACAAAAAGGGCGCAGGTTTTATGTTGCATTCCTTACTGTGTTCAAAGTTTAAAGACTGGCCCACCATATCTAAAATGGAGTATTGTACTGGTCTCAAGGCAGGTTAGAAATTTAAGTGCAATGGTATAAATCCACGTGATTTCAGTTTTTTCCCATAATTTTCTTACAAAGGGAACATTTTACAACTTTATGAATAAACAACAACACTGTAGCTTGAAAGTATTTTTAGAGGTGGCAAAGCCATGATTCTAACCAATAAGACCAGGACACCAGAGGAAAGAGTGAAGCTCCATGCTCTGAAGGGATGCTCCCAGAGCCCGAGGTCTTTCACTGACTCTGGCTCACATACTGGGTCAGGCAAGGCCACAGAGCTGTGGAATAATGGTCAGAAAAAGCAAGGCAAGGCAGCTGGGAGGCATGCTTGTGTCTGTTTGCTCCAAGGCAGTGGCTCTGCAGGCTGCGGATGCCGGCAGAGGTGCTGTCACTGCAAATATCAACCAAGGGAGCCGCAGGGCCTTGGGAGCCACTATGCCCTGTGTCATTCACAGTCTGAAAGCCGAGGCTGGGCCAGGCAGAGTGAGCATTTTGACTCCTGTCCCTTGTAATTCCCCAGCTTAGACAAACTGGAGTTTGTAAAAGGCAGGCAGTTGGTACTTAATGTTCTTCATGGCAATGCTCATACTTACCAAGTATTTGAAATGGAAATAAACACTATGATAAGGAAGCATAAACTTTTAAGACTAATATGTATCGCTCCCATCTAGGCTAGGAACGGTATAATGGAGGGAAAAATCAGGATGTCTGACTCTGAGAGTTGGCTCTGACACTAATAAACTTGGACAAATGACGTCACCTCCTTGACACGTAGTCATCTCATCTGTGAACCATTACTGCTGTAGAGGCCTGCTCTGACTGTGGCGGGGGACCGATGCTGAAGACTGGCTGCGAGGTCGCTGTGATTCCAGAGGGGGCTGGGGGCCCAGCAAGGGTCAGGCAGGGCTGCTGGGCCAATCCGGTCAGCACCTTGCCCTGCCTTGCCCAAGCAATGCCACAGAAGGGCCCTAAAAGAGCCCAACTCCTGCCCTGTGACAAAGGTCATGGCCAAAAAAACACAAACCTGGGAAACAGAGGGACCTCTCCCGTCTCCATTTTAGTCTTAACCATTATTTTTTTTTCAAATCAATGCCCCAGAAGGCCAAGTAAACCATCTGTAGTTGAAGCATTTGAAGATCTATAATCAGTTCCAAAACATGACAGTGGTTTAAGAGGAAGGAGTCTTATATTTCATAACACAGGCTCTAATTATTCCAAATTTACATATTTCAATAAAAAAGATATATTGCTTATCTCTTAATTTACTTTCAGGGACTAACCACGGATAATTCAATTTGTTATACACTACAAGCATGAAAATGAAATAAAATTGGAATTTACCTTGAAAATATTCACAAAACATTTTAAGGGATATTTCTAAGGGAAATTCCAAATTTAAATAATCAACATATTATATTTTAGGATTTGGACATAGGAAACAAATAATAAAATACTCTTTTATACTTGGGGTTTATTTAGAGAAAAGAATATAGAACATATGCTTTATTTAAAAAAAAAATCAAAATTTGGGATAAATAAGAAAACAAGATGAAAATTATAAACTTCCCCTAAAGAAAACTATTGTATGCTCAGCATGAAAGGGATGACATCTGAGTTCTGGGGCTTTTAAGATACTGCTTTATTTTCAAAAGAAGCAGATTAAGGAAGAGAGAGAATGTTGTGTTTACTGCAAGAGTAATTTACATTGTTGATACATCTTCCATGGTTTCCCCATCTCAGTGAACATAAAAAACACCTTCTGATGAAGAAAGATGTGTTAAGATAACACTTCTGATTAAATTCCTCTTGTGAGGTGACCTGTTCACCCATGCATCCTTCCTTCCTTTGTATGAATATTTACATTTTAATTATAACCACTGATGCTTTAACAAATATGCTGTTTTAACACAATGGTGGATACAAAATAATGGTCGTCTTCACCATCTGGCTGATGGGTCTGCATCATTTGTTGTCACTATACCAAGACCCCAACCCAATGGCTGACGCCTGCTGTCTTCCGGGATGTTCTGGTGGTCAGGGCTGCAGGAGGGCAATGTGAGGCACAGGTGGCTGCCACACAGAGCTGCAGGGTGAGGGTGACAGGCTAAGAGGCCAAGTTGAAGGTTTACTCAGTACCACTGAAGGCCCAACATTTCCCCCAAAATCTTAGGCAACATCGCCCACATACATAAAAGTGGAGAGAATGGTGTGCCTATTAACCAGCTACAGGTCATCAACTCACGGTCACTTTTATTGCATCGACCTCAAACTTCCCTCCTCTGAATTATTTTGATGCCAATCCTAGACATTAAATAATTTTATCCCTAAATATTAACCTACATATTATCAAACAGGTAAGAACTTTTTGCTCTACTTTAAGATAACTCAGGATGAGAATAAATTAGGTTACAGAGCGACCCTTTGTATCGTACAGTATTTAACAAAAAATAAGAAATATGGTCTCTGCCCTTAAGTAACCTTAACAACTACTTGGAGAGCTAAGATGAATGCAAATGGAAAAACAATCATGAAAGAGCAATTCTCCAACATAATCTATTGTTAGAAGACGCAACATAGTAATTGCCAGTTCTGATTTAGATGGATTCTAGGATGTGCACAGAAGGATCCATGTGACCTCCCAGCTTCATCTGCTTCCTCTCCTTTACACAAACCATCAGCCTCTGCCAAAATGAACTCCCCGAGGTCCTCTGCACACTCCAGGCAATTCCCACTTCCATGTCCTTTCTGAGACTGCTCTTTATAGCTAAGATGTCCCTCCCATCACAGGAACTTCCTACAGAACTGGCTCAAACGCTTCCCCCTCCTCCAGAAAGCCTTTCGTGGTCCTCTCCAGTGCTTGATGCCTGCCTGGGTGCCCACCTGCAGGCATCTGTCTGTACGTTTCCCACAAAGGCCCTGGATTGGCTATGGGTTTGTACATGGTTTTCACCTGCTACTGGATATAAATGTTTTGAAGGCAGACTCTATGAGCGTGCCCCCACAGTTCTGGGTGCGGCTTTGCTGAGTGAGGAACAGCGCCCCTGTCAAGGGCTACGGTGATGAGCAGACAGCCCTTGGACGAGAGCAGGCAGGGGAAGATCTAGCGATGAGACAGTGGGTCTGCTGGTCCTGAAGGAGAGGGGAGGGGTGGGAAAGTACTCCACGCAGAGGGAATTATTCAGAAGCCCCGCCAAGCAAGAAAAAGGTTCGAACCCTCCCATATATTGACCTCTCTGAGGCGCTCCTGGGTAGTCAGGGGTGCACAAGCAATGATGAAATCTGATCATGGTCCTCTGTGGCTTCACAAAAATCCTGGATGGCTTCCCAATGAAAACTCCTGACATAGATGACACCAAAAAGAATAGACAGAGACACTGTACCAAGGTATTTATAACCTAGGTATGAGAGATAAAATATCTACAAAAATAATTATAAGACAAGGTAGAAGTGATAACTATCATGGGAAGTATACAAATAAATGTAGTTTATGGGAGTCCAGGGAAGGGAGAAATTATTTTAAATGGGGGCATCAAGAAAGGCTTCGAGGAGGTGGTGGTCTGTAAACGATGGGCAGGATTCGGGGCATGTGAAGGTTGGCAGAAGGATATTTGGGGCAGGGGGAAAAACAGAAAAAAAAGGCACGGAGGCAGAAAAGCACAGGATGCCCAAGGACCAGCCCGTGTTCAGGTTCTTTGGAAAATGGGGAATATGAGGGGGCTTATGATGTGAAACAAAGCTTGAAAGGCAGGTTTGTGGAGTCTTACCGAGCCTTACTCTGCACTGTAGTCTGCAAAGGGGAACCACTAGGTGTGTTTGAGCAAAGCAGTGACTGGGACCTGAATGTGGTTTTGGGGAATTACCTGGGAAGCAATGTGATCCACTTGGATTGGGAGGGCAAAAAAGCAGGACCTAGGAGAGAAGGCGCAGGGAGACTAGTGCAGGGGATGCGACAGGGGATGAGGGCCTGAACCCAAGAGACGACAGTGGGAACAGAGGAGACGATGAACAGGGGAGAGGCGGCAAGGCCACGGGGATGAAGACGGAGGGAGACACTGCAGCCCTTCACAGCTGCCTCCCCCCAGAAAGGGAAATCAGGGCTTGGAAGCGACTGATTCGGAAACACATGCAACAGTCTCCTCTGTTGACGGTCATATATTTTGAGTCCAATGACCTTTGTTACTTTTGTTTTTCACTACAAACAAAGGAGCAGACAAATAAAATTCTGTTTCCATCCTCCGTCTGGCTCCATTCTAATGAGTCTTTATCTCTGTGATACTGTTTCTTCAAGCCCGTTTGCCTCTGGGAAGGGGTCTCTGTGCAGCTGACTTCACAATGCCTTCACGTTTAGTTCAGCGGTAGCTGCTGGCACAAGCCCCAGTCCAAGCCCCAGTCCTGACAGTCTCGCAGCCCAGAGTGAGCGAGCTGTCTGGAAGGGTTATCAAAATTCTGATTCTCCTGCCTCTGTCTTCAAAAATTAAAAAAGCAGGAAATAGAGCCTGGGAGAAAGATCCAATACCTATTTCTGAAGGGAGATGTTTTACTTAATTTTGTCCCTTTCAATCTTTGATCATCAGCCTGTAAATATTAAAGAGCAATAACAATGGCTTAGGAACAGGACAGACTGACCGTCAATGAATGACTTTCTGATCAGAGTCGAGGAAGTGGACCCTTATCTAGCTCAAGTTCAAGATCTGTTGACGAATGCCCTGGTCAGTCCCCAGGCCTTGACTCTGGGATCTCCTGCAATGCACAGTGACTGATGGACAGTCCTCCTATCATACATGTGAAGCCAGTAAAGTGCCTCCCACATGTTTGGGGAAAAACAGCAAGCCCTTAAGATTCCAGTGATGAAAGTCAAAATGGATTGGACTCAAGGTGCTTCACAGGACCCACCTTATTTCCCAGGCACAGAACACACACGGATGGTCAGGCTGTTTGCCCTGTGTCCTCCTCCCACTTTGCCTTTGAATTACTTGGAAAGGAAACAGAAGTCCTGAGGACACACTAGGGTTAAGGGTTCCAGCTAAGAAACACTGATTCCAGTGAGGGGTTCATCCTCTATACAAAGTTTAAAAAAACCCTACTTCCCTTCAAAAATGTGTACACAAATTTCTTTGCTGGGATTCTTCCCCAGCATATGTCCTTTTCACTTCTAGGAATCAGGGATGGGAATGGAGTGTGTGATGGGAAGGAAGAGATTATAATAAACCTGGAAAGCCATTTAGGTGACCCAACTTCAGCTAAGGGTAGAAGACAAAAAAATTCCCAAGTAGGATTCTGTATCTATGATAGTCTGCCATCATCAGTTTTTATTCATCTCTCGTCTCCCCGTTCCCCACTGTGGCAAACTCTAGATTTAACTAGAACCCTACTAACTGGAACTTTCACTAAAGCGCACTTTTTAGGACAAAGGGACAAATAAGAGCACAAGAGCATACTCAGTGAGTTAAGAAAAAGCACAATAAACTTCCAAGGAACCTCTTGCTGAGATGATTACACACACTGAGACTTTCCACACCTCACACGGGCCGGTATAAAAAGAAGCCACATAGAAGGATGATGGAAACTCAGCAAGAGTCTGAATTATCCACAAAGGATAAAAAGCAACATGCTCCTCATCTATGCCTCAGGAATTTTCCTCTTATTATAAGCAGCTTGGGGAATAGTTGTATTGAAGTTGTCGCTTGTAAGTAAATGAATATATAGACAGAACTAAAGAAATATATAAATGAAAGACACTATCTCAGAGAGCCAAGAAGTTGAGAGTAGTTTAGGACAGTGCCTGACCCAGAGCAGCTTCCTGTCTGGGGGACAGCCATGACTGCATGACATAATGATGAGTCAAAGTGTGACGTGCTCTGATGGGTGGGCCAACAAGGTGGTGGGGAAAGGCTTTGCTGAGGAGGGGATAATTTCTAAATTCTGAGAGAAAGGGGTGAGTTTTGGTAGGGAGGAAGCACTTTACACATTGGGGAAAAGTACAAATAGAGTCATGGATACAAAAACAATAGCAGTAACTTTATCTTTATAAGGGAGACAGTAAAACAGGTCACTCCTCAAAAGACTAGGTTTTTATTTTTCACTTCTTGGAAACCGACAGCTTATAATTTGTAAGGCTATATAGAACTTTATTATAAAACTATACATATTATAAAAAATTTTATCAGAACTGCAATGTCTAGAAAAGGAGCATTTTAAGGCAGACTCCAGCTTGGAAATATGAATTCTCTGATTTCAAAATGGGGTGTTTCATAAACATATTCACTGGTCAATAAAAATTAACTTCTGAGATTTCAGTTATTTTAAACTACTCTTTTCATCCTATTCTCTCAAAAGTCATTTATCACTTATAAAGAAAATGGCTCTGAAAATAAATATGTAGAAATTTATATCAACCAGATAATTCTGAAAATAGATTAATTTTTGTGAAGCTGTCCATAGCAAGCCCTGCGATTTTATATTCCCTAAAGAAATTGTTAACAGTAAGAAATTTCACATTCACTTTCTGAGGGCGACTCTGAATTTTCAGCTATGAATTATTTGATTACATCCTATTTGAAAAAGTTAAAAATAATACAAAACTCTACTAGACTGATGCAAGGGAACTTCTGGCCTTTGCACTTAGATGTAGGGAGGCTAACATGTACTTGAGATCTCCAGCAAGAATGTATTAAGTTCTATTAATAAAGCTTCTGAGACAGTGTGTTCCAAGTATACATTTTTCCTTTTTAGACTTCTATATCTGCAATTGAAATAAATCTAGTTTTAATTTTTCCCATGTTCAAAATTGTAGTTTCTCTCTTTACCTTCAAATGCTGTTTTGCCATTCACCCCCTTGGTTGCTTATTGTATATCTAGTATTAATCTGCAGTCACAACTAAATATTGCCTCTTACCCACGAAGATGCCCAATCCCTACGGGTTGCTAAGCTATAAGAAAATCATTTTCCCAAACTTTTTACTTACTTGTAGGATTTAAGCTAGTTACACTCTTATTTCTGAAAGCACTGAACTGTTTAAAGTATACTTAAAGTGACTTGTTTAGCTAATTCATTGCTAGATCAGAGAGAATAACTCAAAAAAACAAAATTATCTGAAAATGCCCACAGACGAACCATAAGCTTTGGCTCCAGGTTCTTTGCACGGCCCATCACTCAGACACCCACGGAAGGCTGGGGCCTTTATTTCAGAGAAAGCAGGGATATCATCCATTTCCCAGTCTCATTTGTTTTAAAACCATTCACTCCATTACCTCCTAAGTCCATACACTCATCACAGGAACCTCCTCCAACTCATCCTGCCTAGGCCATCTGTTTCTTTCTTTCTTTTTTTTTTTATTGTGGTAAGAAACATAAAATTTACCATCTTGACTAATTTTAAGTGTACAGTTCAGGAGTGTTAGGTATGTTCACATTGTTGTGAAACAGATCTCAAGAACTTTTTCATCTTGCAAAACTTAAACTCCATACTCATTTAAACAACTCACCTTTTCCCCCTCGCCCCAATGCCTGGCAACTACCATTCTCCATTTTCTGTGAATGTGACTACTTAGATATTTGATGTAAATGCAATCGTTTGTCTTTTTGTGACTGGTTTATATCACTTAGCATAATGACTTCAAGGTTCATCCATGCTGTAGCATGTGACAGGATTTCCTTCCTTTTTGAGGCTGAATGACATTTCATTGTATGTATCTATTACATTTTGTTTATCCGTTCATCTACGTTTTGGACATTGTGAACTGTGCTGCTAGGAACAAGGGTGTGCAAATATCTTTTTGAGTTTCTGCTTTCAGTTCTTTAGGATATAGCCCCAGCAGTGGGACTGCTGGATCACATGGTAGTTCTATTTTTAATATTTTGAGGAACCTCTAAACTGTTTTCCATAGTGGTTGCACCATTTTACAATCCTACCAACAGTACACAACTGTTCCAATTTCTCTACATCTTCACCAACACTTATTTTTTTTAAATAGTAGCAATCAGGGGCCAGCGCCATGGCCGACTGGTTAAGTTCACACACTCTGCTTCGGTGGGCCAGGGTTTCACCGGTTCAGATCCTGGGCGCGGACATGGCAGCACTCGTCAAGCCATGCTGAGGCGGCATCCCGCATGCCACAACTAGAAGGACCCACAACTAAAATATACAACTATGTACTGGGGGGCTTTGGGGAGAAAAAGGAAAAACAAAATCTTTAAAAAAAATTTTAATTAAAAAAAACACACCTATTATGATTGCTACTATTTAAAGATTTTATTTTTCCTTTTTCTCCCCAAAGCTCCCCAGTACATAGTTGTGCGTTTTTAGTTGTGGGTCCTTCTAGTTGTGGCTTGCGGGACGCAGCCTCAGCATGGCTTGAGGAGCGGTGCCATGTCCGCGCCCAGGATCCAAACTGGGGAAACCCTAGGCTGCACGAACTTAACCCCTCGGCCACGGGGCCAGCCCCTAATTAAAAAATTTTTAAAAATTTCTATTACACGTCTCATAGTAAAATAACATATATTATTCATTGAAGAAACATTTAAAAACAGGGATTAAAAAAATTACCATTAGTGGAATAACAATATCCAACAGATCTTGAGCTACTGTGTGTGCGAAGGAACCTTCCCTTTTGTTTCATACTTGAATGCTGTACATCTGTTTTGGGTTGTATACTGTGTTTGTGTATTTATGCTTTGATTCATAGTAACTTCTCATGCTATGGAACTGATTTGCATCGAACACAAACTGTAAATAAAAAATGGCTGAAAGAGGAAAAAAGGGCCATAGGTCATATTTTAGGAGATGGAAAATGAGTAAAATAATTTGATTCTTATATGCAAATGGAAACAGAGAGAAAAATCTTACATATTGATAAAAATATTTTTACCTTCATTGAAATCCCCTTGTTTAAAATTTCTATCACTTACCATACATACTTTATTCATTTTTTTACATAAAGGAGTCTTCATGGACTCCCTTGCTTTTTTAGCCTTTTCTATTGTGAAATATAACACACATACAGAAAAGTGCACAAACACATGACAATCAATTACTATCAGGCAGGCACTGACATTACCAATACATGAGTCTGCGAAAGAACACTTCACAGTACGCTGGTTACCACTGTCCCGACTCTCAGGGTAAACACTTTCTTCCACTTTCTTATACTTTTCTCACCTATATCTGCATTCCTTAACACTACACAGTCATGCGTTGGTCGATGACAGGACACGTTCTGAGAAATGAGACGTTAGGCGATTTCACTGTTGTGTGAACATCTTGGAGTGTGCTCACACAAACCTAGATGGTATCGCCTACTACAACACATCTAGGCCATAGGGTACTAATCTTCTGGGACCACTGTCATATACACAGTCCACTGTCGACCGAAACGTCATCATGCAGCGCATGACTGGAGCTGACTTTTGCCTTTCCTTCGACTTCATATTAATGGAATTATGCAGTATATACCCTTTTGCAGCCGGATTCTTTCATTTAACATTACGCTTGTGAGGTTCACATATGTGGTTTGCTGGGGTTCACTCGTTTGCATTGCTAAACAGTACTCTATTGTCTGAAAATTCCACAATTTATTAATTCCTCTGCTGTTGGACACTGGGTTGTGTCCCAGATTTGACTGTTATGAACAATGATGCTACGGACATTCTTATATGTGCCTCCTGGCACACAAGGGCGTACACTCATGTTAGGTGTATCCCTAGGAGTAGAACAGATTATGCATTTGCTCACCTTTAGTAGATATGCCAAACTTTTCTGCTGTTTGAACAATTTATATTCCCCCCCTTTTTTTTTTAAGATCTTCAATAACCACATCACACCTCATCTATTGCTTTTCTCATCCCTGATCCTGCCCTGCTATCAAACCTTCATCGGAAACTGTTAATGCCTACTTGGTGGCATCACACTTGCATCTTGGCCAACATGGCCTCCTGTTCTTTGGTCAGACTCACAGCTTCCCATCATCACAATGAAGAAACATGCAGAGCATGCCTATTGTATGCAGGGTACCAGGCTGAGTGTCGGGGATAAAAAAAAGGCAGACGACAGGTCCTTGATATCAAGTGCTACAACTGAGTTGGAAAAAAAGGCATATAGATAAGAAGGTAAGTCTCTACAGAGGCAGTCTGCCCCAGGCAGCAAATGACTGGTGTAGATGGGAGTGCTATGGAAGCAGAGCAGAAGGGCAGGGTGAGGTGGGAAAATCTTGAGGAGGAGATTTGATCCTGGCTGGGCCTTGAGGGAAACACATGGCTGAGGTGAGTAAAGGCCATGGCTGGGAACGGGCAGGCTATGTTTGGAGAACAGGGGAAGACAAGTGTTATCCTGAAACAATGACCCATGCCACATTCAGCTGCACAGGGGCAGAATCTGTCTCTCAAATGGCCAGTTAAAGAGTATACTTATAGCCAACTAAGATACATAACATAAAAAAAAAAAAAATTAAAGTCTCCCAGTTAAAAACATTACATTTAGGGGCTGGCTCTGTGGCTGAGTGGTTAAGTTTGCGCGCTCCGCTTCAGTGGCCCAGGGTTCACCAGTTTGGATCCTGGGCATGGACCGACACACTGCTCATCAAGCCACGCTGTGGTGGCATCCTACATAGAAGAATTAGAATGACTTACAACTAGGATATACAACTATGTACTAGAGCTTTGGGGAGAAGAGAAAAAAAAAGAGGAAGATTGGCAACAGATGTTAGCTCAGGGCCAATATTCCTCATCAAAAAAAAAAAAGCATACCTTTAAAAAAAAAACCACTACATTTAGTCACAAATGTGTATTCAAATACAATTCCAAAATACAGTTCTAAAAATAGTTATGGTACTAGAACACTGAGCCCCTGAGGCCCAGCCTGAGAATGTGATCCCTCCATGGCCTAGATAGTTCTGTGATGGTACTGTCAGAGGCCAAGTAGTACTCTAAAGACATTCTGTTGGTCATGAAGAGGGCAGGTCAGGGAAAGAGAATCTGAATGACCACAAATACATCATCAACAGCAAGCAAAAATTCATGGCACCATCTCTCTATACAAAGAATAGCAAAGGGCCAATTACTGGTAATAGCTGGACTCTGAGGCTGCTTTGACAGATGATTTAGTCTGATATTAGGAGTCACAGTACCCCCTGAGTGCAGAGAAGTGTCACGTACTCCAATGGAGTCAGGAAACCTGGATCTGGGCCTGCATCTGCCCCTGCCAGTCTTGTGACCTTGGGCCACATGTCAACATTCCTCATTTTCTCTATTCATAAAATAAAGGGGTTGAAACAGTATTTCTAAAATATGTCATCTCTCCATTCTAATAATTGATGCTAAGAGATGGGATATTTTTCAGTCCACTTCCTTAAGAATGAGAGAAGCTCAGGCCTGGCTCCTCCGTATCTTTCTTTAAACAATAACAAAAGTTCCCACAAGCCCTAAGACTGACCATAGAGAAAGGGCACAGTGAGAGGCTGTTCCGGAGAAATGAAGGGAACTCCAGAGAATATTGCTTTTTAAAATCATTTTAACCCACTTTTTGCCTGCCTGGGCTGGTGGAGGTGAGGAGAATAAGACAAATCAAAACCACCAAAGACATGAACTGGAAGCCCTGACTCTTGGCTGCTCTTATTGGAACTTAAATGTCACTAGCGGCTCTCATATGCCGAGGATGAGAGGGGAAATTCAAAACAAGGAAGTGGCTTCTCCTATTTCTTCTCTGGAGTTGTTACGTTCCAAACTGTCTTTTCTATTCAACTGGAAAGTGGTAGACTTGTGAGATAGAGTCAGGGTCAACTCTGATGGTAAATGTAAATACATCTGCATGAATTGATAGGTCTTTTCATAAATACATGGACTGAAGGGTCTTTTAAAAATACTGCAATCAGGGAAAAACCTGTAATGCCAACTTTTCAGACTTGGCATATTGAGAATAGCACGTATACTGACAAAACATGGGCACAACAAAAGAAGCAGTACAATGAGTAGACTATGGAAAGAACAGAGCTTTGGAGTTAAGACAACCTGGCTCAGCCTCACTTGACAACACGGAACTTTCTAGATGGAGTGATGTGTGAGTTAAATAAGATAACTTAGTCCTGACAGAGCTATTGATGTGATCACGAAAAATGGTTGATAAACTGTAAATTATTATGCATCAAATCATATTTTAAAGTTACTATTTAAAAGAATCTTGCTATAATTTCTTCCAAACTAAAATACTGAATAAACCAACCAGTTAAAGAAAATCACTCAGGAGTTTATCTGTTTTGATAGCTCAGATTAGTGACTTGAGCATTCTTTGGGCTCAGGTCATTCACTTGTTGTTCTGAAAGACAAGGCCTTACATTTCTCAACGATAGAGATGATATCAGCTTGATGTCCTCTAACTGCCCCAACTTTTCCTCAGGGTCATGGCCCCTACAGACTTGCAACTTCTGATGTCTTTTCATGAATAGTAGGTAAAAGTCCTTAGAAGACACCAAAGCGTAAGATTCACACGTGTTGTCTTCTGTTCCTTCCTTATTGCACCAGGATGCATGGCCCTCGATTTGCACTACTGTTTGCAGCAGTGCTTTTCAGTTGTGGCTTCTCATCTCTTACGGACTGGGAACCAGAGAGCTAAGCTCATTAGGGTCGCGTATCAAGCAAGGAGTATCAGGCTGTGAACAAGGGGTTCATAGCCTTCTCCTGGTAATAAAGCGCACAAAAAGGATTTTGAGCCATTCATTTTGACTGTTTAGAACTTACAGCCCTAGCTCTTGGTTTTGTTCTAGAAAAGTGAGGTTGATAGATAACTGGGAAAATAATACGAGCTAACGATTACTGACAGCTTACTCTGCACTAGGAAATTTGCATTCATTATCTGCTTTAAATTGCCCCAGCTACCTCCGGAGGAAAGCAAGGTTGAGATGGATCTACCCTTCAGGTGAGGGACTGATGTACAGCGAAGGTTAAACAACTTGCCCAAGACGACACAGTTGGCAGAGACAATGATTCGCTCTTAAGCCCTATAGTATCCTGCTTGCTCCTCAATTTACGTGCTTCAGGGCATTGGTTTTGAGGTCTGTATTCTGTCCACAGCCGTTTCTCCTCTCCACATTCAGGTAAATCAAGGTATCTCAAAGTCCTTCAGGGTTTGGGCTGCCTCCTTCCTTTGCTGTTTGCATTCCCTAATTTACTTAAGATTCCTCATTGGAGAAGGAAGAGGGTAGAGAAGCTGTTTCTTTGTGACTTTAGAAAGTGTGCCCTCCTACACAGGAAGGCCCTTTAAGGGACAGAGTGCTCACAGGAGAGTGCTGTGCAGGCAGGGTTGCTCAATCAATACTAGTTGAACAAATAAATGAAAGGCAAGAAAATCCCTATTGCAAATACCAGCTTTGTAAAAAGATGAATGTTGTCCACTGGATGTCAGAGATATTTATTCAGGAACTCAGGGGTTAAAGACTGTGGGAACACCATAAATAAACATAATGATCAAGACCCCACATGGTTCCTTGTACCCTGTCGCATCCTGATCTGAAAAACCCTCAATACTGGATTTGGTGTTTTTCTTCAATAGGGACTGTTAATGAGAGGCTATAGGAGGGGATGCGGAGAACATGTACAAAGGACTAAAATCCTGGTTTTTCATTTTCAGATCCTGTAGCTTAGGGCTGGGATACAAATGGCAGAGATGAAGGCAGATCTTTATAGTGCCTATCTGCTATTATTTCTCGTCTCTGTATCAACAGGAAGAATGCTGAATGCATGAGTTTGATAAGACTGATTGATATTTATTTAATGGCAGAGGTTGTTAGAAACAAGAACTAGACACACTATTTGAATACATTCCTTTGTGAAATTCCTCTAATGCACATTTTTAAAGAAAGACTGTGCTTTCATTCCCAAACATATAGTCTTTTGCTACAAATATATTAAAAACTGAATGGAGAAAAACAAGATTACTCTTGACTAAAATAACTACCCACTTCAGTCTGTGTAACATTCTGGGATACAATTGAAACCATGGATACAATGCTCTAAACGCCATTTAGGTTCACAAAAGCTTATCTGTGAGTGATAAACAGAGAGAATGATTCATTCATTTACCCTTTATGGAACCAGTGTGTTTCTTTGGGGTTCAGATTATGAGCAAAACCACCAGCCAGCACAGGTTAAGGGTTGTTGGCTCTGTGACTCTGAGTATACATTTAGTAAATAGGAGCCACGACAGTCAAGGGAAACACTTCTCAGTGATAGTAACTCTTTACTAACCTAGGGGCCCAAAATAATTAGGGCTAAAAGTTGAATGAAAACTGTCTCCAAAGTGGGGGAAAAAGAGTCTAAGAAATTCACTCCTAAATATTATCAAGTGTATATATTACATATTACATATCACATGTTTAATGAAAGAGAGAGAAAGGACAATAACAGTAAGATTACACACGGTCTCCTTTGTAGCATCTTGTCATAGGCACTATTGAAAATTAAATAAGGCTGTTTCTAGCTGCTACTGCTATCAGTTAGCCAGCAGCCACTTCCACAGCCATAATAACTGCCACATGCAGGCTGTGTATTACCTCTAGGCCCGCTAATTCCAAACACAGAAGGTCGCAGCTGTAGACTGCACTCAACAGGCCGGCCTACAACCGAATGCCCTGCTAGTCAGATTTCGTTTTACAAAATGAAATGATTCAGTACGTCAGAATATTTTAGATAATTTAGCCTAGTTCCGCTCCTTAAACATATGAACTAGATTATATACTTTGTAATAATTTAACCTTCGCTTATCCAAACATTTTCTATGCCATACAACTACATGCTTCTCTTTATTTTTGTTCCTTCTAGTTTCACAAAATTTAAACAATGATCTCTGGTCTGAGTTACAAGGTTATGGTGCCAATAAGGTGATTCATGTCATGTTTAAAGGCTTTCATTTTTAAAAACGGAAAAATCAGCCCTGTGAAACTGACACTTTAGTTTGAAAGATGAAGATATAAACATAGGAAAAAAAATGCGATCCCACAGGGCCATCTTTTTATACCTATAGAAGTAGCCCCCAGCCCCACTCCACAGTCTGCTCCCCACCCCAGCCTCTTCCTTGTGGGGGTCCTCACACCCTAGTATTGAGGGAGGTTCCCATGGGCCAAGACATGAAGGGCTGGACAACAATAAAGAGTTAACACTCCTCCTGAACTTTGGAAGAAACCAGATTTCGTCAGTGAGGTTTGGCAATGTGAGAAACCCTGTAACCAATTTCATTTCCTGATAAATGAATGGTCCACAGGGGAAAGTCGGCCAGTGAGTTTCAGAACTGTTGAGAGCTCAGACTTTACTGAAAGGCTCCTTGAAGGAGCCAGCTTGTCTATTGCTTATCACGGCTGAGCCAGCCAGCCCCATGCAAATGGGGCCACTGCCAGACTCCATTTACAGTTTACAGAAGCCCGACTGAGGGATTCATGGATGCGTGGTATCCCTTTAAGAAGTGACACCGCTATGGTATATCCCTCCCATTATTCTGGGCTTTTTAACCTGTGGGGCTGGAAGCATAAGCTTATTAAAATTATTTTAGAACAGCAGGTCTACATCATTTAAACTTAATCCCCCTCATCTAACTAAAAACAAAATATCCTCAGCATTCAGTTTAGAGTTGGGGAAATGCAATGTCTAAAAACAAACAAATACTCAGATAAATAAGAGTAAAATGCAGAAAGTCAATCTGAGGGGAGTTATGAAGGATAGAAAGTACCTCAAAGTACTGAAACAAGTTTACCTGAAATGTAAAGAGCCTAATTAATCACAAGATTATTTTCATTTTAAGACTGAAATGAAATGAATATCTGCATGTTTAAGTGAACTAAGACAATGCTCATAAATATAACCACATATTGCTGTATTTATGCTTAACATTAAAAAAATCTTAACACTTCTCACAGTAATTCAGAATTGGCCAAAGCATATATTTTAAAACATGTTTGCTAAATTCAAGTAAATTTTTGTCAAAAGTTAAGCTGACATTTAACATATCTAATTTGGGCTTGCTTAGAAAACACACACAATTATCCTACATGAAACAGTCAAGCAAATACACGAAGGTGGGAGAAGAGAAAAAGTCCTAAATAATGGCTTCAGGCCTTTAATTATAAAAAATAAAAAAAACAGAATCTGAAACCCGTAGGCTGTCAGCAGGCTTGCAGGCTTGGACTGGCAGCAAGGAAACCTGGAGCGGATTAGCCTCAGCCTCGCAAACACGCGTCACCACAGCCGCGAGGGAAAGGGGGCGTTTATGTGGAGGGAGGATGCGCGCTGCATCCACCAGGAAGAACGCAGACAGCAAGGACAGAGGGAGAGCCAATGAGCCCTTCAGCTTCTTCTTTAACCATTTCACCCACTTCTTCTCTTTTTCCATGGTTTTGGGACCAAAGGCTGCATTCTTTCTTTGACTTCAATTTTAGATTCTTGGTGACACTGAGCTGGTCTGTCTCCAGGCCCAGGCTAGTGAGAGAAGTCTGCGCATTCGCTGGTAGGGAGTCAGGACTAAGTCTGCTTTATTTAGGTCAAATAATTTGATAACAGAAAGACAAGACTTAAGGGAAAGGGAGTTTCCCAGGTTATTTAAAAACCACCTGAGCTGTGACCGATCAGTCATGTGAACCGAAAGAGGGCCACTTGAACACCAGGGCTCGTGGTCTCCACAGCTTTCAAATCAAGAGCAAAAAATAAATTTCTAAAATTGTGCCTATGAACCATTTCAAATTTTAATTATCTGCATATACAGTAACTATGCATGGTACTTTTAAATTCAGAAAAGCAAAAATGGAAAAACTGAAAGGTTTAATTTAAAAATAGGGCTCATTACCTGTGGTAGGAGAATTCGTCTGGTTCATAACATGAAAACTGAGTTATTTAAAAGATAATTGTCAGTGCTTTGTAGAACAGAGCTACAAATGACTGCGAGTTTAATAGCCAAAGTGCATCTGAGGCTTTTAATTAATTTCAAGAACTGTTTCTTATAAATATTCTGCAAAGCACATGAGTTTCTTACATAGTAAGTTCCAAGAGGACTAAAATGTTTTTCTGTCTTTTTCTGAATGTGGCTGCTTTCAGATCATCTCAAATTCAGAGGCTAGATGGGGGTGGGAGATAGGGAGAGTGGAGTGGAAGGCTTCAAGAACGAGAACATTGAGACTGCTGCGGAAAAGGCCTGACGTGACCAGACTCGCGGAGTTCTGATAAGAGAGGCTGTCCAGGAGCACAGCGGGGGGGCAGACAGGATACGATTTCTCCCAGATGCTCATCAACTAAAAATCCAGGTCAGGGACCGAGCTCCGACTTTGCCTGCTTGCTGGAGAAGGACATGCAGCATGATTTTTATGGCTAGACAATGAAGGAGGACCCGTGATCCTAGGGTCTGGACAATTAGGAATGTGAGGTACTTATTATGAAGAGGAGCCAGGGGAATTCCCTCTTTCAATATGCTTTTCCTTCCTCAAGGTTCTTTTCAATCAACATGAGTCACATACTTTCCCGTGTGAGAGCTGAGTGTGTGGCTCCTGAGGAGGGAGGTTCTGCTGGTTTGGCGGGGGGCAGACCGGCCCGAATGTGGGATCCTCTCCCACTCCCATTACTCCTTACACCTCTCTTCAGACTTTCACCCAAGGATCAGAGTCACTCAGAAAGGTCTGTTTAATTACAGCAAGTAAATATGACCATTACACAGCTGAGGAAATGTGGGTACAGAGAGATTCAGTGAAGGATAAACAGGGAGTCAATGACAGGGTCAAGGGGAAAACACACATTTCTAGATCCTTACTTGGGAAACTGGCAATGGGTACGATGAGCTAAACTATAGATGTGAAATTTCGTCCGCATTTTGATGAGGGGGGTAGTGAGTAATGCTATAAAGTGTCAGAATTTTTCCAACACTGAGAACTCAAAACATTTACTACTGTGAGTCTTGGAAACAAGGGATGGGAGTTTAAGTTTGGAGGTGGGGAAGCAGAGGGATCAAAAGAATGTTTACTCTGTTTTATAGGAAAAAAAAGTTTTATGAAGTGCTCTTTCCAATGGAAGACATAATTATTATTTTCTGCTGGGAAACATTCTGGCTAGTTTACAGTAAGGATCTGATACAACATGGGAAGAGTTTAAACACCATACACTTAAAAAGCTTGCTAACACATATTTTCCTGTGTTGAGGCTGTGGTGGTGTTTATCCTCCATTTTGACAGAGCAATGTCAGAAATGTGTCAGCAGGAGCGCCCTGTCACTGTAGAAGCAGAACAACATTAAAGTGAATTTTAAGAAAGCAAAGCAAACAAACAAACAGACCCAACCCGCCCTTAATCTTACTACTCAAAGTCAGTAAATATTTGCACTTTGGTGAATAATCTTTGTGTGTCTACATTTGAATGGGTAAATGCACACACATACATGTAAGTGTGTATGTATAAATATAAACATGAACACAGTCACAATCATATGAAAAGTATTGTGATGTTTTTCAGTCTGGAAGACACAGTAAGAAAAACTGCCATGCTTTTCTAGTTCTAAATGACACTATAAATTATTTCCTACTTTTGGTTTATTCTCCATGCCGCAGAGATTGTGCCAGAAGTAAACTACTGAAATATGTTTTGGTAAAACATACTGCTGTAACTGTTCAAGTAATTCACAACTCCAAGGTAACAGCAAGCACTGTGCTGTGTAGGTTTTGAGACTAAAGGCCACACAAAATGATTTTTCTGGAGCCATTTTAGTTTTTATATGAAGAGTTATATAAAAATGTACTAACAGTATAAAGCGCAGAACGTTCACATCCTGAAGACACCTGGGAAGAGTGAGCTGTACGTTCAGCTTTAAAACAACCTTTGGAGGCAGGGCACAAACACGGCTTCAGTTACTCCCAGAATTCTCCCCGGGAGCGCCACAGGCGGCTACGGGCGCCACAGAGCACGCCACTGCTGCAGGGGCCGATCACTTTGTGACAGACAGTATGCTCAGATGGAAAATCTTTTTCTTGTTCCAACTAAAGCAGCTCGGTTTTTGAGGGTGGGCATTACGTAGCTTTTCTTCTGTTACAGGGACCAGCTCTGGGCTGTGTGAGAAGAAACATGAGAAAGAATGCTCTTGGATCTTGCTGGGAGCTTAGCTTGTAGAGCTCCTTTTTCCAAAATCTGAACTCCTTAAACGATCTAGCCATAAATTAGCTCTTTTTCTCAAGTGGAGAAACACATGGTGACCTGCACGGCAGAGGAGTTTCACAAAAGTACTTTTTCTTTGTCCTTTTGGCAGTTTTTCTGGTCTCCGATTATATTTTTGAATTGAACTCTGGCATTTGTTAGGTGAAAATGACCCAACTGATGGTTTCCTTCTTTTTCGCTTGAGATTATTATACAATAAATCTCACTAATTTTCGTGTTCAATTTGATAGATTTTGCTATTTGTATACAATCATGTAACCATCATGACAATCAAGATAGAGACGAGTTCCCTCACTCTGAGAAGCCCCCTCCTGCCCCTTTCACTGGACCCCCTGCTCTCTCCCCCTTGGTGCAAGCCAGTGTTGACCTGCTTTCAGCACAATTTTGGCTTTTCTAGCATTTTATTGATTTCTAATCATGTGATTTAACTTTAATGATTTTATTGTTTTTAAAATTACTGAGACTTGTTCTATGGCTCAGAATATGGTCTGTGTGGGTAAATGTGCCATGTGCCTTCAAAAAGAATGTGAATTCTGCCATTGTTGGGTGAAATGTGCTAAGTACACCACTCAAGACAAAGTGGTTGACGGTATTTTTCAGATCTCGTATATCTTTTGATTCTTTTCTGTCTAGTTCTTCTACTAGACGCTGAGAGAGGGATTTTTTTTAAAGATTTTATTTTATTTATTTTAAAGACTTTATTTTTCCTTTTTTTCTCCCAAAGTCCCCTGGTACACAGTTGTGTACTTTTACTTGTGGGTCCTTCTAATTGTGGCATGTGGGACGCCACCCTAGCGTGGCCTGACGCGCAGTGCCATGTCCATGCCCAGGATTCGAACCGGCAAAACCCTGGGCTGCCGGAGTAGAGTGCGCGAACTTAACCACTTGGCCACGGGGCCGGCCCCAAGAGAAGGATGTTAAAATCTCCAACAATGATAGTGGAATTGTCTATTTTTCCCTCTAATTCTGTCAGCTTTCTGCTCCATGATTTGGAAGCTCTGTTACTGGTGCATACACATTACAATTATTATGTCTTCCTGTTGGATTGTCCTTTTCATCATTAGGAAGCATCCCTCTTCATCTTAGGTTTTGTGGTGAAATCTGTATTATCTGATATTAATATAGCCATTTTAACCTTCTTATGCTCACGGTTTGCATGGTACGTCTTTTTCCTTCCATCATTTGCTTTCAACCTATCTATGTTTTTATATTTAAAGCACATCTTTTGCAGACAGTATATAGTTGAGTCTTATTTTATCCATTCTGACAATCCCTGCCTTTTAATGAGTGTTTAGCTCATTAACATTTAATATAATTATTGATATGGTTAGGTTTGGATCTACCCTCTTTTTCTTTTTTTGGAATCTTCTGCTTTGTTCCTTTGTTCCTCCTCTCCTGCCTTGTATGTGTGTGTGGGGGATTATTATAGTATTTTTTAGATTTCTCTTTTTTCTGTTGGCTTTTTAGATGTTCATTTTTGTATTATTTTTATAGTGGCTGACCAAAAGATTATAATATACATCCTTACCTTTTTTTTGGGGGGGGGGGGTGCTAAAGAAGATTTGCCCTAGGCTAACATCTGCTGCCAATCTTCCTCTTTTTGCACGTAAGCTGCCACTACAGCATGGCCACTGACAGACAAGTGGTATAGGTCCCTGCCTGTGAACTCCGTTGAGGCAGGGCGTGCCGAAATTAATGACTAGGCCACTAGGACTGGCCCCATCGTTAACTTTTCACAGTCAACTTACAGATAATAATTTACTACTTTCATGTAAAATATAGAACATCATACAGGACAATATCATATAAGACCATATCCATCCCTTGCTATCCTTTCTGATCCTTTATACTATCATTGGCATTTACCCAGATATTTACCATTTCTGGTAAATATTCATTGTTTTCTGAAAATCTGAGTTTCCATCTGGTATCATTTCCATTCAGCCCAAAGAACTTCCTTAGCACTGTTTATAATGCAAGTGTGCCGGCAACAAGTTCTCTTAGTTTTCTTTTACCTGATCATGTTTTTGTTTTGTTTTCATTCTTTTTTTTTTTTTTTGAGGAAGATTAGCCCTGAGCTAACATCAGCTGCCAATCCTCCTCTTTTTTGCTGAGGAAGCCTGACCCTGAGCTAACATCCGTGCCCATCTTCCTCTACTTTATATGTGGGACGCCTACCACAGCATGGCATGCCAAACAGTGCCATGTCTGCACCGAGGATACGAACCAGTGAACCGTGGGCCGCTGAAGCGGAATGTGTGAACTTAACTGCTGCGCCACTGGGCCAGCCCTGTTTTCATTCTTGAATCCTCTTTTCATGGGACACAGAATTCTGGGTTGACAATTGTTTTCTTTCCCCCCTACTTTAAAGATTTTTTTCCATTATCTTCAAGATTATGGTTTCTAATAAGAAGTGATATGTTAATTGGATTGTTGTTCTCCTGTGTGTAGTATGCCATTTTTCTCTTGGTCTTTGTCACTGCCTTTCAACATCTTTTGACAACAAAATGCCTTAACATGGGATTCTTTGTGTTTACCCTGCTTGGTGCTAGTATCTCATGTCCACATGTTTCTGTTTTTTCCCATTTGGTTCTTTTTTATTGTTTCTATTTCTCAGGTGAGAATTCTCATTTCTCTGCTGCGATTTTCATGCACTGAAAACATGTTTCATGCAATGAAAACATTGAGGAGACTTATAGCAACTGCTTTAAAATCTTTGTCTGTGAGTTCCAACATCTGGCTCATCTTGGGGTTGAACTCGATTTTCTTTTACGTAGAGAATGTGTTCCATTTTCTTGGTTCCATGGATGTTGCGAAATTTTGGATTGCATCCTGAATAAAATATATATATATATATATATATATATATATTTTAAAGATTGGCACCTGAGCTAACAACTGTTGCCAATCTTTTTTTTTTTCTTCCCAAAGCCCCCCAGAACATGGTTGTATATTCTAGCTGTGAGGGCCTCTGGTTGTGCTATGTGGGATGCCACCTCAGCATGGTCTGATGAGTGGTGCCATGTCCAACCCTGGGATCCAAACTCGTGAAACCCTGGGCCGCCAAAGCGGAGCACACGAATTTAACCACTCGGCCAAGGGGCCAGCCCCTTGAATAAGATTAACATTAAGATGTGGAGATTCTTGTCTGGATTTGAACTGCAAACTCTGTATTTTGAGTAGCACCTCCGATCTCTGCTCAGATCTTTTGTCTTCAGCTGTCCACATCTCTGAGTGATCTTACTGCTTAAGCAGTGACCAGACTGCTCAGAGTGTGGTCTACAGATGTGTGGTGCAAGGTTTAGACAGAGGTGGGGATAGACAGAGCGTAGGGATCCTCTCCTCTGATTCTTCCCCTTCTGGAATTCCTCTACTTTTCCAGAATTTATGGATTCTTAGCTTTTCTTTTCTGGTTCTTCAGGCCAGAAGGCTACAAGTGTCCCCATGCACCTCATCTCTGCTATGTGTGCCATGGACTGCAATTAGCCCCAGGGTAAAAGTCTCAGAGACAGGAGGTAACTTTGCTATTTCTCCTTCTCCAAGTTAAAGCACACTCTCTACCAGTCTTCCTGCATCGTTATTTGCAGGGCGCCAAGTCTGGTCTCAGTTCAGACTTTTGCTCTTTGGCTAAGCTACTCTGAGTCTGTTTCCCACATACGGTTCAGGGGTCACTCAGAGGTGTGGACAGACACAGTTTGGGGATTCCCCCTCTGCATCTTTCCCTTCTGGGATTCTTCTACTCTTCTCAGCTCTCACGCCTCCCCAAGCTTCACTTCTGTGGTTCCCCAGGCCAGTTAAACTAACAGTTTTTCCATGTGAGCCCCTCACCACCATGCAGTAATGTACATGGATTGTGCTTAGCCCCAGGCTGAAAGCCACAGACACAAAAGCTTACTTATATAGCTTCCTATCTCCCTTCTTCAAATGAGCATGAACTCCCTGCCAGAGTCTGTTTGCTTCCATTCCCTCTCCAGTACCTCACATACAGTGTGTTTTGTGTTATTTGTCTAAGCTTTATAGTTGTTTTTGCAGGGGGTGTCATTTGGTGGGGTCTCAGTCCATGATGTAAAGAAGCAGGCATTTTCAAGCTGATTTTCAGCCAGGCTATGTTAATTCATTCAATAATATTTAATGAGTAGCTATTCTGTGCAAGGCAGTGTGTATTATGCTAGATTCTATAGGGGGATATAAACATAGAAAATACAGCAAGGAACTTAAAATCAAATGAGAGAGATTAAAACATACACATACGTATTTATATACAGGATAGCATGAAAACTTTTTTTAGTAGCTTAAAATTGGAAATATTCTAAATGTGTACCAATAGTAGAATGGACAAACCGTGGACTACTTACACAATGTAATACTAACACAACAGTGGAAAGGAACAACCTTGGTGTAACAACACAAACATCTCATAAACAATGCTGAGCAAAACAAGAAAGGTGCAAAGGAAAATAAACTGCACGATTCCATTTACAAAAAGTTCAAAAATGAGACACCATATTGTTTGGGAATATACACACAGAGAGTAAAATTACGAAGAAGAAGACAGTCACCTCCAAAGTCAGGACAGTGTTTATTTCCAGGGACTTTTGGGCTGTTGGCAATGTTCCATTTCTTGGTCTGAATAGTGACTGCATGTCTATTCACTTTATAATTATTCTTTTAATGTGTATATCTATAGTTTAGGTAGTCATTTATATATGATGTTGCTCACAATTTAAAAAGTAAAAAAAAGGGGAAGTGGCTTTATTAGTAGGTGGAACCCTTGACTATGTTCTAGACGTGATGTATGACCGACCATGAGCAAGTTATTATTCTTGTGACTCAACAAACTTCTGAAAATGGACATAAAACATGTTCCTTCCAATCTCACTGCCAGACTAGCGAGCACCAAGATAATGACACTAAACACAGGTCAGGTTTAATTTACCTACTGCCAAAGACAAGCTGACTTTAAGTGCTTTTTAAAAACTGTTTCCTACTTTAAAGGTAAGAGAGTCATTTCTATTTGAAAGAGCATGTGAGAAATCTTTTTGATGAGCAAATATCCTTTCTGGACACAAATAATTAGCTTATAATTTATCATTTTTCAACGTTGGGGTTTTTGTATATTAGGTTTTCTTACGAGGTTTTCTGGTAGTGATCTTCACTACCTAATAATTGGCACTATATTAGTCAGAGGTTAGGAAATCCCCTAAAATATTTGTCCAAATTCGTATTTTAAGCTGTGCTTGGGTTAAAGATCTTACCACCATTTCTAAGTTTTCAAAATGGGTTCAGTTCCTACCAATTAGCGAGCAGTGTCTAAGGTACTTCCTACCGTCCTCAGAGGTCCCAGGCCAGAATCCCGTAAAGAACTTGGATGTACTAAACTGCCAGAAAAACAAAAACTGTGACATTAGCTAATTCATTATCTCAAATTCACTGACAGGCGTCAAGAGTATTCACATTCTCACAAAACTATGCTAGGCTTTCCAAAGTCCTCTGAAACCAACAAACACAGTACCAAGAAACCTTAACTGACACGGCCAGAGGCTTACGAGCATCCTCAGTGTGATTATTCGTGTGCCAGTCACTGCACTTTCCAACCTGCCCACAAACGAAAGCCTTCAGAAGGAAAGCAGTTTTGCTTCCCTAAATGACCAATTTTACTATGTGTAAGGAATTATACTAGTGTTTAAGGCACTGGACTTTTGGTTTCTTTAAAAAGTCTTATATCACCTTAAAAGTTCCCAGAAACTTTCAGGACGTATGCTCAGTTAAGAACATCCCTTTAAAAATCACAAGAACTGGGCCGGCCCTGTGGCAGAGTGGTTAAGTTTACACACTCCACTTCAGCGGCCCAGGGTTTCACTGGTTCCAATCCTGGGCACGGACATGCCACAACTAGAAGGACCCACAACTAAAATATATACAACCATGTACTGGGAGGACTTGGGTAGAAAAAGCAGAAAAAAAAAAAAAAAAGATTGGCAACAGTTGTTAGCTCAGGTGCCAATCTTAAAAAAAAAAAAAAAATCACAAGCACCACATACAATTATTTAGTTTTCTTATTCTTTTACTTAAAAAATTCTACGTAAAAAAGCTGACTTGAGAATACTAATAGAATAAATAGAACCCACAGCCATTCTTTTTATCAGAAATAATTCATTCTTTGCTTATCATCCATTAATAATAAATAATTTTGTAACTATCTAGCAGCTATTATTTTTTGGGCATAAATTACATTATAAAATACTTTGCAAGGACTGCAGTATAACTGACTGGAACAGTCACTGTACAGGCAATGAAACAATCTCAGTAACTTGCATATGGTCACCCTAATAGAAGAGTCAAGAGTGGGACAGAGGAATAATGATAACTGGTTCTATTTTTCAACCATCACAGTAGAATCTCTCTTTAGGAAATTTTAGTTTGTGAATCACAAATTTCTGACCATACCAAAAAAGTAATTCCATCAAAACTAATAGCAAAGATTTAAAGATAAAATCATACATGTTAACGTTTCCTTTTCAATAGAAGAGTATCAACATTTTTCAAAGCTGCCCTTACACTGTGAACCTGAGTCCCTCCGTCACTGGAAACCATGGGTTGGAGAACTGGTCAAAACTTCTTTTGCTAAAGAAAAATTAGCTTTTTACCACTTTTCAATTAAGTATTTTAGTTTTCACAACTATATTCAAGATGTAATAATAAGACTAAATTTTTATACTCTGGGAACATAAAGTAAAAACTAGGCTTGGTCTACTTCTCATCCATTTCAAGGATGGAAAAAAATCCTATGAACTGCTTACAAGTCTATCATATATTTAATTAAGCAAAAATAATGTACGACATTATAACATATAACATGGGTTAGACTGCTTATCAAGAACGGCTAGCCTAAAAGTAAATATGACACGAAGCCACTGCACGTTTACTACAATTTCAGTATTACATAAGAGAAAGCTTAAGAGCATCTGAGTACTCCGTAAAGTAGCAATGAATATAACTTCAAACATTTTAAAGATTACTCTACAACATGGTATATAGATACCGTCAGAACCAAGAACTTAATTAGGTGTACTATGAATACTTAAACAAATTGATCTAATAGGGAAATAGGTTTGTGAGTTAGTAGGAGACAAAAATTCAAGATTTGAAAGAAGGAATAGCTGAAATTTATGGCTCAAAAATAAGATGGACTGAAATAATCTTGGACGAGCAACTTAAATTCTCTTTAGCCTGCTTCCTCACTTGCAAAATGTAAATTATCCTTATATCTCATGAAGTTGTTGGGAAGACGGAATGAGAACACTTGTATAAAAATACCCAGCAGAGGGCCTGGCACAGAGCAAGTGCTCAATAAATGTAACTAGATGATAAACAACAAAGAAAAAGGAGTCGAGTCAAAAGAGGGAGGGATATTTATGTCAGACTGAAGAGCAGATACAACATTTTCAAAGACAATAGACTTTAATTTTTTGCTACCATTTGCCTAATTTATAAAACAATTGTGATAACCTGTATTTGGGTTACACATAGAAGAAATCTTGTATTTTAAAGAAATCTTCTATTTTAAGGGTCATGAAATGAAAGTTCTGTTTCTTTTAGGAAAGGAAGATAAAACAGCTCCAATCCCATCAAGGCTGTTAACCCTAGCCATCATCTCCTTCGGTCTTCTAAGGGCTGGGAATGGGCGAAACCAGGCACACATACAACAGTGGTTCCCCCATCCGGCAGATCATTGGAGTTACTCAGAGAACTATTTAAAAAGACAGATTCCTGAGTTTACCACCAAACCACTGAATCAGAATGTAAGGGAGGATCCAGAAAGCTCCATCTGAAAACAGTGCTCCCGGTGACTGTGCTCTTTTGGACTCCTCACCTCATGGAAGGGGAGTCAGTGTGAGCAGAGCCATTCCTACGGAAGACCAGCACAGAAGAGACTCCAATATCAACATTCTTGAAGTTCTATCGTGCTTCCTACAGTCTGTGCCCTGAAAAGTTGCTCTGAGGGATTGAATGGAGGGGCTGACTGTCCTTGGCTAAGATTTTCTATTCGCTTCCTTCTCAACGTACAGATTAGTAACTTGGAAAGCTAGAACACCCTCCTCCACATGTGGGGTGTGTGTGCGCACACGCATGTGCACAAGTGCATTTGAGATCACGTATTTCCCAAGATGGTCCTCAAAATGGGATTGAACGGTCCTAAAAATCAGGTGCCAGCATGATTCCAGCAGTTTCCTGAACCATTAAGGAGCTTGTATTCATCGTTCCATGAGCGGCAGAAGTAACTTATGAGTAAGACTTGATCTTCCTCTTTACTGGACGAGAAACTCAAGGAGAGTTAGACCAGGAGGGAGAGCCACCCTAACTGCCAGACTTCTGAAGGGATCATTCTGGGTTTGGGGGAAACGGCAGGAAGGTAGCTAGTTTCCCTTTTTTCAGGATAGAAGCCCAGCACAGAGCTATACCTTTTATGCTTCCTAGTTTCCACCTAAAAGTAAAAAGGAATTAAGATAATAATACACCAAAAAGAAGAGAAAGAGAAAACAGTAGGAAAAAAAAGAGTCTAAAATGACAAATAAAAACATACAGGAGGGACCAGCCTGGTGGCACAGCAGTTAAGTTCGCACGTTCTGCTTTGGCGGCCCGGGGTTCGCCAGTTTGGATCCTGGGTATGGACGTGGCACCACTTGGTAGGCCATGCTGTGGCAGGCGTCCCACATATAAAGTAGAGGAGGATGGGCATGGATGTGAGCTCAGGGCCAGTCTTCCTCGGCAAAAAGAGGAGGATTGGCAGCTGATGTTAGCTCAGGGCTAATCTTCCTCAAAAAAGAAAAAAAAAAAGGAAAAAAAAAAAATCAAACAGGGCCATTTGTACAATTAAAGAAGTTAAAAGCCAGCAGCAGATTCAATCTGAAGAGGAGGCTAGACTGCTGGGCTGGCGGGACTACGCCAGGCACTGGAGCTTCTCAACTTTCCCAGTCAGAATGCGGCAGGCTTAGGCTCCTATCAATTTTTGTCTGGACCTGAAAACATGCATGCGTTCCATACACTGGGGAAAGCAGGGAGAAATTAATCAGAAAGCAGCACACAGTGGCTCCTTATGGGACCTTCATGTAAATCTAACAGTTCCACCAGGCTCCTCACCTTCCGAGAAAGATTCAGAAATAGAATAAAATGAGATCACTTGAGAAACTTTATTCTAGTACCACTATCAGAATATTTTATGCTGCTTAAACTATAAGGAAATCACTGCAGGTGATAGCCAAGTGGAGAACCCCTGAGAAACTATTAAAAATTTAGAGAGGCCAATTTACACAGGAATGAACTCACGGGTGAGAGGTACTAAAGTGGAGGTCTTCGGATCAGGGTATTTCAGTTATAAGAATGCGTGAGTGTGGAACACTACTAGAGGCATAAAAAACGTCACTATTCCAACAAAGTGACCGGGACCTCCACTCTTAACTTAGCTCCTCTATAATATTCTGGCATGAAAGTTGACCTTACAAAAGTACGGAGAGCTGTTCTCCAAAAAAGAAGCTTTACCTGAAGCAGCATCTCCAACCATCACTCAGTGGTCAACCGATACATTCTTCTCTGCTTGACTCCCTTCTATTCAGCAAATATTAAAGTGCCCACTATGTGCCAGATATACTCTCAGACACATCGAGTGAACAAAATGTGAAGATCCCCGCCCTCTTGGAGCTTACATTACCTGGGAGAATAATAGTAATTACACAGTATGCCAGGCGATAAATGCTGTGGAAAAAGAAAAAAGACAGTAGAATTGGGGGGACTGAGAGGGCTGAAACGTAAACAGGGAGGTCAGGGAAGGTCCCATTGAGAGAGAGGCTTCGTTTGCTCATGTAAAGACCAGAAGGAGGTGCAGGAGTGAGGCATGTAGGTATCTTGGGGAGAACAACTGAGGCAAGAAGGAGAAGCCAGTGCAAAGGCCCTTAGGGGGGAGAGCACTGGTGTGTCTGGGGGATTATCGATTGTTCTGCTTCTTAAACTTGAGCCCACATTAGAAATCATCAGGGGGGTAGGGGGGCTTATTAAGGAAGAGACTGCTGGGTCCCAGCCCCATAGCTTCTAATTAAGGAGGTCTGGGGTGGGGCCTGGGAATCTGCATTTCGAACATGTTCCTATGGGATGCTGATGCTGCTCGTGTAAGGACCACACTTTGAAAACCAATGACCCAATGCATACTTTAAAAACGTAGGGGGGGCCGGCTCCGTGGCCGAGTGGTTAAGTTCGCGCGCTCCACTGCAGCAGCCCAGGGTTCGGATCCTGGGCGTGGACATGGCACAGCTCATCAGGCCACGCTGAGGCGGCGTCCCACATCCCACAACTAGAAGGACATGTAACTAAGATATACAACTGTGTACGGGGGGGATAGGGGGGTTTGGGGAGATAAAGCAGGAAAAAAAAAAACCAAAAGAAACCACTAGGAGTCACTAAATCATGGTGGACCATTAAATCCATTTAACAGGTCTGACTGGCAATTAAAAAAACAAGAAAAGAAACAGAATAGGAAATATGAGAGCCCATCACATTTACTAGGAGAAAATGAAGCTTTTACGTTTTATGAAACTTTTGTTTCAGTTGTATATAAATGTATGTAAAATGTATTTTTTACTGAGGTTGGTGGTCAAAAAAGTTTGAAAGCCACTAGTCTAATGACTTTAGTGTGTCGTTAAATAACAAAGACCACATTAATCTGGTGGCAGGAATTACGGGAGTCCTGTTGTTTTAGTCGGATGCTAAACTGAACTTGCCTTGGGTCTTCTTTTCCACTCACCCATAATTTCCTCTGCCTGGATTTCTCCTCTTTCATCTCAGCCTACGGAAACCTATGGAAACCTTACCATTCCTTCAAGACAGAGAAGACTCAGTCCATGTTTGTCCTTAAAACCTTCCCAACGATGTCTCCTTTCCCTCTTCCTCCAGGTCATCTGGAGGATGATCTCCAGAACTTAACTTCTATACCACTCACTTGACACACAGTATAAATCGCCCTGCTTTGCCAGTGATCTCTGCAAGTTTGTGCTCTTCTCTCCTGAAGTGTGATATGTTTTTTGGGGGCAGGGTTGGTGTCTTATCCACCTGCATTTCCCAAATGATACCCTAGTAATGTCGTGTTCAAAGTGGACTAGCTGTGGATGGAATAAACAGTCAAACAACACTTAAAAATTATAACGTATTATTTGTATATGATGATGGAAATTAAGGAAAGGAGCAGGTGAATGAATAAAAGAGATTCAAATCTGAGCACAGAGGTACACAGGTGGTAGCAACAGGGCAAAATAAAGGAAAACCAACAGGCTGCGAGAACTTAGTGGTTAGAGAGGGCACAGCCCTAACCCTCCCACTCTCCACCCCAGAGCCCGGGCCGAGGGGTCCCTGGTAGAGCACGCTGTGGAGAAAATCCTCACTTTTCACTGGGTAGGAGTAACTTATTTTGATGCTTTGCTCTAATGCTTTGCAATGGATAAGGAGAGTTGAAGGATCAAAGGAGAAATCAATATTTTGATGAGAGGAAAGAGAGACATAAGAAATCAAGAGGAGGAGGGGAGAAGTCAATTTATGCAGTGAATATGTATTGAACGAGCTTGGTTCCAGGCCTCGAGCTAGGTGCTGCAGGATGCTTTTTGCTATAATGGAGGGATATACAGGGACATACACAGTACCATAGGAACATGGAAAACGAACCACCAAAGTCTGCCTGGGTGAATCAGGGTGGCCTTCATAGAAAGGGGAAAGCCTGTGCTGTGACTTGAAGTATGAGCAGGTTATCTGACAGACAAGACATGAAGCTGTGAGAAGCCGGAAGGAAAGGAGGAAGAAGGCAGGAGCAGCATGTAGGAGGACATGGATGTGCAAGAATATTGTCCAACTGGAGATCTGCCAGCAGTTTGGAGCATAGGATCCGTAGGAAAAAAAGAACCAAAGATAAGTCAGCAGCTAGGCGACGAAGTGCCTCACATGTTGGTCAGAGCAGGGTGCACAGTGAAGACAACTCTGGCTACAGGGCTAAGGAGGCCTTGGGAGGACCAGAACGTGGAAGGGGGCATACCATTTGGGAGGCCATGCTAACAGACTGCATGAGATGTGGAGAAGCAAAATGGGAGAGTGGCAATGTGGAGGGAAAGGAGAGATGTGGGAAATAATCAGAATTCAAAGAACTTGGGGTCTAAAGGTTCTTTTGAGCCAGAGGAGGGACGCTGGCTAGTCGTATGTCCATGGGTATAAACACACGAGGAGAGCAGCTAGAGAAGGACAGAGAAAGAGCGTGACTGTGGACATGCCCAGTGTTGGTTCCCATGGGTCTCCGAGGTGGGGCCATCCAACAGCAGGTGGGCACACCAGTGTGGCACTTAGCAATGTGCTCTGGAGATAGAGAACTGACAGAGAAATGAAAGACACTTGGGCTAGGGGCAGGGAGAGACTCCTAACAGGAGAAAGGGGCAAATTTTAAAACAGGTCAATATTAAGAAGCTATGAAAAAATTCTTGAAATTTCAGTTAATTTTCTACATTTCTCAACTAATAACAGGGAAAGCATTCTAAAAGAGGATATAAAAAGAGGATATAAAATATTCTAAAAGAGGCTCTAAAAATCACTTAGTGTGAAACTGGTTATCCACTTTTAATTCCTATGATTTATCAAGTATCTTAAGTGAATAAAATGAAAAGTTCAGTTAATGTCAGTAACTTATATTATTCCCCAGTTTCCTATTTACACTAAAAGAGACGTTATCTTCTGGTTAATTCCCCCTGAAAAGCATGACTTAATTTTCAAACACTAGATATGGTAAAATTCTTCATCCTCAAATTACAGGTAATTTACTAAACCGAAGACGAGGGAATCTGGAAGCTTTACATAATCAACTATGAGGTGGCGTGGTGGTGGTACGAGAACCTGCACAGACCTAGATGAATTCTGATCCATCATCATGACATTCAGTTTGCTCGCTAGTAAGTGAAATGGGAGCCAGGAACATGTCCTGCTGTGGACGCAGACAGTGAGAACTCTGGGCTGTGGCTTCCAACTCTGCTCCTGGAGGACACACTGACTTTATTTATTTCCTTCCAAACCCCAAAGGAGAAATAAGCAACTTAGGATTTCAGAGCCTGTTCTTTATGTCTCTGTTTATGTAGGATGGTCCAAAAAAACTAATTACCTGGTATTGCCTTTCCCAGACTTCATGACATACCAGTAAGAAGAGGATGTTTAGAATGACATTAATACTATTTACTCTGAACAGCCAAGTTGTTTAACTCTATAGACAGATTTATCCAGAGAGTATATATTCCCACGCAGGATATTACACAAATATTTTAGAAGGCAATGTCAAATAACATTTGATTGAAAAATACTCGGCTGAAAGTCAATTACTATGCCATGGGCTTCCAGATCTTAATGTTTACTTGCCCGAAGTTGGAAGAATGATACTTCTGCAAGTTTGGCTGCAGTTCTATAACGTAAGGGAAACTTGGAAAACTTTCGGCTCACCTTCTTCAGTTGACATTAGCTGGCTAACTTCTCATGAGTAAGGGGCATTGTGCTCCTCTTAACCAAAAAGGTGGTTGAAAAGAGCTCTGAATTTTCTTAATGCTTAATTTATATTTTAAGAAAGAACAAATCAGTAAGTACACACTGTAGGAAGCTTCATAAAGAGCTTACTAAAATAGTATTTCCAATGAAACAACTTCTTTTACATCAATCCTGCATACAAAGCTATTATTACATACCCGGCAATGATTTTATCAGCGTGTATTAGTGAAACCACCCAAAAGACTATAATGTACTGTCATGTGGTTTAATACAAATATTATTCAACACACAGCTTGAATTTTCAATCAACTTTAGATACGGCAGTATTTTGTGAATTAAACTCTAGAGGTCTTAAGTGATTCGTTTTATTATAAACACTCAATCCAAAAAGATGATTAAAATAATTGAAATAAGGCTTGATTATAAAGATAAACAGCCTTTTTTTCTAGTAACATCTGTGGTAATAATGTGCTATCATTTAAACCAACTGAGGATGACTCACCATCTGGGAATAAACAGAATTTTAGTTTCCTTTCTGGTACTGGGGATGGCTTGCTTTCTCCTTTTCTTAACTGGATCATCCATCCTCCATCATCTGTTCCTCTTACAACCACACAGTGAGACGGTGAGCTGGAGTCGGAGTACAGTTTCCTGCTATGTTTCAGGACAAAATTAACTGGCTCACTTGAGGGATTTACCCATGACCTTGGCCTCAATAGGATCTTGCTCTAAATAAGAGCTAATGGGCCTGGGACCTCCTACAGATCAATTAATTTCTCTCTTTATTTAGTCATAGTTCTGAAAAACAAAGAGTTATATTTTCATTCATATGTCTCTGTCTCAAATATAGAGGACTTTTTCTTTCTAAACGTAGTATAACACATGAACAACATATTAACATTCAAACAACGGCCTGGGCACTAATTCATTTTGCTTTAAGGTAAGTATTACAGTGAACTACAAAATTAACTTTCAGTATCTGCTATGGTTTGTGGAGGGGCTCTTGGGCCAGGAGCATTCACTAAAGGAATTAGAAAGTAAAGCCTTGGATTGGAATAAGTAGAATAAATGGACTAAAGACACAATTAGTGAGAGACGAGGCAAAAGAAGGCAGCTGAGGTTTATCGTAGGTGAGAGACAGAAAGAAAAGCGAAGCACCTGGGTATGACAGGAGAGTGAAGCAGCATTAGCTGTCCACGGAAGAGAAAGGAGATGGGGGAAGGACGGATGAGTGGAAAGGCACAGAAAGTTCTAAGAAGGTGGCCTAGTGCCCAGTTCCTGTTTCCTAAATAGCATTTGAAAAAAAAACGAAGCAGCGCTCGTTGGACAAGTGGCTGATTCTAGGGCTGGGGCAGGAAAAGCACAAGATGAGTCTGGAACGTCTTGTGGCATCAAAAAGTACAGAAGTGCTCAAAACAAGATGTGGGCATGTCAAAGGACACAGGGGCCAACCTGGAGGAACTGTCACTGGCCAAGGCTAGGACAATTTGAGCAAGAAAATAAATAAATGATAGTACTGAATTATAATCCATAGAACAAGTGAGGGTGCTGAATCCTAACCACTAGACTACGAATTTAGATAAGCCAAAAGCAAAAAATTGGGGGATTGGTGTACTGGAACAAAGAATTCTGTAAGCACACCCAAAAATACAGGAAAGAAGCAGCGAAAGGCACAGAGGTAGTTCTGGCTGGACCACTGGGTAGATAAGGGGAAGTATGGAGGGAAAAGACGAGCAGGGCAGGTTGGGGTTAGACTGTGGATGGTCTGCAATTCCAGCCTAAGGACCCCAAACTTTATCAGGTAGCAACAGGGCATTGACCTCTAAAGATTTTTGAATAGAAGGATGATGTCACCAGAGCTCTGCTATATAAAAATTCTTCATGGAGTTTTAGAAGCTAGAATTCTAGACTCATGAGTTACAAGGAATCTTTGGGATCATCCAATGTAACTTTTTATAATAGAAATTCTTTCAGTCTTCTTTCCTAGGTTATGGATGAGTTCCCTTGCCATCTGGTGGACTTCTTCCGTTTACCATCCAGATTTTATTGTGAATACTTCACTATTCCATGAAGCCACATATGGACTCCTAAACAACTTCAGTTGTCAGAAAGCATTTCCTGGGGCTGGCCCTGTGGCCGAGTCGTTAAGTTCACGCACTCCGCTTCAGCGGCTCAGGGTTTCGCTGGTTCGGATCCTGGGCATGGACATGGCACTGCTCGTCAGGCCACATTGAGGCAGCGTCCCACGTGCCACAACTAGAAGGATCCACAGCTAAAATATACAACTATGTACTCGGGGGATTCGGGGAGAAAAAAAAAGCAGGAAAAAAAAAAAAGATTGGCAACAGTTGTTAGCTCAGGTGCCAATCTTAAAAAAAAAAGAAAACATTTCCTTAGGTTGAATTAATACCTGTCTTGGTTTAATTTCTACCCATTGCCCTAAAGTATAAAATGAAATGCTTAATTCCTCTTTTATAGTATAATCCTTAAAGTAGTTGAACACAGTTTTTATATTTTCCTGAGGTCCTCTCTTCTCCAAGTTATTTATCCCCTACTCCTCACCTTGTGTGACTTACTGGTTCTTTACTGTCACTTCACCTGCCTTTGCACACAGCTTAGTTTACTAATGTGATGCTCAGATGGAACCTAATGTCCCTAGCATGGTCTTACCAGCATGGAAGAGAAGAGGGTAGAGGACAGTGGTGAACAGACTGCCATGGTGTGAAGTCCAGCTTTGCACTTGCGCAGTTATTAAACCCCTCTGCACCTTAGCTGCCTCACCTAGACAATCAGGCCAATAAGAACAGCACCAATTCTGATAAAGTGCTTAGAAAACTGTCTTGCAGCATTATGATTACGATTATTATGGAGCTGGAGTTCCCAAATTTTACTGACAGGTTATATCTGCCAGCATCTTGAGAAACTGGTTATCTGAACCTTAAGATTAAAAGTGCTGGCAGTTCTTTTAGCACTCATTTACTTACCTCGGCTTTCGATTTTATTTAAAGGATATACTCTTCCAGTTTGAGAGTAGTCTCATCGAAGGAGGTAAAATAAACAAACAAGGTAGTATTTGAAAATGGGAGGATGCATAGATCAACCAACTGATCATCAAGCACCTTGCCCACCGCTCCCATGTCGAAAGCTCACGACTTCTTATTTTCTTCTCTTTCTCCCCTCAGACGATCAAAGTCCCTTTCTAATCTGAGTCTTTTGATAACATTTGTGTAGGTTCATGCCACTCCATTCCATTTGGCCTCTATACACCCCATTCCTTCTACCTTTGTGCATATCCTTTTAAAAATCCATGCCTAAACTGAAAGTGAAGGGATGGGCAAAGATACTCCACACAAATGGCAAAGAAAAGAAAGCTGGGGTAGCAATGCTTATATCAGACAAAATAAACTTTAAAACAAAAACTGTAACAAGAGACAAAGAAGGGCACTACATAATGATAAAGGGAACAATCCAACAAGAGGCTATAACACTTGCAAATATCTATGCACCCAACATAGGAGCACCTAAATATACAAAGCAATTATTAACAGACACAAAAGGAGAAAGAGACAGGAACAGGGAGTCTCTCCTCTCCCCCCACTGACGTGAAGGAAGAAGTGTGTAGTCTCTGACATTATAACTGAAAGGAGTGCAGTTTTGAGACGAAGTTAACACTCCTGAAGGTAAAGCAGAAGGATGAAGAAAAGCTGTCTTGATTGATACTGTGTTGTCCCTGAATCAAATCAACCCCAAAGGTTGGTCTCTTTCTGTTTCTACTTATTAAAGCCTTTCCTTTTTTAAGCCAAAAAAAAAGAAAAAGAAATCCGTGCTTATCAAGGAGCATCTCATACCGCTTCCTCAGTTTCTTTCCACCCTATGACACAATGCTTGTTGGAAACTCTAGCACCTTTCTCCCCTTTCATGCCATCCCCTGTAGCGCAGGATTTTGTGAAAGCTGGAAACGACATCTCCTACAATATCTCCAGCAGGGCTTTAGGTTAGATTGTGGCAATGAGAAGAACTGGTGTGTATTTCGGAAGGTAGAAGAGAAACAGAGGTCACTGTTGCTCTACTAACAATGGCAGGCAGGCCAGTGGGCTTCAGCAGAAGTAAAGTTTTGCCAGTGGCTTCTAGAAATCTTCCTGCAGACCCCCGCACGATGCTGCAGGCCATTGGTGATGACATTCCTGCCACTTCTGATTTCCTGAAAGCCAGCAGTGGTTTTCCCTGAACTTGGCGTTCCCAGTCTTTTCAACGATTTTTTAATTCCCTATATCAAATTCCTTTCTGTTTGAAATCAGGGGTTTTACTTTTCCCTGACGGGTTTGGCAGGGAAAACAGAAGCTACTCTTATAACTCGAGTAGAAAGGATTTCATATGCAAAATAGAGGCTTCTGCAACTGTTGGAAAGGGTGAGGTAGGCAAAGAGCAGGGACGCTGCAACAGAACAGTCTTCTGCAGTGGAGTGGATGGTTCTCGAGAGCTCACTGCAAGTCACTGCGCACCTCAGTCCCTGGGGAGCCATCAACAACCTTCGCCGTCTACAGCACTAAGCCAGGCGGAGGGCAGGAGCTGCCTCTGGAGAATAACGGTTTCTTCTTCTCTTCAACCTTCCAAATCTCATGCAAAAGCCTTTCTTTGGCAGACTCTCACTCAGAACTACAGAGGGAGGAGGGAGGATTCCGGAAGAGCATTCCGGTGCTTCCTCTGTGACGTGGAGGAGACTGGAGAAGGGGTGACGGTGATGCAGAGCTGACAACAGACACTCCAGTACGAATGCAGTTCTCACACTTGTCCGCACAGGGCGATCAGCGACTGAGCAGTCAACCCCCTTTTAGTTCTCCATCCCTCCTGAACCATACTTTTTCTTGTTGTGAGTCACATCCAACTTTTAGCAATTTATGTTTCTTCTGGCATACAGATCTGACTATGCCCTCTGATACTAGGAACTGAAAGGTGACCTCTTTGTCATAAATGTACTCTTTCTCATAAAAAATACTCGAAGATTACTAATTTTCCCTTACTGTTTCTCACATCTTCTGAGAGAAAAATCTGTTAGCAAAAATTGAGGCAGTTTCCTGCTTTGTGGAGAACAAGTTTGTATATGCATAACCAGAATTACACTATCAGGAATGGAAAGGTTCTTAAAAGTCACATAGTTGGATTTCCCAAGCAATAGTTGAGTCTTTACAATTGGAATGGCAAATAATCACACACGTGCTCCCTACTTTCTGCTCTTGTTGCCAACAGCAGGCATTGCTAATGGATCTCAGCACTCTTCCCGCTGAACCTGAATCCAGCCTTAGAATCCCTCTCCATTCACTGCTCTAACCAGCTAGTACCAATATATAAGAGCTGCATCTAAGACGGAACCTGTCTATTCCATCTCTAAATAATTCCATCTGTTAGAAAGTTCTCCCTTATATGGGACTGAAATGCAGGTCCCTGTATGTAGCTTCTACCAAATGGTCCTGTTCCTGAGATCACAAGAAACAAGTCCAAATCTGCTTTCATAAACAATTCTTCCAGTACTTGAAGACAAGTCTCTTCTGCTCGAATCTTGCCTTCTTAAGGCTAGTAAGAACAGTATGAGTTCCTCTGATCACTCCTTGTGTTCTTTCACAATTGTGGTGATTCTCTGAAAGTTTTCAAGATTGTCTTAAGGCGTGGCATCCAAAAGTTTCCTCTGAATTGTCTAGTACAGACAGCCTCTATACACTAGTAGCATATCGACCCACACACATTATCGAGCAACACAACATTTAGCAAAGCAGAGCCAGGCTTCTAACCATGACAGACTTGGTCAACCAACGTCTGAAAGTTGTCCTTGAGACCACACAGATCAAGCTCAAAGCCACTTCCATAAACAACTCTTCCAATACTTGCAGACCGGTTCTCTAACCAGTCCATCAGAACCTATGTTCTAGCCACCATTCCCTGAAGCTTTTGTAATCAATGCAGACCGTAGTTGTCTCCTAAGAGGCCTAAAGGCTCTCCTCTGCCCACCAGACAATTTCTTGGACTAACTCTATTGGCGCTTCCACCTTGCCACCATGGTCCAAGTCAAGCAACAATTTTTCAACTGGTCTTTCTGCTTTCATTGTCTCCCTATAGTCTAGTCTCAACATGGCAGACAGACTGATCCTGTTAAAATATAAACCACATCATTCCACTCTCTTCTCAAAAATGTGTACTGGTTCCCCATTTCACTGTACTCCCTCACCCCCAATCATTCCTCCTTTGTTCACACAGTTCTAGGTGCCTAGGTTTCTTTGCTCTTTCTCCAACATGCTTGGCATCCTCCTAGCTTAGGACCTTCTCAGTGGCTGTTCCTACTGCTTGGGACTCTCCTCTGAATCAGCATGCTGAACTCTCTCACCTCCTTTTTACCTTTGTTGATTGTCGGCCAGACCGCTCTTTGCAATTCCACAACCTTCTCCCACCACAGCCTCCCCCAAGAATCTCAAACTCCCTTAACCTGCTGCATCTTTTCTTTATGTCCCAGAGCACTCACCCCGTTCTAGTACACTGCATCCCTCTGTTATTTATTATGCTGATAGTTCACTACCTGTCTCCTCCTGCTAAACTGCGAGCTCTGCAAGGGCGGAGATCTTTGCTCACTGATGTACTCAAGCACCTAAAGCAATGGCTGTCACAGAGCAGGCGCCTGACAAAGACTTCTTCAGTGTCGAAGGAATCTTGTGGCAAGCTTAAACCTAACAAGTCACATGTCCTCCTCATCACTGGTCATTGCCTTACACATGAGGCCCTCCAGTCAGCCATCTTTTCCTGTAATTGTCCCCATGTTGCATTGTGCTTTCTCTCCCCTGATCCAACCTCACTAAGCCTTACCTCCTTACTTCTTTAACTGAAATCTGGCTTTTCCCTCAGGACGGATTCCCCTGGAGCCTTTGAAAGGAGATGCTGCTCATTCTTTCTCACTCCACAGCCTTCGGGGTCTGGAGTGGGTTTGGCGTCCTCTTGGCTTTCCTTGGCTATTATTCCTCTACCTTTAAGCAAAAAGCTCTGCTCACATAAGGCTGAGCCCAGCTTCTCATCCTTGTAGCTGCCACCTACTGACTTCTAGGCTACTCTCCCATTTACTGCAGTATTTGACTCACAGTCTTTCTCTCCACCCCATGGCTTACCACCCTGGGTGCCTAGGAGGCCCATGTGTATGACCCGTCCTTGGCGTCAAGTCCATTAACTGGCTCAATCACACTGACTTTCATTCACATCCATATCACCTCAGTCCACCACTCATGGCCAAATCTAGCCCATGTTATCACCAAGATCTGCTCCACTTCTGACCTCTTCAGTATAACTATACTGCTCTCTAATCCAATCTCTATTCCTTCCACCATGCCAGTTCTCTGATCTCATCAAAATCCCCCTTTCCCTGACTCCACTGCGTGATCCTTTTCTTACAGTCTCCTGATTGTTCCCCTACTTTTTCAACTTAGCTTAGACACCAAGATCCATCACTGGCTACAAGCAGCCACTCTTATCTTCATGGATTTTTGTACCAGTTCATATGGCATAGTTCAAGAAAATTCGAAATAGTACAAAAAACCCCCAAGCCCTTACTTTACGTAAGAATGGAGATAACAATAATAACGAATTCCCAACATTTAAAGAATTGTTAAGAATAGAGTAAAGTCAAATCTTCAGGGTCCCGGTAATGGTAATCAGCTTTGTGCTATTGCCACACGGTGGTGCCGCCCTTGCTCAGCGCTGGGTGAACCTCACTGCTGTTTACGTGCCGTGGAGCTTCTGAGAGTGAATATGATGACTAACGTGCTGCTGTTTTACAAACTCCGCTGTAATAACTGAAAATATTTTCACATCCTACAACAATATCTCTCCAGCGCTCATTAAGCACTGGTTCTAGTGATAGTGCTGAAAAACACAGCCCCCAAAACAGAAACTTTGCAACAGAAGTTAGTTGTGATAAAACACTATGAAGAAGGCCAAACATCCACTATGATGCCTTGTGTTGTTAAATTAGGAATGAGCACTCTACAAAAAACTAAAGATAACGTAGGAAAAAATTAAAAAGAAATAGTAAAGTAAAAATAGGCTATAAGGCTGTACATTCATGCATCCCTGAAAAATAGGGCCTTTCCATTTTTTCCTATGGGAAAATTAGTCTTGAAGTATGAGTTTACACCATGAGATCACTTCAGGAACACATCTAACACACAAATGCAAATGCCTTCTGAATACAATATTTCCCCCACCTCTTCCCTGAAGCCTTCTCTGCCCATAGCCGTGCCTAAGCACGCAGCAAACAGCGTGGTGAGCATGAACATGGACTTACTTTGGAGCCAGACTGCCTGGGTATGAATCTCCCAGGTCCATAATTTTCTAGTCGTGTGGCTTTGGTAAGTTACCTAACCTCTCTGTGCACCAGTTTCCTCATCTAAAAAATTAGGATGACAACACTCCCTCCCTTAAAGGGTTGTTGTGAGGGTCAAATGAGTGAACACACCTAAGACACTTCAAACCCCACATGGCACTGAGTAAACACCATGTAAGTATAGCTATGGCTGTAGTCATCTTCATCACCACCACCTTCCCATCAACCCTTGATGATACCCACAAGACTAACTTATTGCACAGGGTTAAAAAAAATAAGGTGCTCCTTTATTCATAGTATATGAATTACTCATAGCATATGCAGTGGTTACTCAAAGGACACGTAGTGGTGTGAAGATATTACTCGTTCTCTTGCTATTTTCTTGTGGAAAACTGTCAGAACCCTTCTTCATCCCAGTTCTGTGTACCTATACAGTGTACAGAAGGTGATATTTAAAGAGCCTTTTCTAGCGCAAGTACTGGGTAAGTGGCATGATTCTGAGTAGAGCCTGCTCAGACACTAGTACTTACGTCGAGGGATAGATACCGCAGTACGTGTTTCCTTTGCCAGTCTTACCTTCAGCCTGTCTTTGGGCAGGGCAACAACCCCTTGCTTGATGATTTCCAGGACCCGTTCCACTGACAGCTCAGCTCCAGCCTGTAGCAACCTTGAGCTAAAGAAGGTGATCACCTGGAATGTAAAGAGTTATTTTTTTAAACAAGCAAATGCATGAGATTATTTTCAGTAGATGCCTTTCTCACATGGTAGCCAAACTATCATAATTTTATTTTTTAGAGTGACCTGGCTTTTAACTCACTAGCTCTCCTAAATGCAGTCCTCCCTATACAAGGGTTTGATGGCCGAATCAGAGCCAATCCCTGAGTATTCAGGGCTGACTATCCATTCTGTGAATTAACTAGGCTTCTGCTCTGCTCTTTCTTGTGCTATCTCACCTTGCGTTTTTACTTCAATTAGAAAGCAGCAGCCATCAGAAGGTGGGAAGAAAAAGCTCAAGTTTAAAACCTGTCAATACTGAGGCTTAACAGTAACTCTCAAAGGCTTAATAAGAAAGGAACGGGACGATAATGGTTAAAATGATGTTTTAGGAAATCATTTAAAAATCACAATGTTAATAAACCAAGAAGACTGTAGATACCTTTTTAGTCAAGAAAATAACAAGTGTTTACAGTCAGACATGCAAAAATATAAAAACATCTGTTTTTAAATAAAAGTTGAATGTTTTTATTTTATATTAAATTACTAACATTTGCAAACATTTTAATAAATTTTCATCCAAGGTTACTCTCCTAAATGTTAGTATTTATTATAATTAATAATATAATTAATATTATAAATATTAATATTGTTCAAGAGTACAATAACTTTTCTCCTAACCATTCTAGTGGAATGTGCACAATACGACACAAATGCTACTGAAATACTTTTATTCTAGAAAGGAAAGGAACCCAGGTAGAACAAGGGCCCTAACAGCTTCTGCCTTGAGAGACTGTGGCAATGAGTGAAGACAGGCAGCCGATGGCTGCTGAGTCCAGATAAATAATTTATCTCGGGCAGTCTGCTGGTACCAGCTCCTTTGCAAGTTGCTTATTTCGTCAATGACAGGTTGGTTTTTCAGCATCTGCCTACGGGTCTCGTTTTTCCAAAGCCAGATTTTAAGCTCTTTTTGGGAATTCTGGGATAAAATTTTGTTCATACAGTTTAGACACAGCATGCACTCAAAATGATTTTTTCAATTGATTTTTATAATACAGTGACTAAGTCTCTGAAGACAGATACACATAAATAGAAAACATACTGCAATAGTTTAGTTAAATCTAGATATCATAACCATTATAATGTGCATTACAATAAACCTTAAGTGAATGAAAAAGTGAGGGTACCCACACCAAGCCCTTCAAGAAGAGGAACTCCTCCTCTCTCCTCCCCAGGACTCTTGGACTACAGTAGCTGACACAGAGACCTGGCAGGTTGTCCACGCCAATATTAAGAACTAGTAAAACTAAACCTCTTTATTTGTAGATGAATAAATAAAACGTCTAATATTTTGTTCCCATACTTCTATGGACTGTCGTTTCAATCTCTGGAGTATGTGCAAGCTCTAGGGTATGTGTATCCATCCACTCTGGAGATTGCTGATCAAGATAAAAACGCATCTAATCAAAGCTAAGCGGAACACACAGTATTCAAATACAGACACTACAAACCCACATGAGAGACAGTGCTTACATGACACATCATCAAAGAACAAAGTAACCCAATGATAGTCTAGCTTTGTTCACTCTGCGGCCTAAATGGACTTGCCTCTCAGGCACAAGGAACTCCCATTTCCAGGAGAGCTGCAAAGCAGGCTGGTGACTCAGTTTCTAAGTAAATTCCTTTTTCAAACTGGCTCTCATTTGTTTATTTTAAAGCTGACATTCTAATGTTTTTGCATTCAAACTCACACCACTTTAGAAAATGATACAACTACCACTTCCAGAAGGGTATGTTCCAGATGTTCAAAAAGGAAGGGAACGAACATCTACTCATGTTTATTATGGGCCGTGTGCTCTACATATACCATTAATTAATTCTCACAACAATCCTACGAGGCTGATAAAATCTCTGTCCTACAGACGACTCAATAGGATCAGAGGGAGATGCTGGGGCAGGGTTAGCCAGGTCAGTATAAGGCGTAGGATTGGAACCCAGACGTTTCTTCTACTTCATCATGTTGTCCCCAGCAATTCTTCTGTAACAAAAGGCTTAGTTTTCTTAATAGAAAATACTTGAGGCGAAAGGTGTAAGTTGTTTAGCCCCAAAGTTCATTTGCAACACTAGCAAAGCACGCAAAACAATTCATTCAAAGACACAAACCTGTATTTCCTACTTCTAGGTTAGAATTTTGCACACAATAGTAAATTTCATGATGATGACTATAAGAGATATGTAGCTTTCATCAACTTCCATAGCAACCATCAAAACTGTTAAAATAGATAACGTTTTTCCCTCTGAAAATGTTTGCACACAACATAGCTGATAATCGAAAAAATTTAAAGTGAAACCTTTGGGTAAAACGGGAATGAATGACACGTTAGTGTAACTCAAAGGCAAGATATAGATCAAATATGTATACAGTCACGTGCCACATAACGACAATTCAGTTAACAACAGACTGCATATACGATGGTAGTCCCATAAGATTAATATCATTTAGCCTAGGTGTATTGTAGACTATACCACCTAGGTTTGTGTAAGCACTGTAGGGGAGGAAGAAATTTTCCTCTACCCTTCTAGATTCTTCTGGCTTATCTAAGAATTAAATTGACATGACACATTAATAGGAGAAAAACAAACAAAAGTTTAATAACATGTATACATGGGAGAAGCCCAGGAAAACTGAATGACTCGCCAAAATGGCCAAAGCCCTCACCTTAAATACCATCCTTGGCTAAAGACAAAAGGAGATGTTGGGGGTGAGGAGAGTCAGGGACTCAAAGGGAAGAAGGCAATTCACAGGTAGGTGAAAAGGAGCAAATGTTTGGAAAACAAGTATTTGTTTGGCCACACAGAAACAGAAGAACCCAGAGAAGCACAACAAACAGGCTTTTCTAGCGTCCTCCCTGTCTACCACCTAGTTCATGTGATGCTTGCTTGAGGAGACAGGTTTTCTTTATCTGAATTCTTTTAGGCAGATGAGGGGGAGGTAACAAGAAAAACTTTGAGTCTGCTGTTTCTTAAAAATAATCAGCCTAAAATAATCCTCATGTTAAAGAGACACATTTTGGGGTGGCAAATTTTGTTCCCCTTCAGTACACTCTATGATGTTTGCACAACGATGAAATCACCTAACAATGTATTTCTCAGAAGAAACCCCATTGTTAAGCCATGCATGACTGTAATTAAATAGATCACACAACATGGTAGTGTAGACTGTGAACTGCTCTAAGTCAGAAGGCCTGGTTTGGGTCTTGCCTCTGACACTTACTAGTAATGTGACTTGTGAGACACCCAACTTCTTCCAGATGCAGCATCATACAGTGGTTGAGAGCACTTACTAGGTGTTAGATGCTCTCCTTATAGACTTAGCCAGGTTAACTTCGCTAAGCCTCAGTTTCCTGATCTATGAATGAGGACAAATAGAATGCCTGCCTCATGGAGTTGTTAAAATTAAGTAAAGTTAATACCTGCAAAGTACAAAGAGAAAGGAACAATGCCTGGCACATGGCAAGTGCTCACGAAATGTCAGCTACTAACGTTATTATTAGGTGTATTCTCAGTATCTTAATTTATGAAATGAAACAGTTGCCCTATCTACCACATAGGAAACAATTATAACACATGTGAAAGTAGTTTTTTAAGGATGAAACCCATGCGTGTTACTACTACCAACAATCCATCCAATCAATAACACTTCTTTGTAGTTATATGTGTATATATTATGCCTCACATAGGTGAAAAATTTGTTAAGAACTAAGTTTGGTGGCAAAGGTCACCTTACCGAAACCAGACAGGACTAGCAAGTGACATCTACTGAAAGTAAATCCCAGGAAAGCCTGTAGGTTAAAAACAACATGATCACCACTGGTTTAATACATTTCTGAGGGTCAACTAAAACCTCTTCTATTTTTACTTGATGAATTTATGCATAACTCTTCTCTTTCAAAAAATTTATATTAGTTTTACGATTTTCAGAAAAATTAAACAATATGAGATGGAGGAAGTCTTCATGTTTTCTTTTTTTTGCAGAGGAAGATTCACACCAAGCTAACATCTCTTGCCAATCTTCCTCCATTTTTCTCCCCTCCTAAAGCCCTGATAAATAGTTGTGTATAGTTGTAAGCTCTTCTGGTTCTTCTGTGTGAGCCATGGCATGGCTACTGACAGACGAGTGTGCCGAACTTTAACTGCTAGGCCATCAGGGCTGGCTCAGAAAGGCTAAACTTCGTCAAATGCTTTTTCTACAGGTGTTAAGATGATCATATGATTTTTCTTCCTTAGTCTGCTAATGTGGTGAATTACATTAATTAGTTTTTGAATGATGAAGCAAACCTGAATTCTTGGGATACATGCCAATTGATCATGCTGTATTATTCTTTGGATATATTGCTAGATTCAATTTGCTAACATTTTGTCAAGGATTTTTGCACCTATATCCATTAGCAACATTGATTCATGATTTTCTTTTCTTGTAATGTCTTTGCCTGGTATTGGTATTAGGGTAATAATGTCCTCATAAAATGAGTTGTGAAGAATGTTTTCTTCTTCTATTATTTGGTGGAGTTTGTACTGAAGTAGTATTATTTATTTCTTAAAAGTTCAGCAGAATTCAAGGGTGAAGCCATGTAGGCCTGGAGTTTTCATTGGAAAATTTTTAAGTACTAATTCAATATCTATTAAAGATATAGAACTATTCAGATTATCTATTTCTTTGTGAGTAAGCTTTGAAAGTTTGTGCCTTTCAAGGAATTTGTCAATTTCATCTAAGTTGTCAAATTTAGTGCCAGAGACTTATTCACAGTATTCCCCTACTATCCTTTCAATATCCCCGCTATCATTTCTGATATTGGTAATTTGTGTCCTCTTTTTTCCTCTTGATTAGTTTGGCTACAGATTTATTAATTTTATAGTCATCTCTGCGACCCCCTCCCTGCCCCCCCCATCACATGCTTTTGGTATCATTGATTGTCTCCATTTCTTTTTCAGTTTCATTGATTTTTGCTCTTATCTTTATTATTTCCTACCTTCTCCTTGCTTTGGGTTTAATTTATTCTTCTTTTTCTAGTTCCTTAATGTGGAATCTTATCATCGATTTAAGACCTTTCTTCTTTTCTAATAGAAGCATTTAATGCTATTAATTTCCCTCAAAGCTTTAGCTGTGTCCCACAAATTTTCATATATTGCATTTTCGTTTTTGCTCACTTTAAAATATGTCCTATTTCCTTTCTGACCTCCTCTCTTTGACTTGTAGGTGTACTGTTCAATTTCCAAACATTTGGAGTATTTTCCAGATATCTTTTTTATTGATTTCTAGTTTCTAATTTCACTGTGGTTAAAGAACATACTCTATATGATTTCAAGTATTTTAAATTTGTTGAGGTTTGTGTTATGGCCCCAAATACGGTCCATCTCAGTGAATGTTCCATGTGCACTGATGTTGTTGGGTGGAATATTCTATGAATGTCAATTAAATCAAGTAGGTTATAATATTATTTGAGTAATATTATTTGAGTCTTCTATATCACTACTAATTTTCTGTCCATTTATTTTATCAGTTACTGAGAAAGAAGTCTTGACTTCTCCAATATAATTATGTCTTTGTCTATTTCTCCTTGAATTCTACCAGTTTTTGCTTCATGCATTTTGAAGCTCTGTTGTTAGCTACACACACATTTGGGACTGTTACGTCTTCTTGCTGAATTGACCTCTTTATCATTACATGGTGTCCTTCTTTATCTCTGGTAACATTCCTTCTTCTGAAATCTATTTTGCTGTTAATATAGTCACTCCAGCTTTCTTTTTACTTTTTTCCTTTTTCTTCTCCCCAAAGCCCCCCAGTACATAGTCGTATATTCTAGTTGTGAGTGTCTCTGGTTGTGCTACGTGGGACGGCACCTCAGCATGGCTTGATGAGCAGTTTCATGTCCACGCTCAGGATCCAAACCAATGAAACCCTGGGCTGCTGAAGCGGAGCATGCAAACTTAACCACTCTGCCACAGGGCTGGCCCCCCAGTTTTCTTTTAATTAGTGCTTGCATGATAAAACTTCTTTCATTCTTTTACTCTTTTTTTTTTTTCTGAGGAAGACTGGCCCTGAACTAACATCCATGCCCATCTTCCTCTACTTTATCTGTGGGATGCCTGCCACAGCATGGCTTGCCAAGCAGTGCCATGTCTGCACCCAGGATCCGAACCAGTGAACCCTGGGCCGCTGAAGCTGAACATGAGCACTTAACTGCTGCACCACCAGGCCAGCCCCACTTTTAGTTTATTTATATCTTTATATTTAAAGTGAGTTTCTTACAGACAGCACATAGTTAGATTTTACTTTTTATCCAATCTGAAAATTTCTGTCTTTTAATTGAGGCTTTTAATGTAATGACTGACAGTGGTTGGATTTAAATCTACCACATTGCTTGTTGATTCTGTTGGCTTCATTATTATTTATTCTGTTTTCCCTGCCTGCCCTTGGATTGAGTATAATTCATCATTCTACTTTATCTCTATCTTCAGCTTAATAATTATACCTCCATTTCTTTTGTGTGTGTGGTTGGCCTAGAGTTTACAACATAAATCTTTTTTTTAATAGATTTTTTCTTTTTATTTATTTGTTTTATTAAAGATCAGCATCTGAGCTAACATTTATTGCCGATCTTTTTTTTTTTCTTCTTTTCCTCAAAGCCCACCAGTACATAGTTGTATATTCCAGTTGTAGGTCCTTCTGGCTCTGCTATGTGGGACGCTGCCTCAGCGTGGCTTGATGAGTGGTGCTAGGTCCACACCCAGGATCCAAACCAGAGAAACCCTGGGCTGCCAAAGCAGAGTGTGCCAACTTAACCACTCAGCCACAGGGCCGGCCTCTACCGTACACATCTTTAATTTATCAGTCTACTTTCAACTAATATTATACATTTTACATTGTCAAGAATTGTGAAGAGTCTGAAATTTTATCCTACTTGCAAATTAATAAGTTAGTCAGTCATAATTTCACAGATGCTGGAAGATGGAGATTACTGGGTCAGTGATGAAGGACAGTTTGTTAGTCACAGCAACAGCAGTGACCAGAGCATTAGCATTTTTGCACTGGTTCCCCAAGCCCGAGTATGTACAAGAGTGATTTGAAGAGGGCCAGATGACCCCTGCACATGCAGTAGGTTATATTATAGGAATAGAACTCTGAGCTTGGGGAATCCAAATCTTTTATAATGGTCAGTAAGCATGCCTATCTTTTGCTCAAGAGGGAGATACAGACACTGGCCCCATCCTAGCCTTATGTTCTCTTTGCCTAGAACACTCTAATCCCCGATATCATGGCTCACTTTCAACTTCCTCTTAGCTCACGTGCATCTTCTCAGAGACGCCTTCTCTGACTGCGCTCTTTACAACTGCAATTTCCCACCTCTACTTCAACTCGCACTCATCATTCCTTTTTCTTTTTCTTTTTTTGCTTTAGCCACTAGGTAGATGTTGATGTCATTTATTGAGATAAGGAAGAAAAAGTTGATTCATTTTCTGTTTAATTTTTTTCAGAAAATAAAGAATTCTGACTTGACCTCGTTCAATACTTGTGGGACTGTCACATAAGCAACTGAATGCACTAGTCTAGAGCTCAGAAAGGATGGTTAGGTCTGGAAATACACGAAAGCTAATGCGAATTTTACACTGTCTAGAGTTAAAAATAGTTCTTGCCTTTCCCTCACACGACAGCTACTGCTCATTGCTTCTGTTCTCTACTTATATTCAACCATGAAATGTCTTCCACGTTGTCCCTCGTTTGGCGTGGTAATTCTATTCTGTCCTGCTGCTTACTTCAGCCAGATCGTAACATCTTATGAGTTAGACGGGAGGGATATGTACCAGTGGCTAACAGAAATTTGGCCACTTGAAAAACACGTGTCTAACTCCTTGTGCAGAAGTTTAAAGTGCTCCAAGGTTAGTCACTCCTGTCTCAGATATTCAACACTGCGGAATGTCTTAATGAAAACATCAACTCTCAACTCCCTGTCAGCTGAAAATCACAGTGCATTCATAGTCTCCTCCACTAATACTTTTCAAGGTTAACTCCATGAAAGAAGCAACAGCAAAGGCTTGCTTAAGCCAAAATTTCAGGGGCATTTGGGGGGGGGAAGGAGAAGGTAAAGGGCTGAAAGAGGCAAAAAGTAGAGATGTTATTTATATCTTTATCAGGGCATTCTTTTCAAATTATGTAAAAGGAGTTCAGAACGTTTTTGAATGAATTTCAGTGTGCCCAGCACTATTTTGAGTGGCAGTATTCAACAAAAAGTTGTTGGAAAACTTGTTTGCGTGGACTCCTACTTACATCTATTCAAGTGAATGCTGAAAACATGGAGTTTATAATGAGAAGACTTGGACTCAAGGCCTGGCTGAATGACTTACCAGCTAAGTGAGTGACCTTGAGCCAACCATTTCGCCTCTCAAGCCCTGCTCTGCTCCCTCACAGAGAGGACTTAAGGGTCAAATAAGATAATACTTATGCAAATAATCCGCAAAGATAAAGCCTTATGCAAATATGTGATCTTTACCTAAGACGATGATTCTTAGGCTGGAATTTGTGTTAAAATCACCTAGAAACCTTCTCTCAGTATCTTGGTTTTCTTGTCTGTGAAGTGGGACAATAACTTACTTTACTGGTTTAAGAAGAATAAAAGAGAGAATGCATATAAGGGTACTTAGCCTCATTCCTAGCACTTACTAGGCGCTGAAAAAGATTCAGGCATTTATTTATTTAGTTTTAAGAACTGTGTAACAGCATATAGCCAATATAGCCAAATGTTTACCCTCAGTAGATTTTTCCCTGACACAGTTGAAGTGTCAGTAAGTGGCTCATTCTTTTGACAATGACAGGAAAGTCAGCATTGGATGCAAGTCCAATTTAACACCGTGCTTTTGTTTCCACGTGGTTACACACTGTGTGATAGACAGTGAGGTCCTCTCTATTTCCTCACCTTCCCTCTGCTTTTTGCTTCTGCCAAAGGAGCCTAAGTTTCAAATGGATGTAGTTTAAGTCTTTTGCATGGTTCCCATGTGTCCCTCCAAAAAATAATATGGTCCTCCAGAGATATTTTTAAGGATGTCAGTAGCCTGGTTCCTCAGAAGGATCCTCATTTTCACCATTGGTAGAATAAAGATCAATGCAACATCATTAGAAGTGATTCTGAAGGAGAAAGTAAACAGCAAAATCTCCAGGTTTGTGGATATGATCACAAGTTTTCAGGCAGTAAATAGACAAACGAATGAGAAACTGGAGGGACATTTAGTGAAAGGGTAAAGCAGGAATGATGATTACAAACACAGGCTTTACCATCCAACCGCCTATGTGTGAGTTCTGGCTCTGTGACTTTCTCAATGTGTGATCGGGAGCAAGTTAAATCTTTCTAAGCCTGTCTCTTTATCTGTAAATTGAAAATTAAAATGAACTGTATCTCACAGGTTAGGTTTTCACTGAAGATTAAGTGAGATAATGCATGTAAATGCTTAGCAAGTATGCAATAAAAGCTAGTAATGATGATGAAGAAATGAATAAAAAAGGAACAAAGGTTTTTGATGTGTTTAAACAAACATTTAAAGCCAAATAATCCAAACTACGTGTTATAACGAGATGGCCTATCACCTATTACGATTATGACCACGGAAAAAAGAAACTCTGGGATAGTCTTTTGTCAGAAACACAAAGAAAATATTGGCTATTACGAAGAAAGATATTGGGACTGAAACAGAAAACATCTTCCCTCAATAGATTACCTGACAGATATTGTGTAAAGTTCAAGTGACTATCCTTAAAAAAAAAAAAGGATGAAAGAAAAACAGGAAGGAACAAAGAAAGAAATCGGAATCAGAGGTCCAGAGAAAGACAAAAGTTCCAGCAGAACGGACAGAGGCTTGCCTAAGGGCAGACTAAGATGATCAGGATGATGCAGATTAGAGATATAAAGGCTGAAAAAGGACATACTGGATATTTCCAGAATTCAAAGATCTGGATAAATCTTGGAAAACCAGGAATATCTCCTACTCCAGAATTTGAAAAAGATACATTTATAAACAAATGCAAGAAAATATTATTTTAGCATTGCAATGCCATTCTAGGGTGATATTCTGAGACCCAATTATACGTCAAGAGACTCGAGACTACAATAGGTCACACTTGGCATCAGATTAATTTAAAAGGAGAAAAGGACAGGAAAAAGAGCATGCCAATAGCATGGCCACAGGCTTTTCCTCTGGGAATCCTTACAGGAGTCTCAGAGCTAGTCTTTGGACCTTCAGGTGTCAGCTCACATGCGAGAGAATGAGACTAATGTGTGCAGATGCAACAGCCACCCTAGCTTAGAAGCCAGTCCCAAACAGAAACTAATACCCCTTGTGACAGTCTCAGCATTTAGATCCCTGAAAAGGACATGACTGGTTATAAGAGTTTTCTTATGCAGGGAAGCCCAAAGTTATGGCTTCCTACCAGGTATTTATAGTTCATTCCTAGTCCTTCCAGTCCAGACTCAACTTCCCAATCAAATTTCATTTTATTGTATCATACTAGGTAACACAGCTGATATTCCATCTTCATCAGATTTCCCAGGAACAGAGCCAGAAGCAGCTTAACCCAAGGCCAATTTCTCATATAAAAGAGGAATGGGTTTTGTTAAACTTTTACTCAGCATAATGATTCTTAAATTTACTTTTCTTTTTTTCTCTCCAAAGCCCCCCAGTACACAGCTGTATATATTTTAGTTCTGGGTCCTTCCACTTGTGGTGCGTGGGACGCTGCCTCAGTGTGACCTGAGGGGCAGTGTCATGTCCGCACCTAGGATTTGAACCAGTGAAACCCTGGCTGGCCGAAGCAGAGTGCGTGAACTCAACCACTCGGCTATAGGGCTGGCCCTGGCATAATGACTCTTAAACTCAGTATTTTATTCCCAAAAATGATACTAGCAAGAAACTAGAAATGAATTTGGACAATCCATGAACAGGCTGGCTAGAAGTGGCTTTTTGGAAATAAGTAGCTAGCCTATAAAGTTTCCCTTCAAAGAGAAAAAGAATTTCCTCTCAACATTGTAATCCGTAAGCCTGCTACAAAGAATACACTATTATAGGGCCGGCACTGTGGCCCAGGGGTTAAGTTCGTGTGCTGCACTTCGGCGGCCTGGGGTTCGCTGGTTTTGATCCTGGGCCTGGACCTGCACACTGCTCATCAAGCCATGCTGTGGTGGCATCCCACATAGAAGAACTAGAAGGACTTACAACTAGGATAAACAACTATGTACTAGCGCTTTGGGGAGAAACAAAAAAGGGCGCAGATTGGCAACAGATGTTAGTTCAAGGCCAATCTTCCTCACCAAAAAGCATTAAAAAAAATCTTAAAAAAAGACTAGAAATGTCAAGTCTAACTCAAAGAAATAAACATGCTCATTTGAAATGGTGTTTCTGCTTTTTTTTTTTGTGATGAAGATCAGCCCTGAGTTAACCACTGCCAATCCTCCTCTTTTTGCTGAGGAAGACTGGCCCTGAGCTAACATCCATGCCCATCTTCCTCTATTTTATATGTGGGATGCCTCCCACGGCATGGTGTGCCAAGTGGTGCCATGTCTCCACCCAGGATCCGAACCAGTGAACCCTGGGCCGCCGAGAAGTGGAACATGTAAACTTAACTGCTGTGCCACCGGGCCGGCCCCGGTGTTTCTGCTTTATCCAGATTGCAACGATGACAACTGTACTCAACTGCCTCAGTTCTGTTAATGAAATCTAAATGATATTGATATTAGTTTAGGAGAATGATAAGAGGGTACATGGCAAAATATTTTGCTACAGTTACAACTCTTGGGTATATACTTGAAGCAACTTAAGGAAAGCCCATGAAAACACCAATTAATCTGACAGCAAAGAGTTTTAATTTTTATTTTTGTTTACCAGCAACCATTACATGGCAGTGATATGGAGCAAATCAAAGAATGGATTTGCAACACTATGCATAGTTGCAGTTAAATTCATGTGTAACTGTGGATTCCAGAGTATTCAGCAGTTGACAGGTCCTATGTGTTAAGAGTCCAGAATGGGACACAGGTTATAGCCCAAAGCTGATTTCAATTAAGTACCAAACAAGTACATAAGACTCTACCAGGATGAGCAAAAAATTATCCTACTTTGGTTACATTGGCTTTGGTAAATTGGTAAATTTGGTTATTTGACCAAAACTGGCAAATTGGCTTAGGAGAATGTGGAGAAGTTCTTAAATATCTTAAATTTGATCAGCATCCATGTATATATCTATGTATTGCTGCTACCCTGAAAGATAACAGGTAGTTTCCGCTTTAGAAGCTATTCTCACCTTCTCATCCCCCCCGGCTTTACCGAGCCTCTTTCTACCTCAGCTTTTGAATTCTCACAGATAGGCGTATGGACCCCAGGCAGGTGCCTGGAGTACTCTTATCTGAGGACACTGAGCAGTCCAAGAAACAAAACTTAGTGATACTGACAGTAGAAGGCTCAAAAGGAAATGGCCATCTGACTAACAGGAGTTTCATAGAGAGGAGACAAAGAGAAGACACTAAAGAAGAAATAACTAAAATGAATATTAGATAGTTCTGAGCATGAGCTCTAGACTCAAAGGATCCTCCAAGTGCCCAATACAATTAACCAGGCACAGCAAACCAAGACATTTCAGAACACAAGGATACAGAGATCAGAAAAGGCTCCAAAGACAACAAGTCACGTATACGGAGAGAAGAAAAACATTTTCAGACATGAGAAATTAAAAAATAAAAAAATCTATCTCACATATACCTTTTCCCCTAGAAAGCTACTGTAGTGTATGCTCCACCAACATGAAGCGCTAAGGCAAGAAAGAGGAATAGGAGCCACAATCTACCACAGGAGGTACGCGAAGGAAATTCCCAGGAAGATGCTGCAGCTGGGCAGGAGAACCAGAGCAACACCAGGCTGTGGCAGGAAGCAGGTCTCCAAGAAGACAATGGAACTGAAAATTTTACCTGACCTGTTTGACCATTTTGAGAGGAATTTTAGAGTTCTGTCAGAAAGCCTTCAGCTGTGCCAGTGAATGGATATTTGCAACACATAACCAAGAAAGGCCTATTCTCTAGAATATATAAAGAATGTGCAGGGCCAGCCCGGTGGCATAGTGGTTAAGTTTGCATGCTTCACTTTGACGGCCTGGGGTTCACAAGTTTGGATCTCAGGGGTGGACCTAGCACTGCTTGTCAAGCCATGCTGTGGTGGCATCCCACATAAAATAGAAGATTGGCACAGACTGTCAGCAAAAATTTTCCTCAAGCAAAAACAGGAGGATTGGGAAGAGATGTTAGCTCAGGGCCAATCTTCCTCAAACACACAAAAAGAACTTGCACAAAGATAAATAACTCAATAGAAAAACTGGCAAAGACTTGAATAGGAACTTTGCAGAAGAGGAAATCTGAATGGGAAAAAAAGCCATATGAAACATGCTCATCCTCGTTGGTAATCAAGGAATTATAAATTAAAACAATAATGAAATGCCATTACAAAACTGACAAAACAAAAGGTTCATGAGGACGTGAAGCAATAGGAATTCTCATACACCAAGGTCAGAGAGCAAAATGGTCCACCCCGTGGAAAACAGTTTAGTATGAATTACATTAACCAACAATCCCACCACTGGGTGCACATGCGCTTACCTATGATGGAAATTATATATATATACACATATATATGTATATATACACACTTGTGTGATAATTCAATTATTGCATGTCTTGCTAAAGAAAAGTAACATAAGGAAAGATGTTGGCTCTTCAGTTTACTTTTGTGCCTGGCACTGTGAATCAGATTGGCTACGCAAATATTTCTGGACTCAAACTGAATTGAAAAAACACTAATACAGCAAAAGAAAATTCAGCAAAAAAAATTTTTAAAAAGGAAAGGAAGCAAAAGTTCATAGACCTCTGAAAAATGTTCAACCACACTCGTAATTAAAGAAATAAAAATTAAAATAATAACAAAATGTCATTTTTGATGTAAAAATACAAATATTAAAATAATTTTAATATAGTTATGTGCTGCTTAACGGTGGGGATATGTTCTGAGAAATACATCACTAGGCGATTCCGTCGTTGTGCGAACATCATAGACTGCACTTTCACAGACGCAGATGGTCTAGCCCACGACACACCTAGGCTCTACGGTACTAACTGTATGGGACCAGCGTTGTATCTGTGGTCTGCTGCTGATTGAAACGTCGTCATGTGGTAAAGGACCACACTCAAGGCTGCAGGACTGTAATGAGACAGGCCGTCCCACAGATCAGCTGTGGAAGTACAAGATGACATGCAGGTGCAGAAACTGTACAATGCTTCTGGGAAGCAATCTGGCAGCATGTGTTGGGTCTTGAGAATACAGATACCCTGTCACAGTAGAAACTAGTAAAATTCCAGTTCTGAGACTATACCAAAAACATAACTAAAAAAGGTGAGAGAAGATTTATTTATAATCTGTTCATTAATTATGAAATAATATATCGGAAACAACCAAAATGTGCAATAATGGGATAATGGTTAAATATACTTTAGGGTATCTACAATAGAGTTTATACAGATATTAAAATGTGAGATTTTCAAAGAACTGATGATAACACAGAAAAATGCTGATGATCTAAATGTTAAGTAAAAATGGCAGAATGCTGAACTGTATAAAATAAGAAGACCAGCTCTGGCGGCCTAGTGGTTAAGATTCAGCACTCTTATTGCCGCGGCCTGGGTTCATTTCCTGGTCAAGAACCACACCATCTGTCTGTCGGGTGTCATACGGTAGCTGCTGTGTGTTGCTGTGATGCTGAAAGCTATGTCACCAGTACTTCAAACACCAGCAGGGTCACCCATGGTGGACAGGTTTCACTGGAGCTTCCAGACTAAGACAGACTAGGAAGAAGGACTTGGCCACCCACTTACAAAAGAAATTGGCCATGGAAACCCTACGAATAGCAGTGGAGCATTGTTTGATGGAGTGCTGGAAGATGAGAGGATGGAGCACAAAGACTGCTCTGCTGTACACAGGGCCACTAGGAGTTGGAATTGACTCGACAGCACTAACAACAATAAAATAAAGTATGATCTCAATTCTATTGAATATATATGTGTGTATATGTATATAATACAGAATCGAATGTATTGAATATAATACACATACTGAATGCAACTACTGTTATAGCAGAACAGACAGCAAATATAGTTAATGTTGAAGGAAGGGATTCTAACTATTGTAGTTTTTATCAAGGTTTGTTAAACTTTCTCTGCTTTAATATTTAAAAAAGAATTATAATAAATCTTTCCATTTACACTTACCAGATCAATATTCTGCATTATATCCTGAAATGAAGGATGAGTTCGAAATTGTTCAAAGAGATCCCGTTTGTAGAGCAGTGCATACACCAAGTTTGGATTGTGGTGAAGAGAATTTGTCAGGCAGGAATTGATGATCTCCAACATCATCCGAATCACTTCTTCAATGACATTTAGGTCTTGTGCCTGATAAAGAAAGAAAACCCCACACAGAGTCAGTGTATTTCTCCTTAACACAGAATTCATCGGAACGAGAGTAGCTGCTTTAAAATTATAACAGCATTGGAAAGGTCATGAAAAAGAAAAGATTATTTTTGTTAAGAATCTTTAGAGTCAGGTTTATCAGTTACTAAAAGATTTGAGTTAAAATCGTCTGAACGTACTATGGTGATAGTTCGGAATTTCACATAATAAATTATAGACTTGCAACCTAGAAGACAATTTGGAGCTTACTCACCCCTCATTTAATAGATCTTGGTTCATATTCTCATCACTGTATCATCCTAAATCATAGGACTTCCACAATGCAAAGTGGTGGTAGGGTCTTACCAAGTCCAAGAAAAGCACCTAATTTAGTAAATACGATCTCATTTCTCTACACTGTCATTTCAGTCTTTATAGTGTATTGTCTCTTTTTCCTCAGAGTCAACGGTCTTTGGGAATCTGAACATGGAATAGCTGTAAGATAGTAAAACTCAAAGTAAGCTACTAACAAATCTCTTGGAAGAAAGAAAAATGGAAAGAACAAAAATACAGGTAAATACAATAGACTTTCTTTCTTCTCTTGAGTTTTCTAAATTATGTTTGACAGTTGAAGCAAAAATTATAACATAGTCTGATGTGGTTCTCAAAGCGTGTAAAGGAGCATCTACGACAATTATATTATAAACCAGGGAGGTGACAGGGACCTCAGCGGGGGAAGGTTTCTACATCCCACTTGAATTGGTAAAATGTTAACACTATTGAACAATGACAAGTTATGTATGTATAATGTCTAGAGCAATTCTACACAAGGGGATAGACACAAAAATACTATAGATATATCAAAATGGAATTCTAAGAAAATGTTCAAGTACCTACAGGAAGAGAAGAAAACAAGACTGACAGATGAAAAACAGGTAACAAACAGAAAGCAGAAAGTAAAATGGTAGACTTAAGCTCTAATATACCAATTAAATAATTGCAAATGGCCTAAATACAATAATTAAAACCCAAAGACTGGCAAAATGGGTAAAAAAAACATGACTCAACTATATGCTATCTACAAGAAACTTCAAATATAACTTATTTCAAATATAGTTAGGTTAAAAGTATAAGGATGGAAAAAGATATACTATGCAAATAAATATTAATCAAAAGAAAGCAGAACTGGCTATATTAAGATCAGATAAAGTAGATGTCAAAGACTGCATGGCCTGCAAAGCAAAAAATATTTACTATCTGACCCCTTACACAAAAAGTTTACCACCCCTGGTCTAGCAGACAAAAAAGTATGCTTATTTCCATACAATTTACCTTCACCTGTATTGTCTTAAGTACAGTGTCTAGCATTCAATCAAAATTTACGAGACAATGGGGCTGGCCCCGTGGCCGAGTGGTTAAGTTCGCGCACTCCACTGCAGGCGGCCCAGCGTTTCGTTGGTTCAAATCCTGGGTGCGGACATGGCACTGCTCATCAAACCACGCTGAGGCAGCATCTCACATGCCACAACTAGAAGGACCCACAACGAAGAATATACAACTATGTACTGGGGGGCTTTGGGGAGAAAAAGGAAAAAAACCAAAATCTTTAAAAAAAAAACTTAAAAAAATTTAGGAGACAAACAAAAAAGCAAGTTAAAAACAACCCATGTCCAAGAGACAAAGTAATCAGCAGAATCAGACTCAGAGATACAGATACTAAAAACATCAAACAGGGAATTTAAAAAACTATGATCTACAAAATCTACTATGAGTTTGCACATGATTGAACTAATTAGGAATTTCCGCAGAGCCAAAACCTATAAAAAGTGATAAATGGAAAGGCTAGAATTTTAAAAATCTATCGTAATAGCAGTGGAGAATGCCTAGATGGGCGCAACAGCAGACTTGACAGAATCTTGATGAGAAAATGGCTAAGGATTTCCTAAAAATAATGAAAGAATCAAACCACCAATCCAAAAAGATCAGAGAATACCCCCAAAGTCAGCCCCAAACAAAAAACAACAAATACACACACACACTTTGGTATGTCATATTCAAACCACTGAAAACCAAAGATAAGGAGAAAATCTTGAAGGCAGCCAGAGGAAAAAATATATTAAATACAGAGACACAAAGATAAAAATTACAGAAACTACGTGAGAATCTGAGCCAACCTAAATGGAGTGGCATCACTAAAGTGCTAAAATAAGAAGAGTCAAACAAGAATTCCATAACTCGGAAAAATATCTTTCAAATATGAAGGTAAAACAAAGACTTTTCCAGACTAAAGTAAGCTGAGATAATAGATGACCCGTACACCTGCACTATAAGAGATGTTAAAGGAATTTCTTCAGACAGAAGAAAAATGAAACCAGACAGAACTGCCGATCTACACAAGGAAATAAAGATATTTTAATAATTCTAAAAGAAAACTGACTTTAAAAGCAAAATAGTGGCAATGTATTACAGGTTTATTGCATATGTAAAATATATAAAATACAACCTTCTCCTAGTAATGGGTACTCAATTTATTTCCAGTTTCTGTGTTTCTCTGAACAAGGCTACAATAATCGTCTTGGTAGATCTGTTCTTACATTTGGATACTTTTACTTTTCTGGGAAAGATTCCAGGAGAGGAACTGCTGAAAACGTCCTATTTGTAATGTTAATAGATGTTGCCAAATTGTTGCTTATGGAGCAATGACGAGACATTTACCCTGACAATGTAGGAAAGCTCTTGTCCTCATTTTCTCACCAACAGGTTTAATTCTTTTTGATATTCACTGCCTGAAAGATTCATCACTTTTTGATTGAGTTATGTCAAAATTGCCCATATGATTGAGGATTTATCAATTCCTCAAGTGATTCATATATTCAAAGTGACTATAGGTTCATGATTGCCATCTTTTTAAAAACATTTATCATTATGTATTGTTTCTCTTTATGCATAGTTTGTATTTTTAAAGTGTGTGTTTTACGGATATTAATATTGTTTTACCATCTTCATTTTGTTTAGCATTTACCTGGTTTATCTTCCTCCAGCCTTTAATTTTCAAACTTTCTGTGTTACTGAAAACATAATAGTTAAGAAGCAAATATATACCTAGGTTTTATAATTTTTAAATCTAACCTGTCTCTGACTTGTGAGTTTAATTCACTTATATTTATTGTTATTATTGGTATCACTGGATTTATTCCTCCCATCTCATTTTGTGACTTTTCTATCAGTTATCTATTGCTGTGTAACAAACTACATGGAAGCTTAACAGCTTAGAATAGCAATAATTATGTGTTTTACTAACAATTTGGGCTGGCTTGCTGAGAACACCTCTCCTCTGCTCCACGTGGCTTCAGCTTGACTTGGGGTTGGAGGATCTACTTTTATGACAGCTCACATGGCTGCCAGGCTGGTGCTGGCAGGGAGCTGGGGTGGGGTCGTTGATCCTTCTGGGCTGTGTGAGCTCTCTCACAGCATGATGGTGCCAAGAAATCTGATTTTGACAATCCCTTAGTGTCACTACTAATAATGCCATACTCTAATGGTTGAGGAGTAGCAAAGTTCTAGAAGACTATTTGGGGCTGGAGATATTGTTATGGTCATTTTTGGAAAATATGATCTGCCACACTTCTGTTTACTATCCTTTATCTATAGTTCACCTCTTCCAATCTTGTCTTCCTTTTCCAGCCTCTGTTGAATTAATAAGGCTTTTCACTAACCTGGCCTCTCCTTTTCCCCTCTATTGGTTTGTGGGCTAAAGATAGTACTTCTCTTCTTGTAGGGGTAGCCCTTAAAATTTTAACATACACATCCAACTTTAAAAATACTGTTACCCATCTCGTGAACAAGATCCAAGGAGGTTAACATACTTTCACTCCACCTTGAACAGTAATCTCTGATCCTCTTCTTCTTTCCTTTTTGTTTAGGTTTGCTTAGGTATTTAATTTCATCTTTAAAAAAGACCCATAAGTTGTTTCTTAAAAAGACAATGGTTAACTAAATTTACATATTCATTTCGGGGCACCTTGTTTCTTCCATTCCACTTCTCTACAGATCCACTTTTCTTCTACTAGAAGCACATCCTTTAGTAGTGCTTTCAGTGAGGTCTATGGATAACAAACTCTTCTAGTTTTTGTATGGTTGAAATATGTCTTTATTTTGCATTCATTCTTACCTTAAATTTTATCTGGGTATAGAATTCTAGTTATTTTCTCCTGCACTTTAAAGATACTGGTTCATTTTATTCTGGCACCTATTTTTGCCATTCAGAAGTATTTTGTAAATATAACTACTGTTCCCCTGTAGATAATCCATCTGTTTTTTTGATAGCTTTCAAGATTTTCTTTTCAGCCATTAACACTCATCAGTTTCACAACCATGTGTCTAGGTGTTGATCTATCTTTATTTATCCTGCTTAGTATTCAGAGTGCACTTTTTATCTGACATCCTAGTCTCATAAAATAATTTGGACAATTTTTTTCTCATTATTCTCTTCTAATTACTAACCCTCTTTAATAGCGCCTGGTTTAAAACTTATTTTGTCTACTGAGCTTTCAATTTTTTTTTTTTCTTTTTTAAAGATTGGCACCTGAGCTAACAACTGTTGCCAATCTTTTTTTTTTTTGTTTTTCTGCTTTTTCTCTCCAAATCCCCCCAGCACATAGTTGTGTATTTTTAGTTGTGGCATGTGGGACACCACCTCAACGTGGCCTGATGAGCAGCGCCATGTCTGCGCCCAGGATCCGAACCAGCAAAACCCTGGGCTGCCGAAGCAGAGTGCATGAACTTAACCACTTGGCCACAGGGCCAGCCCCTGAGCTTTCAATTTTAAAGACTATATTTTTCATTTTTAAGCTTTCTAATTAACTAGTTCTTTCTCACAGTCATGTTATTTCATTTATCCTTGATTTCATAATTATTTATTCTTTATATTATTCCTTCATTTATCTTTGAGGATACTAAAAATACCTATTGTAGAGTATTTTCAAAATTATTCTATTAATTTTCCATTCTGTTCGGATAAACTTACCTTAACTACGATCGTGACTATGTTAGCTGCCTTTCTTAGTACTGTTAGATTTCAGCATGTATTTCAGAATTTTGTTCACGCTGGCTCATCTAACGTGGTTTAATCCCCCCAAGTCCACAGGTCACACAGCAGCTTCCTAGAGCTCTCAGTCTGAAACTAATCTCATAACGGGTGTCTCAGGGCTCTTGCCCTGCAGTCACACTGAAGACACCCAGTACAGGCAGGGTCTGTCACTGAGCCAGTATCAGTTGGGCTCAAAATCCCCATTGAGAGGCTGGTTGTGTGTCCTCCCTGCTCCCTAGACATAGAACTCAGCCGTTATTAGCAACTTCATTCAGGCTCTTTCAATAAGAGATGCATCTCAGCTCGCAGTTTCCAGCAGGGAACATGGCACCAGTGTGCTGCTCTCACCTTGGCACTCAGGGGCTGCATCTGCAGTAGCTGAGCTACCAGCCGCTCCTGCCTCCTTCCAGACCTGAAGCCCAGCAGACTCACTGCCTCAGACCCTGCTCTCTGCTTCGAGTGCCTTTTCCATTTCTGCTCCATCGAGAAATATCTACCCCATTTTTAGGTCTGGCTATGTGTTCTCTCTTGTTATGGTCTGTCTATTACTGTTACGTTGGGCGAGCAATGGGAGGGGGTTAGGCCTCCTAACTGGGAACTGACAACACAATCCCCGCCAGAGTTCTCTCAATTATACTTTCATCTCATTTTGGTCCTTGAATGAGTCGAGGAGGAGAAGGAGACTTCAAGTTTCAGAATTCTCTCTCAAAGTCATTTAAGGGCATCCAATGAGACAGTATGACTACTTCAGTAATAAAAGTAAAAATATTAGCTTTCTATAGAATTTTATGTTCATAAATATATCATACACCCATTTATGTTAAGTATAAGCCCTAATATATTAAACTTACATTTCAAAAATGTATTACCTGTTGATAGCTGACAATTTCTGCTTTCAAACACATTGATAGTTTGTTTTCAATGTTTTAAGAATAATTTTCTGAAATGAGCAGGGTAATATACCCAACCCCCAAATAGGTGCTTGCTCATTTTAACCTAAACTAAAACACTGACCATTTATTTTATTCTCAAGCCAGGTAAAATATAAACTGGAAACCTTACATCAATAAGCATGCTCTGCATTCAGTGTCACTCTGCATCAATCATCTGACTGAAAGCTCTTCAAGAGTTATACTAACCCTCTTTTATTTCAAGGAGTTGCAGAGTATTTTACTTAACTCCTCTTATACTGTTTCTGTGACAAGTTAAGGTCTAGTTCTAATGCTATGTTTTATAGATTATTTTCAACTGCAGACTTATAAACTGAATGAGAAGAACATAAAGTTTCCAGCATTACCCAAATTGACGGAAAATACACTGGGAAGTTACAGCAAAGACATTTTATATGATATCATACTTTGCTGGACTGTCACACTAGAAAGTACTTTTTATATTTTAATGTTGTAAAACTATTAGGAGAAAAACGAGAAATTAAACAATTTAGAAATTTAAAAGTTTAAATTAAGAGGTAGTTGATAACAATTTTCTGTCAACACCTATTTTAACATGTAACACTGTAAATGATTGAGGTTATTAAAGTTTCAATATAAAGACCTCCTGCCCAACCCAAGCCAACTATTCTGTTTATGAGATACGGTCAGTTTCCTTCCTGGTTATATCCAGGGTAAAATTCAAAATACTTAACAACTGCTAGTCCTGCTAGATGTGGGCTGCACACAACCCAGGAAGTCCTACGGCCTGCACCTGCTGGATGTCAGTCATCGTCATTCCTGCAAGGACTTTCAACGGGATTATTTCTTGAGAAATAAAATGAGGTTTCCTTGAATTCAGTATCTACATTAATCGATTGTATTATGTTCCAAAAATGTACCAAGAATTTCTACATACACTATTTTATTCAATTCAGCAATTCTTTAGCTTAATACTGAGCAATTCAGTTATGATATATCCATCTTTCATCTATCAAGAGAGCTTAGAATTTGATTAATTATAAAATCATAAGACACACTCAGAAGTTATATATAAGGCACTTCCTTTAATGCTAGAATCTCTTCTATAATATTCATACCAAGTGGTCAACCAACTTATCCTCGAACACAGAAAACTTTGAGAGGCTCCTGTTTCATTATTTCTTTGCAGTTACAGAAAACTATTACAGCTCAGCAGAAGTCCATCACCATAGTACTCCTACTACGGTAGGAGTCTTCACTGATCTTCATTCTATGCCGTTGCCATGCTATCACTTTCTCCTCAAACCCACTAGAAACTTCAACTATCCCTCAATATAACCTGGTTTAAAGCCTTCTCATCATCCTATTTACGTTCTGCCAGATGCTCACTGTTTGGACTGTTTTGATCATAAAAGTAACTCTGTATATATAATTACCTCTGTTAAAACACAGTACATAAATGTACTTCAACTAATCCATTTCCATTTTTAAGTGGCAACAGTTCTCTGTTAACCACTGTTTTAATCAGCCTTTAAGGAACAGCTAGCGTTCCTACTGTGTACGTTGTTTCCTAGAAACCACGCTCTTGTGGATCCTTCCACTTGTGTTGGAAGATCAACTGCAGCTCCAAGGCACCAAACAGGTCATGAAATAACCACAGAGCAGAGGGATAAATTATATATCAGAAGATTCTGATTTACTAGAAATAAAGTATCAAACTTTAGGCTAATTCTAATTTCCAAGGAAAACTATCCCAGTATTTATAATTTACATGTTATTTTAATCTTCAATTTGCTACTACAGTTAGATCTGGTGCAGGTACCTACTATGCCTTGCAATAAGCGAACGGAATTTTTTATGTTAGATTTTTAAAAAGCATTACTGGGAAATAATCACTTGTAAAAAGACGAAAAAAAAACATTAAAGTACTTTAAAGGAGAAAAATCATTTTAATTTTAGACATTACCGAAAAAGAACAAAAAGATAAATGCCCTTCCAAAGTTGATAAATTAATGCAATTACTATAACTACAAAGAATTTAGAAATCCCATTTCTTAGTCTTAAATATAAGCCAAAAATTTCACTCCTATTCATTTATAAAACTGGTCCTTTAGGGGACAGGGTATAGAAAAACTGACTACATTTATGGAATAAAATGTTATAAAAAGACATGCTTTAAAAAACTGTGTTTCCTCTGTACTGTGTCAAACTTAGCTTTGTCAGAGATAAAACCTGATGGCTCATTGGTAGAGCAGCAAAATCATGGAGAATCTTGTGCCTTTTTCATTCATGGTATTTTCTTTTTAGTACACACAGCCTCCACTCCAGGAATGGATCCCAGAGCAAACAGACTTTCTTCTCAAGGAAAAAAAAAAAAAACTTATTGCAGAAAATCTCAAACGTAAAAACAAGGACCCTGACAAAATGGTTCCATTTTCAGACTTTTCTGATGGTTTTGTACATGTTGGTAACAAACACCGAACAAGCTCTTTGTGAAGTCGTGATTTCACGTCAAACGCACAAGTTGGCAGTGATTGGAGGGTCTTCCCCTATCAACAGCATTCACGGCTGCCTCATTTTATAAACTTCCTTTTCCTTTTAAGAGGGAATTTATACAGTTAAATACTTTCAAATCATTTATTTTTAGTTTCCTTAAGAGGAGCATATGTATCTTGTTTGTATTAGTTTTGGGGAGATTCCAAGAGAGTTGTCTAAATTTCCTGCGTTTTCAGCAGAAAATAAAACCTTCAACAAAATTAATGGGTCTTTGCCAAAGTGGGGAAGAAGGGGGAGGAAATGCACAGCAAACTTCTTTTTAAAGTTAATGCACAAATGACCTTCAAAGCTGATCATTTGGTGACAGACTCTTGTTATCTTTACGTTGTTAATTCACTGGAGCGCACACTGAAAAGCTTTGTGACCATGTGATTTCCAGCCAGAACTGGATTTCTCCCCAAATATCAAGCTTCTGATAGCAAGAACTAGCTTTATACTACATGCAAAATCACAGCTGAAGAGTAAATCCTGTGACCAGACGAGACAATAACGTGGAGGGAGGAGGGAGAGGGAAGGCAGAAGGCAGAGTTACGGCACCACTGTTCTCGTGCGGGAATGTAAAATGATGTGGTCTCTCTTCTCATTCCTTGGACGTGGTTTGAACGTGGCCCACAAGCCTAAACTAGAACCCTGGGAAGTCTGTTATTTAAAACATGCTAACCGGCGGCAGGAAGGCAAGATAATGGTGGCTGCTAAGGGACACTGGGCTAACTTTACATGTTTTTCTCATACCTGGAAAATAGCCAGAGAACTCACAAAAAAGGGATGTTCTGATTGAAATCCAACCAAGCTGCAGCCCCCCAACAATCACATCACCTTAGCAGGCTACTCACACCGGGCAGAAAGTGGGGTGTAGCACAAAGCTTCTCACCCCTCCCTGGGCCCTACTGCTTGCTGAAGAGAGCAAGCATACACCCAGGCTTGGAGTTTTTCATTTGTTTTTAAAAATTTAATGTTTTGCCTTAAGAATTGCTGTTCATTTCCATTATTCTTCAAAATACATTGCTTTTTTACTATAAAAAGAAATACCCTTCCACAATCTTGAAAAAAGTAAAATCTGAGTAAAATATTTCTCTGGGAAGATGTATCTTCTTCTTCTTTTTTTAAATGGCTTTGACATTCTACTGAGTGCCTCCCCTCATCCCCATGTGAAACACAAGAGTCCTGGTTCCAGTCCCAGCTCTGCCAACAACCAGCTGTGTGACCTTGGGTAAGTCGCTTAACTCAACTTGCAGTTTCGTATTTGCAAAAACAAGTGCTTACGAGATTCAAAAAATCCCTTCCTACTCTCAAGTCTCAGTTTCCATACAGAATGTAGAAAATATTGAATTTAGAAGGCAAATTTTATTAGAGTAATCAAAAATGTAGAAAAATTTTCAGGGCGATCTCAAACTTCGGTAAAATTCAGAATTCACTTCAGATTACCCCAGCATCTTGAATGGAGTCGCTGTTAGTTTACAGAAGGGAAAAAACCCGAACAGTCTTTGAGAGTGAAAAGGTAGGAGGCTAGCAGGAGGCTACATGAAAATAATTACTCTCCAAAAAACGAATCCTATTGATTCTTCTATAAATCATTATTTTCAAAGTTTGTTAATTATCTTTGATATTGTTAATGCACAGAAGGGAAATAATCCCCAAACTTCGATGTCATGGATTTCACAAGAACTTTAGAGACCTCTATACTTGGTCCCCTTTTTTCATTCTTTCTTGGAAAGAAGAGTCAGTGGTGATAAGGAAAGCAGTAAAGAATCACATAGAGAGGAGCTATGGCCCTGAAGTTAAAACAAAAACAAAAACAAAAACAAAAAACGAAAGTCAGCGGTAGCTCAAGTCAGTAGAGAGAAGCTCTAGATTGGGTTCCAGCCCCAGTCTTGCCATTTGCCATGGACTGGACAAGTCACCTTCTGAGCCTCAGTTCCTTCAAATGTAAAATAAATGGGCTCTCTGGGACAATGCAGGGAAGCATTATAATGGACCCAGGCTGGCTTCTGTTTAGGATGTAGAAAGCTGCAAAGAATGCCTCTCCTAACCCTAACAGTGAGAAAAAGCTTGATAATTTAATAAACCCTAAGTCTTCTTAAGGCCATCAGAGAACGATTTTCCAAGGCAAGCAAGTGAACTGACTTCCCAAGAGGGACGAGCCCCTCTAAGGAGAGAAGGAACATAAGTACTCCTTCACTTTTGGCCGAGCACAGGAGGAAGAGACGGTCTCCACACAAGAGGGTAAGAAGAAATCAGCTAAAATTTCAATGAATTCTTAAAGGCTAAGTGTGGTCTAATGCGTCAGTCTGGAAAGCCAGAGCCCCAGATGCAGTGGAGTTCACAATCACTGGAGAGCTCTTTTCCAACGGACTCCCCCAGGTGCTCAGGAGCCCCTCTCTTTGGCTCATGCTTACAAAAACTGATCAGCTGCAGCTGGGGGCAGGCACCAAGACTCCCCTCCCCTGCTTCCCAGACCTTCCTCTCATGCTGAGCAAAAACCTTAACTTATTGAGGCAGCAAATCCTCTTGGCCCAGAGCACAGGCAAATTTCCACTGCTTCTAGGGGAGAAGCAGAAATACAACCCATCTGCCTCTGAATGAGAAGCAGAAAGCCCTCGCATCTCCAAGACACAGGCAAAGATCCATCCCTGCTGGTGGAGGGACAGAAGCAAAAGCCTCCTAACACTGGGGGCAGGGCAGGAAATCACGTTGGGCCCAGGATCCTATACCTAGCAATACCAAGCAGAAGTCTGCCACCGCTGGGGAAGGGGCAGTAACCTCTCACTCAAGATCCAACCACAGACACGAGGCAGAATTTGAGTGCAAGGGGAGGAGGGGCAGAGATGCTGAGGCCTCACCTCTAAGAGCAGGCACACACATGGACTACCCCTTTTCCTACTCCATTGCAGGGATTGCTGAAAGCAGAGGATGGTAAAGAAACACTGAAAAAACCCCACACCCCACTCTTTAAGCAGCAGGTAACAAGTGTTTGGGAGAATTTGAAGCTGGTGATGCACTGAAGACATAAAACCCAGTCCTAATAGCTGTCTAGCAGCAGAGGTGTGCCCTTTTACAGGCATAAACACTTTTTACTTCAGACTCTACTGTCTTAAATGCAATGTCTGGCACTGAAGAGAAAATTACAAGACACAAAATAAATCATACGGTCTATAAGTAAAATAGCATATGTGGTTTGGAAGGTGCTGGGGACAGAGGAGTGATCCAAACACGTCCATACCTCCACAGGTTATCATTTAGAGGAGATACACTCTGGGAAGTACAGGGTGCTGTGGGAATGCTTGGGGGCTGGTGGGGGGAAGGGGAGGAGACCCCAGAGGAAGTAGAGCAGGGTGGTCAGGAACATAAGTTCTGGAGTCAGGCCTGGATTTGAACCAGCTTCAGCATTTACTAGTGTGTGTTCTTGGGCAATTTACTGAACCTCAGTTTCTTGTCTGAAAAATTAGAATATTACCTATTTTATAGGATGTGACCAGGGTATGGCAATGACAAGAGGTGAAATTAGATCAAGCAGACCCCACAGGTCAAGTCAGATGAGTTCAAGACTTCCCTTAGTGCAAAGAGGAACTTCAGGGCTCCTGCCAGCTGAGACATATCCAAAAAGAGAAGAAAAAATACTACTGGCTAAAAAGCAGCACTGGAGAACTTCAAGCAGCTCTAAGAGAACAGAGGGTAAACAGAGGTCCAGGGAGCACACTCTGAACACCTACTAGGGTAGAGATCCAGGGGTATTACTAGCTAACCACAGTGCAAAGGGCACGAGGAATGGAAAGGAGACAGCAGAGACTGGAACTGAAGGGTGAACTGTGGAACGACTATCCAAAATTTTGAAAAAGAGCAAAAGGAAGACATTTTCTGATAGAACAATACACAGTACAAAACTATGCTACCTAACACATTAGAAATGGTACCACAACAGGCAAAAAAATCCAGAAACACGTCCAAGTACATGTGGGAATTCAGTAAATTATACAGATTGAATTTCATAACAGAAGGGATAAATAATTGAATCACTGCTACTGGGTTAACTGAGTAATAATTAAATAGAAAAAAATGTAAAGGCTAGATCTCTAATATATTTCTTTCAACAAAAAGACTTCTAGAAGATTAAAAGGTAAAAAATAAATTTTAAGGGGGTAGAAAATACATAGGTAAACATTTTCACAACCTTGACTCGGGGATGGGGTTGAAGAATCAGGGAGGTGTTTTAAAGTTTGAAAAGAAAAAACAGTCCAGAGTCCCTAAAGGAAAACGCACACAGCTTTGAATACAGGAAAACGTAAGTCTTTTGAACTGAAAAAAGGAACCTCATAAATGAAGGGAAGACTAACAACAAGTAAGAAAAAGATTAGCAACGTATGTCATAAATAATAAAAAGATATGAAGAAATCTTACAAATCAGTAAGAAAAATATAAACAGCTCAGTGGTAAAATGCTAGCCAGTAACAGAGATGCAACCAAAGGGGCACTTACAGAAAAACACACAGCCTCACAGCCATTTATAAGTAATAAGTAAAATTTGATAGTATGCAAAATAAACCCAAAGAAAGCAGGACAGAAGGAATGATAAAAAATAAGACTTAAACGAATACATTAGAAAACAGAATAAAACCACAAGAGAATAAGTAAATAAATAAATATATTTGTTTCTTTTAAAGCAAACAAAAAACAGCCAAAATGCTAATCAGGAAAAAGAGGAAAACACAAATTTAAAAGATTAGAGAAGAGAAAAGGAATATAACTACAGATATGGAGGACATTTCAATTGTAATTCTCTGCATAATTCTCTAAGAAAATTGACAATCTATGACAAAAATTTAAAAAACTGATACGATATATTCTTATTGAGGTTGTAGGAAAACAGGAACTTTCATGTAATGCTAGTGGGAATACAAAATGCTACAACCTCACTGGAGGAACATTTGGCGATATACAAAAAAATTACACATGTATTTGCACTTTAACTCAGAAATCCCACTTTTAGAAAGTGATTACAAAGGTAGATGTGCACAATTATGAAACAGCATATGCATAAAGTTATTCATTATGGCATTATTTTCTATAGTGAAAAAACCAAAATGTCCATCAATAAACTATGGTATATCCACATAATGGAACACTTTGCAGTTGGGAAAAGCAATGACAATGCTGCACACTAACATGGAGTGCTCTCTGGGTTGTACTGTGAATATAGTAAGGTGTGGAACAGTAGCTTGGAACAGTAGGTGTAGAACAGAAGCTTAGGGGAAAGTCTGATAGGCACACAGGACCAAGAGGAGGAAACGACAAAAACTGGAATTCAGGGTTTGTCAAAGAAGAGGGCTCCAGGTAATTCCTTCAGGCTTTCATCTGGGGGTCCAAGAGCTACACTTTAATTGTAAGAGTAAAAAAGAAATAGAACGTCCCTCACAGATACTCAAGTCTGCCTTTGAAGCGTCTCAATCAGATTGGATTAAATCAATCCGGGTGTAGTATCATTCCCAGCTTAGCCAGTTGCCACAAGTAAAAGTCTTCTTTGGAGGAAGATAACATCATCCAGAGCCTCAAACTATCTCCACCATTTTTCAAATATAATGTTCGGCACTCAACAAAATAGCCAGAACTTCAAAAGATAAGACCACATGACTGAAAGACAAGAGAAACAATAGACAGTAGAAACAGACCGACAGGGAAAAAATCAGACATGTGCTTTAAAATAATTGTGCTTAATAAGTTCAAGGACACAACTGAGCATTTTGGTAGAGAATTGTAAACTACAAAAAAGAACCACAGGAAAAATCCAGAAGTTAAAAATACAATAATTGAAATCATGAACTTAATGGATGGGTTAAACAGAAGATTAGACATAACTGAAGAGAAAATTAGTGAAGTAAAAAATAGTAGATAAGAAAACATCCAGAATAAAGAGAAAAGGGCAGAAACAATATTTTAGAGATATTAGCAGAGAATTTTCTAAAATTGATGAGCTACATCAAGTAACAAATTCAAGAAGCATTATGAACACTAAGCAGGATAAATTTGACCAAAACTACCCTAAGTACATAATAGTAAAATTACTGAAAAACAAAAAGAGTATTTTAAAAGCAGCCAAAGGCGGACAATCTGTGATAATCCTTTTAACTATGTACTTAGTATGATTTGTGCACTTTTCAGTATGTGTGCAATACTTCACTAAAAAGTTTTTTTTTTTAAAGAATGCAATGGGATTAAACACATTCAATATATAAAACTCTATGAGTTTAATAATAACCCCTTAAAAAATGAGACAAAGAAAGCTCTTAACCCAAAAACCACCAATTCATTGGACAACATTGGACAAGTAACTAGGCCACCAGCTTCTTACTCTGAAAATCAGAGATTAAAAGGAATCTTGACTTTCCTTTATGAACTGTATTTCAACTAGCCCTATCTGATGAAGAAATGTTCTTGTTTACAGAACTTGTAAGAATTGCAGCTAATAAATATAAAAGGGAAAATAATTTCAAAAATCAAAATATTGCAATTCTTTTTTTTAGCAAATTGATTGATTGATTGATTGATTGAGGAAGATTAGCCCTGAGCTAACATCTGTGCCCATCTTCCTCTATTTTATATGTGGGATGCTGCCACAGCATGGCTTGATAACCAGTGTGTAGATCTGCACCTGGGATCCAAACTGGCAAGCCCTGGGCTGCTGAAGTGAAGTGCGCAAACTTAACTGCTGCACCACCAGGCAGGCCCCTGCGATTCTTAATTAATCAACTAATTTAGGTGACAATCATCAATGGATAAAACTATTAGATGAAAAGCTGAAGCAGAACTTCTCAGTGGAGAATCTGGCTGTCCCCACATAAAAGCACTGATCAATCTCAGCACCACTGAAAGTTAGACCACACCTCCTAACGTGTGGACAGAGCACCACCTATGAAGTATTTTTGCCAGGAAAGATGAATCTGCATCTTTGCAAGCCTTTAGAGCTAAAGTCCATTTACAGTAAATATGAGGGACAGAAGAAGTTAAAAAATACCAAAGGAAGCAAAAAGACATACTCAGAATGTGGAAGATACTACAGGACAAATGGTCGTTTCTGCAACATGATAGTGGCATGGTAAAAAAAGAAAAAAAAAATTGGGGGGAGGACTGCTCTAAATTAAAAGAGACTTAAGAGACATAACAGCCAAACATATGAATTTTATTTGGATACTGATGTTAACACATTGCCAATAGCTTTATTTGAGACCACTGGAGAAATCTGATTATGCTGTGTATTAGATTACACCTTGGAAATATTGCTGCTTTGGTTAGGTGTGATAATGACATGTGACTATGAAAGAAAATATTATTTTTAAAGATTTTTACTTTTTAAAATTTTTTTCCTTTTTCTCCCCAAATTCCCCCAGTACATAGTTGTATATTCTTCGTTATGGGTCCTTCCAGTTGTGGCATGTGGGATGCTGCCTCAGCGTGGCTTGAGGAGCAGTGCCATGTCCGTGCCCAGGACTCGAACCAACGAAACACTGGGCTGCCTGCAGCAGAGTGCACGAACTTAACCACTCGGCCATGGGGCCAGCCCCCAGGAAATATTATTTTTAGAGATGCATACCAAAATATAAAGAAGTAAAGTTCCAATATTTACTTTGAAATACTTTGACAAAGGAAAGATAAAAAGTTCAAATAAAGGATATATGACAAAATCTAATTGCAGAATCTAGATAATGGGCATATCAGGTTCATTAAAGAACTTTTTGTTACGTGTGAATTTTTTTCATAATAAAATATTTTTTTAAGTTGACAATCTGAATGAAAGGGAAAATTGTCTAGGTAAATACAAATTGTTCAACTTCACCTATAATCAAGTAAAAAATGTGAAGAGAATAATATAAAAAAAGGGGAAAATTTGTCAGAAATATACTATTAAAAAAGGGAATTGTGCTCATATAGTTTCATGAGTAATTCTTTTATATCTTCAGGGAATACTTAATTACTATGCTACTTAAGCATAGTAATTTCTTTTAAATTAGAAAAAAGATGGCTTATCATTTTTTTCCTCAATTGAAGGTAGCATAACTGATTTCAAAATATGGTAAAGTTAGCTCAAAAATGAAAATAAAAACCAACATCACTAAAATACTTAATAAAACACATGCATATCAAAGTCAACATTGTACTAAACAATTCCACAAACCAAGTAGTTTCAAGAATTCTAAAACAGTGTAATACTAGGAAATCGTTTGATGTAATCATAGTAAATATTCAAAGGAGAAATAAGTTATAATCATCCTAATGGATTTTTAAAAGGAATTTGAGAAAATTTGATTTTCAATTCTCATTTAAAAAGTTGTTTGGTAAAGTAGGAGAAAGAGGCTTCAACTGAAAAATGTACAACGGAAACAGATACATAATTCACAAAAGATAAAAACATCAAAATAGGTTCAATTTTGCTAGTAGTTTAACAAGGCCCATTAAAATCATAATGCTATATCTCCTTTTTGACCTATCGCATTGATAAAAATAACAAATAATTGTAATTCCCAATGTTGTCAAGAAGAAAGGAAATGAGCATTCTCAGCAGACTAGTGATGGAAGTACAACCTGAAATCACTTTTCTAGGGATCCATTTATAAATACACGCTGAAAGCCTTAACAATGCAAGACTTTTGTGTGTCTGCAATTCTAATGTTAGAAATTTATCCTAAGGAAATACGTAAGACTGTGCTCAAGGATTTAGCCCTGTGGATCTTCAATGTACAATAACAAAAAATTATCATCATCCCTGAATTAGTTTTCTATTGGGGCCATAACAAACTATCACAAATTTAGCAGATTAAAACAACACAATTTTATCATCTCACAGTTCTGCAGACGTTCAGGTAGGTTTGGCTGTTTCCTCCGCCCTGGGTTGCAGGAGGCCAAAATCCAGCCATCAGTTGGGCGAGGCTCTTACTCGGAGGCTCTGGGGGAGAGCCCATTTCAAAGCTCCCAGAGGTCGTTGGCAGCCTTCGCTTCCTCCTGGCGGCAGTGCTGAGTTTCCTATTTTCTTGCTGGCTGTCGGTGGGTTCTGTTAGCAACTTCAGGCTGCCTGCATTGCATTCCCGGGCCATCTTCAAACCAGCGACGGTGTGTCAGGTCCCTCTCAGCTTTGAATCTCTCTGACTTGCCCTTTCGGTGGACCTATTCTCCTCCAGCTGGAGAAAGTTCGATTGGTTCTACCTGAATAGGTCAAACTACTCTCCCGATCTTAAGGTCTATAACCTTAATTACACCTGCAAAGTACCTTTTGCTATGTAACTTAACACATCTGCAGGCTCTGGGAAACAGGATGTGGACACTTTTCAGGGACCACAATTACTCAAGGGTCATTACACCTACCCCAATCTCAAGTGTCCAGCAGTACATGATTGGTTAAATAAATTACAGTGTATCTGCACAATGGAATACCATGTAATTATTAAAATGATGGGTATCAGGCAACTTACTTTGAAATCTATAAAAGACAGAATGGACTGATAGAAGGACAGAGGTGAATAGGTAGGTAATAAAGCAAGTTTAGTAAAATGTTAATTGTAGAATCTAGGTGGTGAACGTATGGGTGTTCACTGTAAGTTTTTCAACTTTTGTATATTTGAAAATTTTCATAATAAAATGTTGGGGGAAAAAACAATTAGCCCAATGATCTTCCAAGCCTCCTCCCCGCCCAAATCAATGGTCTGCAAACTGTACTGGGTGAAAATCTAGGTGTCCGTGAGATTTCTAGCAAAGCAGCAGCAAATAAGTTTTTTTTCTTTTGCTGAAGAAGTTTCACCCCAAGCTAACATCTGTGCCAACTTTCCTCTATTTCGTACATGAATAGCTGCCAAAACATGGTGGCCAACGAGTGGTCTAAGTCCGCACCCAAGAACCGAACCTGCGCTGCCGAAGCAGAGTGTGGAACTCAACCACTAGGCCCTGGGGCCAGGCCCCAGCAAATAAGCTTTTGCATAACGTTTATAAAGAGACCAAGTCTCAAATAGCATTGAAGATTACTCCACTTTATTTTTCAGGTAATTAGCAAACTAAAATAGAAAAGCCATAATATAGCATGCAGTTTTTGAATTGTTAATGTAAAAACCAAATTCTATCTTATGCTTAAGGCATTTTTATCTTCAAAAAGGAAGTTCCCTCTAAAATAATTAACATATAAAACTAATGCTGTCTTGATTTAATTATTTCTTGATGGGAATAAACAAATCTATCTCACAGCTGAACAAAATTTGACAAAACAGATTCTCAGTAGATTGAAATAGAGAAATGAATATAAAATAAACACAGAAGACAACGATTTCACAAACAGTAACTGAGGGCCAACATCATGACATGCAGCATTGTCCTAAGCACTGGGAACAGGTACCAAGGATATAAAATAAGATGCAGTCCTCGCCCTTTATTTCCCCTTAGAGTTATAAAATCCTGTCTTAATTTTGTAAGGCAGAAATTTCTCAAAAACCACTTCTTTAAAGATATGTAAGGATTTAAAACTTTAGAAAGGGAACAAAAACCTAATTTGTTTTTTCACTTGGAAATAATATTGTAAATATAATTAAGGGATGCTAGACCTCAATCTAGACATCAAAAATTATTTTCATGGATTCAAATCAGGAGCGATTATTCTGTACATTAATGACTCCCCAGTCTTATGGAAAACTGACCAGAGTTACAGACGAGGAATACTGTGGCACAGGAGTTACCAGCCCAGCCTCTATGGTCAACCTGACTAGCCTTTGAATCCCTGTTCTACTATTTCCTGCTCACGTGACCTTGGGCAAGATTCTAAACCTCGATTTCTTTATCAGCAAAATTATAACAGTAGAGTAGAAACAAGAGAATGAATATATAAAATACCCAGCCCAATGCCTAATGTGCAGTAGCGGCTCAAGAAATTGTTGCTCTTACTATTAAAAGCAATAGTAATAATGAATGAAATAATGAATGAAAGTTATTAGATACAGATGTACTTGGGAGGTATGTTAACTCTATCAGGCACTAAGTCAAATAAAGTAATGTTTTCTGACTTGCACTTTTATGTCTATTTAAAGAGAAGGGCTTCCATGGTCTTGAAATTGGAATTTTAGAACATTTGTGCGCATTCCAATGAAATGTGCTGAGCTAACTGTGAATCTGAGATCTTTAAGAACCTAAACGCTACTGTTATAGTTAGCGGCTAACCCCCTCAGGAAATACTATGTTCAAAAGTATTCCGCGTCTAATGCTGAAATACAGGTGACTCCTGATTGAGAAAGCTTGATTTGAAACCCACTGCATTATAACCATATGCCACAAAATGACCAAAAGTTGTACTTATGGCTGTCTAACGACTAGGACCAATGCCTACATTTTGTCCAAACAACTGCCAATGCTCACGATTCAGTCAAGGTCAACGGCAGTGAGGGTGACTCAGTCTGCTGCTACAATTAGAGCAAGAGATCACTGAAGAAGTTGCCATGGTAACTGCATATCGCCCAGCAATTACCATTCAAAAACTTTGGGAGACAACCCCGTATTAAATTTGCAATTTATTTCTTGTGGCAGAAAGTAATTTTAAAAGCAGTCTGAAGGTCTCTAGAGTAATGAAGAATGCTTACTACAGGCAGAGTTACTGAAACACGATGTCTTCAGTCTAATGTCACCGGACTTACATTTTCAAAAGCCTCAAGGACACCCAAAGACATACATACAACGCAAGTTTTTATCTTGCTGTTGTTTGGAAGTAATAAAGATGCAGATTTTCATACAATGTGTAGACCATTAAGTTGGAAATTTAATGATAATTCTCTTTGGTTAGCTAGCTGCCCTGTAAGCTTGTAAATAAGAGACAGGCAGTATCAGTTTTTCTTTAAAGGAAAATCATGCTTTCCTTTAGGTCCAAAACCAGAGATGTTATCAGACATGTGCAAGTGGGACAGTCTGTACATGGCTGCGCACCATGTACGCATCAATCACAGGTATGGGGGGCAACAGAAACTCTTCCGTAATGGATGCCATTCACTTAAGTTCGGCAAGGACCTGAACGTGCACAGCAGCAATGACAGAAAAATCTCTACCTCATTTCATCAATAAAGCCAATGATAAGTTAAAACTTTCCAAAAATCAGCTGGTTTTACCAAGAGATCACACTGGGAGTTAGGTGAATAAAACTCTCAAATACCCAAAGAACAGGAAAATGGCAATAGAAAAATCAATTTTAGCAATTTAGTTGCTTTCTTAGTAAAAATGCCTCTCCAAGCAAAATTTTTCAGTTTTTCTCCTTGTGTGTGTGTGATTTATGTTTAGGAAACATGTTGTGACATTATTTGAACTAATTTACTGGTTATTATTCCAGAGTCTCTGCTAACTCTAACTCTCTGGTGTGCCAGCAAGCCCAATAAAAGAATGATTATAACCTTCTTAACAACTTCAACTTTACGTCAATTAAAATGTGAGTAAATTGGATGAGGAATCAGACATGTGGAGCAAAGAAAAATACAAAAACTGAAGACAAAGACACAAAGGGAGATGTTAAAAATGCATTAACTGCGTACACCAAAAAACCAGTTACACACTGCCTTTTACAAAAGGTTTGAAAACAGTGGCTGTCTGAATATTCCTCACACCTCCTGAGAGCTTTGGTAACACAAGGATCCTGAACACCTGCCCAGGGTTCTGTGCTCCCCTGTAATTTACTGGCGGTGGTAGGCCTGGTTCAACATACTCCAGGCAGCTGAGGAAGTTTTATTAACTCCTTCGGGTTACCAGGCCAATGGCTGCAATTTAATCAGTTCTCCCAATAGCTACCAATTAGCCAACACATATTCCCAGAAGAAATCTGTCACTCATTTAACAAGTACTGAATGACATTATGAAGGACCAGGCACTGGACTAAAGCAGAGCCGAAGACCGCCAGAATCCCTGCTTACATGGAGGTTAGAGTCCAGGGGAGGGAACTGTGAATTGTGGGAAAGCCTATGAAGGCAAAGAAATGGGAGAAACAGGAGGATAAATAAATGCAATTTAGATTGAGACCTGAATAAAGCAGCACAGGAAGTGTCCCATTTAAGACTTCACATTATAATGCTTTCAAGAGTTTCAGTCCAGGTCATCAGAGATTTCCAATTAAATAAGGAAGAATACCAGAAGTAGGAGAAAATGCCTAATTGTGGAATATATAATTTATTAGCAGTTTTAGCCAGTCTCTCTCGAATTTCCAAAAGTCAGACTAAGCTTTATAGAGAGAGGGTGCTGACAAGCCTATTACTGTATAGGATGACTTAGAGAATAATATATTAAACTCAATTTTGAAAATGACCCCAAATATTCATCATATGTGAGGTTTTGGTTTCCTGTTCTTATTTTTCTTTTCCCTAAACTCTTGTCTTAATCTTAATTTTACCAAATTAACAAGTGAGCACAGTTTAAAAGTCAAGACCAGTGGCCAGTCTGGTGGCGTAGTGGTTAAGTTCATGCGCTCTGCTTTGGTGGCTTGGGGTTTGCTGATTTGCATCTCGGGCATGACCTGTGCACCATTTATCAAGCCATGCTGTGGCAGGCGTTCCTCAAATAAAGTAGGGGAAGATGGGCACGGATGTTAGCTCAGGGCCAATCTTCCTCAGCAAAAAGAGGAGGATTGGTGGCAGACGTTAACCCAGGGCTAATCTTTCTTAAAAAAAAAAAAAAAGAAAGAAAGAAAAAAGAAGTCAAGACTACTATCAGATCTGAAACAAAACAAGAGCAGTCCCTGGACCCATACTTTCCCTTCCCCTAACGCCCACTGCCCCAAAGCAAATATTTGGACCATTTTAGCTATTTCCTCTGACATTTTTCTTATTCTGAAATAATGTGTGTGCTATTTCCTAACTTTTAATTTTATGATTTTCAATTATTGACTTCTTATTCTTGAAAAACTGGGCTTTTCCTCTTCTAAATTCATTTTAGAATCAGCTGAAGTTTTTCTAATTTACTAAACTGAAAATACCCATTTTTAAACCACTGTATGAAGGAGACAACAAAAAAGAAACATATCTCCAAGCAAAAATGCTGAAAGAAATGAAACCAAGATTTAACAGGGAATCTAAGAATAAGACCATGCTTCAAATTTTATGACACTGCTCTGAGACAATGGCAGTTAAGCAAATCCCCTTGTATCTGAGTATCTCGTCTGCAAAATGAGGGGGAGAGAACAATAATTCTAATGCTTTGTTACTGAGTAGAACGTGAGACTATGAGAGTTGGAGAATGCTCCAGAGCACCTTCTAAATTCAATTGGGCCTCTTTGAACTGCACCCCATGGTCCTTCCCTTTGACTGACAAATTTATTTTGTAACTCTCAGAATATGACGAATCCTAGGAGGTTGTTTTATTCCTTTCCTTTTTCTCTTTTGTTTTCTCTTCTCTTCTTTCTGTATAAGAGTCTGGCATTCCCAACAGGCACAGCAGAGACCCTGCTGGCTTTCTCTCTTGCTCTTGTGCTATTACATTTAATTTGTGTGCTTTTATAACTTTGTACTTACGCCCACGGGCTTTTGAACAATGGGCACCCATTCAATAAATCCAAGAAATAAATGACTTGATGATTGTAAGTGCTTTGAACTCAATGGATAGAAGGCTTTACATAAGTAATATAATAGTAAGGACACTAGGATGAAAAGATGGAAAAGAAAAAAACAATCTAAGGCTTTTTCAGAAGCCTAACACACACACACACACACACACACACACACTTTCTCTCTCTCTCAATCTGACTGTCATCCTGTTACCTAGCACTCATTTTTCTCATTTGTACTCAGTTCTCAAAAACTCATCCTCTACATTTTTTGAGAGGAAAATGACAAATGTTTGTAAAGCAAAAATATATTTATACATGCTTTCAAGGAGTATTTTGTTTGACTCATGGGTGGGATGGTGAGTGCAAAGCTTACTATATAATATAAGAGACACTGAAACATATACTGCAATCTCATGGAAATAATCCCAGTGCAATGATGAGGCCATTTGGAGCTTGTGATAACCTGCATTGTGGGAATACACTTTGACGTTAGTACTTTCCACTTGGTTTATTAAGCATAACTTAATTTAGAATCTGACAGATATATAGAGTTAAAGAAAATTAAGATATTTAGCTACAATGAGGTTTATTATTATGAATTGTTATTAATTAAAGTATTAATATAAAACTTGCATTTTAAACAAACTTCATTATTATCATTAGTCTACACAAGAACTTCATAAAGTTGGGTACGCTAAGAAATAGGAACTGGAGTATAGATATAGTCTAAGGTAAGAAAGGCTAAATAGGAGATTGAGAAAAAGTAATTTTACATTCTTCTCTCTTGGACTTCAATTAAAAAATCTAACCCCTGGGGCCGGCCCCACGGCCAAGTAAGTTCCTGCACTCTGCTTTCGCGGTCCAGGGTTTCACTAGTTCAGATCCTGGGCACAGACCTAGCACCACTCATCAAGCCATGCTGAGGTGGCGTCCCACATAGCAGAGCCAGAAGGACCTACAACTAGAATATACAACTATGTACCAGGGGGGCTTTGGAGAGAAGGAGAAAAAGAAATTGGCAACAGATGTTAGCTCAGGTGTCAATCTTTAGAAAAAAAACTAACCCCTAAAACAATCTTCTCATGATTAATCTAGCTGTCAGCTTAGACTTTTCAAAGCAATTCCCATTTTTACTTGCCCAGATGCCATCTCTGTTTTGCCAAATCCAGTGGATATGTTTTAATCCTCATCTCATCCCCAGTCTTCAATCCATAGTTGGTTCAGCATTCCTTCCTCCTTAAGGCATGCCTACCTGATACCATGCGGTTGGGGTTTCGGATTCCCCTTCACAGCATTTCCTCTTCCAACCAACTCCTGAAGGTTGGAGGCTCCTCGGAGCTCTGGCCTGATCTCTCTTTCCTTCTTATGCCACTTTCTCTCTCACTGTGCTCTCAGCAATTGCCATGACTTTGAATATCTTATTTAGGTTGACAATACCTATGCTTCCAGCTCCAACCTAGACTTCTCTGAGTTCCAAGCCACTGTCATCTCTCACCACGTGGATTTAACTGGCCTCTCGGTCTCAACTCTTACCTCTTTCATTCACTTCTTCACAATACTCTTGTCAAAGGTACATCAGGCCAGGTACTCCACTGTTCAAAACCCTTTAATGGCTTTATGCCAAACTATGGATAACATCTCAACTCCTTACAATGAATAGCCCATCAGGCCTGCCATAGCCTGACAATAACCTATAAGTCCAATCTCATTTAATGCTATTGCCCCTGCCCCCCATCCACACTACAAGACAGTCTGGCCTACATACAGTTTCCTGAATAAACAGCACTCTGTCCTGCCTCACGGCCTTTGCATATGCTGTTTAAAACACTCCACCCTAACTCTTCCTCTGGCTGACTCTTATTCATCTATCAGGTCTCAGTTACGGTCTCATCACTTTCATCACAGAGCAAATACCTGATCTCCCCCACATCCCCAAATCTAAATTAGAATTCTTATGATTCTCTTGCATTATGTTGCAGTTCTTTTCCCTAGTCCTATTTATAATTTTGCATTTATTTACTTGCTAGTTTTTTTTCTCCACTAGCTCCCCGAGGTGGGGCAGGGTCCATGTCTGTTCACTCAGCACTATACATTCCATGTCTGGGGCAAAGCATGACAGGAATAAACTCATATGTTTTGAACGGATGATGCCCTCCTTAAATTTATTCTGTGTTTTACTTTTATAATTACTATACTTAATCCCATTTAAAAACTAATAATAAGTAACTAATTTATTTAGGACTGTTGTGCTTATTTTCAGATGTGGAAACTGAAACTCAAAAAGATTAAGTAAGTTCTTTACTATCACACAGCTACCAAGAGAAAGAAGTAGGATTCAGATGCACTATGTCTGACTCCTGAGTCTTTGTTCTTCGGTGGGGAAACTGAAGCTGGGACATATGAAATGATTTATCAGTGACTTAGGTAATAAGAATCTGAATGTTTTCCTTTTATTTCTGGGAAAGTGGATGCATATTATTACTCACATATTGAGAAAATAAATTTTCTACAATCGATTCATTTTTAAAAAATCTCTGTGGCTCTCCATGTGATATTTCTCACTGATAGGTTTCTTTAGGACCATGGCCACATCACCTAACATCATACGCGTTCCATAAAGCTTTATATAGTCCCAGTACACCTCGGGAGTGCTCTGTAAGCAATAATGACAAAGTTACAAAGAGGGAAACGTCATGCTAAGTTATTCTATGAGAAGAAAATAAAGCAATCAGGATGGCAAAAAAACAGACAAAAAACTCCCACAGGCTACAGAGTCAGAAAGACACCTGGGTAGTCACTTCTGTTGTATTTCCGGAACCAGGTCTAGAGTATTTCTGTTAGATGCAGACCTCATCTCCTGTGCTTGAATCTCTGGGGGGAAAGAAAGAGTACTTTATCTATTTGCATTTGGTACCTAATAAGTCCTTTCTGGCATAGGATTTTCATGTTCCTAAACAAAGAGCAGGTTAATACTGGGCATCGCCATTTCAGTCCCCTTTAATGTGGCAGAATCACCAACAACAGACACTCCATCACGCCTATAAACAAAAGGCAGTGACGCTCTATTGATAAACAAAACCCAGAGAAACAAAGATACATGCTGAAATTTCAAAAATTGAGAAAAATATATACAATTTAAGAGTATGTTCTAAAGCCCATAATTAAATCAGAAATAAGAGTATTCTATGTTCAGATAAATTTTGCCCAGAAAGATACATAGAAAAGCCTGTCTTACTTTCCATTCCTGAACAATGATAATCATATTTAAACGAATACAATAATGGTATGATAATATTCATCATTTACTGAAAATCTACTATGATCAAGGCATTATGCCAAGAACGTTATATATATAATCACCAATATTCAACCCAACTCTACCAAGTAGATATTAGTATCCTCATTTTATAGACGACATAAGTGAAGCTCAGAGAGCTACAATAACTTGTTTAACGTCACTAACCAAATATTTACTAACCAAGGTAGGATACTGAGTAAGTGCTAACCTGAGCATTAACTCAAGCCTAACTTGCAGTGTAAGCTTACTCCATTACGCTACAGGGCATTGAAAAGGGAATTTAAATAGCCTTTAAATTTTAATTATTTAAATTTAAATAAACTAATAAGGTTTAGTTTTCAGCGTTGGAAGAATAAAGGACGTGTTTTCCTATCATTCAGGTGGCAGAAGCCAGTAGTGGTAGCAATAATGGCCACTACTATTTACATAGTATTTGTCATATGCCAAATACTGCACTAAGAGCCTTCCACGCATTCTCTCAGTTACTTCTCACAACAATCCCACGGGCTAGGAATTATTGTTTTTATTTTAAAAACAAGAAAACCAAGGATCAGAGGGGTTAAGGTCAACGTCACATGAAGACCTAGTTTTTTCAGATTCTAGTGCTCATATTCTTTAACTTAAAAAAAAAATTGTAGTAAAAGGCACATAACACAAAATTCACCATCTTTACCACTTTGCTACCAGTTCAGCAGTGTTAAGTACGTTCGCATTGTGTAACCTCTTTAACTTGTTTAATTGGAAAATTTCAGATACATATAGTCATGTGCCATATAACAACAGACTGCATATCTGATAGTGTGCCATAAGATTAGTACCGTATAGCATAGAGCAGACTATACTATCTAGGTTTGTGTAAGAATACTCTATGATGGTCACACAACAATAAAATTGCTTAATGGCACATTTCTCAGAGTGTATCCATCGTTATGTGATTCATCACTGTATATACAAAAATAGACAGGGGAGTATAATGAATACTCATTTACTGATGACCCAGCTTCAGCAATTATCAACTCATGACCAATCATGCTTCTTTATACTCACCTATTTCCTCCCCTTAAGTGTTATTTTGAAGCAAACCCCAAACATATCTTTCAGCCATTAATATATTGGTAAATATCTCCAAAAGACAGATTCTTCTTTTAAAAATATAACCATAATGCCATTCTCACACATAAAAAATTAATAGTAATCTCTGGAAATTATCAAATATCCAGTCATTGCTCAACTTTCTAATTAGGTAAAAAAAATGTTTTTTCTTCTTTTTTAAAAGACAGTTCTTGTTAGAATGAGGGTTCAAATAAAGTTTTTACAGTGCAACTGGTCTTTACTGAAGTGTGTTTCTCTCTCCTTTTTCATTGCAATTTATTAGTTGAATGAAGCTAGTTAAATAGTTTCTTGCAATCTGGATTTTGGTAGTGGTATTTAACGCTTCTCTCTTCTGGATATTTCTGGTAAATTGGCAGCTGAATCTAGAGGCTTGATCAGATTAGGTTTGATTTTTTTTTTTGAAGTAAGACTACTTCATAAATGGTGGTGTGTTCTACATCAAGAGGAACATAATGCCTGACTGTCTCTGTCAATCAGCAACCACTCATGCTCAATGCTTGGATCCATTAATTTATTAAGGTTTACAAAATGGTGACATTCTAATTTATCATTCCATTTTCAGTTATTAGCTATAATACTCCTCTAAAGAGGAACTTTCCCTTATCTATTATTTTGTTACCATCTTATATAAAAGGCAGGATAAATTCCTTGTTCCTCTTAGTGGATGCTCAATGCTATGCTACTGGGTTGGTCACTGTTTCTATGAGTTCAAAGGACAGAAGAAGAATGACTAGACACAGCCATAGATATTTAAAAAAACAAAAACATGAGTCCATACAGATACTTCCTATTCAAACTAAGATCAAAGTGTTTTTACCCAATCTCTTTTAACATCTGCATATACTGCTCCCATGCCAAGAATCCAGGTTCCCAAGGCAAAGAAGAAAACAAAATTAGAATATTGCACAATTACTCATTTGCTTTGCATCTCACATTACACACACTGTGTCCTGAAATGACAATACCAAGGTTTCTACACAAATATGATGAGGAAAAACAGTTTAATTCTTTTTGGTTGTGTCTTTAAGGTACAGGCTATTAGGGATGAAGAGTCACTTAGATGTTTGCTTATGTCACCAACTGGATATATATTTAAGTTTATTTCAATTTATTTAGATTTTAGAGATTGTTCTTTAAAATTGTTCTATAATCATGTTATATGTATAATCATAATATTCAATCCAACTCTATTGGAGCAACTAGACAAGTAGTTCTTAAGTTAAATCTAAAGAACAAGAATTACTCAAAGTCTAGCTTTATCCCTCTCAGTCACGTTCACCCCATGCCCTCATTCTCCTTATAGGTAACGCTTAAAAAAAATTTTTTTTTTTATAATTTGTGCTTCCATTGTTTTTTCAAATATAAATAGATAAAAACTGATATCACCACCGTAACCTGAAGAAGATTGTGGTGTGTAGAGCTTCATATAGAAATATTTTTCATTCATTTTTATAGTTGTATAATACTGTGTTGTGTGAATGTACTAAAGTTTATTCAACTAGTTCTTATCCATGGACCTTTAGATCGAAGATCAATTTGTTTGGTTTCAATGCTCTCATATAATTTTATGCTATATTTATATGTATCTAAGTCTTTTATATAATTAGCCTATTGATATGTGGTCTACTTTGCTTTCTTTTTATATTTTGTTTTTTAGTATATATTTTGGTGCTTAGGAAGTTTGGATTTTTGTTCCAATGGTAACCTTTATATGAATAACTTTATATAATTCCCATCATCCTCTTATTTTTCGTTGTTTTCTGCTGGTTCGCTACTATAAGCAATATTGAAATTAGCTAGTTGCCTCTTGTCCTTCCTCCCACTTCTCTCCCAGCATCTGAGCTGACGTAATATCCTTTAACTCCCAGGTGACCATAAGTCAATCAGCAAGCTTATTCTACTTTTCACACGTGCTCCTCACTTCCCCTTCCCTACTGTAATAGTTGTGTTATATCTGCATTGTCAGAAATACAGCCTTTACACACTATGCCCCACTCTCTCCTCTATGAACATCATCACTGCTGGTTCTACAAGTAAACCAGTCTTTATGTCTGTGTCTCTGCAGTCATTGCGGTTATCTAAAACTCGTTCTCTTTTACAGGGGTTGTCAAACTATGAACCATGGGCCAAATCAGCTTTGTGGCCTGTTTTAATATGGCCTTTTGAGCTAAGAATGGCTTTTACATTTTTAAAGGGTTGTAAAAACAAAACAAAAACACACCGAACAAAGGTATGTGACAGAGACAGCATGTGGCATATAAAGTCTAAAATATTCACTATCTGGCTTTTTATAGAAAACCTCTGCTGACCACTACTCTAGTAGAATCCTCGAAAGGGAAGAATATTCTCTGAGTTCCTAGATTTAATAAAATTGTCTGTGTCTATTATCCTTACAAGTCAGTTTGGCGGGATATAAAATGTTTGGCTCACACTTGCTTTCCTTGAGAATCTTAAATGTTATACCACGTTCTTCCGGCATAAAACCCTGCTGTTAAAAAGTCTGTTGACAATTTGATTTTCTTCCCTTAAAAGCGACCTGGTCTTTTTCACCTGGGTACCCCTCAGTTTTGCTTCTCTTTCCTTTTGTAACTCTGCAATTTCACTAGAATATGTGCTGCTATTGGTTGTCCTGGGTTGATTCTCCAAGGCATACAGCATGCTCTTTCAACATGTAGTTTCAAATCTCTTCTTCTTAATTTTAGGAGAATCAAGGATAGCTTGTAGCATTTTTTTCTTTTGGGATTCCTATTTTATAGATGTTGGATCTTTGCCCATATTCTTTAGTCACTTTCTCTCAAATCCTATTTCTTTCTTTCATTTCTTTTTCAAGTTTTTCCTCCTTTTCATTTTCTACTTCTCTTAAAGTATTATATCTACTTATTTCCTGAATACTTTATCTTTGTGCATAGCCTACATTTTTAAAGTGATTTCTTCTTTTATTTCTAATTTTATTCAGAAATAAAATTTATCCATTTGAGTTTGTATAATTTTGATTTATGTTGTTCTGTTATATCTTGTATCAATTTAATTTGTTTTGAAAAGTTATTTAATAGTTTTCATCTATTTTGTGTGTACATCTCATGCTTTCATTGTCAATACAGATATTATTATTCTTTTATATTTTATCTTTGCACTGAATGTGACTGTTATTCTCTTTTGCTCATTTTTAATGAAGTTAGTTTTCATGAAATTTTTTAGGAGGGAGAGGTGGGCCTGGGTGGCACTTTCTAGTTTCAGGGTTCTGAAGCTTTCTTCGTGTTTGTGAAGTGTTTATAAATGTGGCCATGCACTTTCTGGGATCTCCTGGCTCTCTTCTCCAACCCTACGTTTATCTGAACTCTCTTTTTTCTTTGCTTATTGTCCCTGACCTACTCTGTGGGCTCTGTTTCTAGTACCTTCACCTCAGTGTGGGGCTTGGTCCTAGAAAAGAGTTTCAGCTGTTTAGTTTTAAGAGTTCACAGGGGGCCAGACCTGGTGGCCTAGTGGTTAAGTTCAGTGCGCTCTGCTTTGGTGGCCCGGGTTTGGTTCCCAGGTGTGGACCTACACCACTTGTCTGTCAGTGGCCATGCTGTTGCAGTGGCTCACATACAAAAAAGAGGAAGATTGGCAGCAGGTGTTAGCTCAGAGCAAATCCTCCTCAGCAAAAAAGAAAGGAGTTCATAGGGCCCAGAGGCTAGAACCCCTTCGGACTGCACAGCAGACTCCTTACATTCAACTGTGAATTGGAGTGAGCAAAACCCCTGCCAGTTTCAGGCCTTTGCACTTTCCATTGAGTCCCTTTCGGCTACTGTGGGGCTCCCCTGTCCTCAGACCCTTGGCCATCTCATTGCTTCCTTTAGTTCTTCTCACACAGATACTACAAGGATCTTGTAGCTCCTGGGAGATTGTACCCACCCTCTTATATTGTGGGTTTCATGCGGCCACCTTGTCATCTAGTTTTGTTATAGATGTTGTAACGTTTGTTGATGCATTCTATTTGTTGTTTTCATGGGGAAATTTCAGGAGATTAAACTATAAAGCTGGGTCTACCTTCCAAGAATTCTCCTCACAAAGCTTATACTCCCAACCACTACATATACTAACTCTTTTTTTTTTCTCCCCAAAGCCCAAGTACGTAGTTGAATATTTTACTTCTAAGTCCTTCTAGTTCTTCTATGTGAGCCACTGCCACAGCGTGGCTACTGACAGATGAGTGGTGTAGTTCCATGCCCGGGAACTGAACTCGGGCCACTGAAGCAGAGCGTGCCAAACTTTAACCTGATGGCTAGGCCATCAGGGCTGGCTCTAAACTGACTCTTAATTAAAGGCCCTTCCACTCTGAGAGACTCAGATGAAAACCGCTCAAAACTTTTATGACGGCTTCTCAGAGAAGCCTTTTATTTACAGCATTCTGTAAACCATAAGCTGATATTTATCTTATCTATAAATATGCACATCACTCTGACATCTACAAACGTCTGTCTCAAAGCCTTAAAGAAGGATCTGTATCATCATTCTGTATTTCCTACTGAGCCTCTTCATACACTCAGGCCCACTACTGTATAACTTCAGGGCACACCACTCATACTTTGTTCTAGGATGTGTTTTGGGAACAGCCTTCACACAGAATACAATATGAGTGGAGTTGCCTGTAACAGTCACTGCAACAATCCTACACAAATCCCTTTTTATAAATCCACTGTATCCTCATGGAAATAATGGAACCAGAAAATGCTAATGTTAAGTAAACGACACCAAAAAATCTACTTTAATATACGTTTCAAAGGCAAGGAAATCAAGGGTCAGAATGGCAAAATAAGTTGCTCAAGCTCATAGCACATTAAAGGTAAAAAAATAGAACACAGGTCTTCTAATTCTCAGGCTGTTGCTCAATCTAAAACTTTTCTGGATCACTCCTGAGTGAGTATTTGCTCAAGATGATTACAAATATGATCCAAATAATCTCCTTCCCAGCTACAACACCATGTTGGGGCTCACTGAGGCTCCTGCCTCCAGTCCTCTGCACTCCCCGTTCCATCTTACTACAGTACACTTCCTCTAGATACCTACATGACTTGTAGCTTCCCCTTCTTCAGGTCTTTGCTCGAATGCTACCTTCTCAATGAAGCATACACTCCATTACCACCCATTTACATCATTACCTGTATTCCCAATCCCTTTATCCTGTTTTATTTTCCCATGGGACTTACTGTCTTCTAACATTTCATTCATTTGTTCATGAATTCACCTGTGCATGCAATCACTACACATCTCTCTTCATTAGAATGTAGGTTTCATGAGGGCAGAGATTTTCATCTTCACTGAAGTCTTCACAGGGCAGAGAAAAATGTCTGAAAAAGGAGTAGTTGCTCACTACTTCTTGGATGAAAGAATAAGGAATTTCAAGTACCATACAGAGTGTGTTCATGGATGCATTCCTCTTTTGTAATTGGTATAATTAACTGTTCACCTGGAGAACATTAGTACCTATAGGGGGCATTCACAATGGGTATGGGAAATTTAGGACTTGGAATTGGTTAATGAGTTATTTCATATATAAGTTTAAAGCACTACTAATAATGAAACAAAGGTTACTGTTACTCTAATTTGAATTCACTGACCAGCATGAAACAAGTTCATAAGAAAGATAACACCTGATTATTAAAGGCTCAGTACTGCTTAGGCTGAGAACATGACCCCAACAAGGATGAGTCATTAATTCAATCACTATATTGATCACCTAGCATTATACACTGAAGGAGAAAAGATGTTTCAGAGTAACACAATGCTATCCTCAGGACCTCAGTCAAAATGCAAATTTGAGATCATAAAAGACAGCGGGTTAGCGATTACAGGTAACTCAAATGTGTGAAAATAATTAACCAAGCCTGCCCTGACTATTAAACAAATATGCTAAGTAATTTCATTTCTGTGGTACCAAGCACATTTAAGGAATGAACATTTAGCATATGTCAACTGTCCAAAAGTAACTGCTGTATTGTATTAACAAATCAAAAAAACTCAATACACTGCAATCATGGAATAGCGTCTAAAAACTAGCAAAGCACAATTTAATTTGCCTTTCTACTTCCCAAAGTACGCCACATCTCAGGACTGAGATCTCCAAATTCACATCTCAGAAACTCAAATAATCTATGAATAAATTAATAAACAACTTAGGCTTAACTTTATCTGGTGTTAATTGAATCTCCTAGTAATACCTTAAATCTAGAGAAACTCTAAAGGCTTTCATGTTCATTTTCTGCATTTCTAAGGTGATCCCCAAATATTCTGGTAAGGATTCTCAAGAATTTTCAGAAATCCATGAAATTTCCAGAAAAACAGGCACAATGGAATTTTCAAATACAATTTGTTTTCAGAAATTAAATCAACTAGGGAAGAGCTGAAATTCCACTCATACAATGAGTAAGATTACCGGTTTTTGGGGGTCTTATGTGGAGAAACAAAAATAAAGTGCCATTTACAAAACATTTGCAGCTTTAACTATAATCAACTGTAATAATAAGATACCAGCTCAAAAAAATTCTTTTCATTTAAACCTCTTTTGTAATACTGCTTTTTAATAAGCCTCATAATAGCCGATTAAAGGACCCCAACAGAAATCATTCACCCCACATAAAACAAACATTGCCTTTTCTTCTTAGCTTTGTTTTACAAGCTACATTATTTCCAGATGACGCTTGAGGGGACTATGGTTTCAAGAATTAGATGCTTAAATAGACAGCTGCTTTCTATTTGCCATGTAAATCAAGGATATATCAAAGAAAATTCCAAATAGTAGACTTCTTTTCTTCCTACTAGGAACTACAAACTCAGGCAGAAAGGGGGAAAGAGAGGGAAAAACAACCAAAACTGGAGCAAATAGAAAATTAAAACAAGGGTTTCTTAAGCAAATAAAAGAAAATTTGAATAATCTCAGGGAAAGGTGTTTTTATATTAGCTCTGCACAGCAGAGGTAAGAATTTTTTCACTACAATAGGAAGGGGGGAAAAAAGAAACTGTGATCACTGTTTTTTACAAATCTATCACATATTGCTACTGAATTTAATATGCATGGGCTGTTTTTTCTGCATTCTTTAAACTTCACTTAGAAAGTTAATTAATCATTGCCAGATCTCAATGCAAACACATCCTATTTCCTTTTATAAGCCTGAGGAAGGGAACATAAAACTTACTTCAGTATTTTTAGTGATAATCTTTTTAAAATCCTTAAAAAAAATATTCTACCGTACTTCGTAAGAAAGAAGGGAACAAACTTCCTCTCCAGGAACTAAAAAAGGGCAATATTCTTTCCCTTAACTGAAGTGTGCTTTTTTAAGAAGGAAGAAACTTTTTCTTTTTAAACAAGACAGGAGCCCTCCAACTAACTATTGTCCTTTGAAGCATTTGCAAAACATTTCTGGAACTCCCACTTCAGAAGTGCAGCCAAAGCCAAGTTATAACACAACCAAAAAATCGGTCTGATTATGCTAAAGTCAGGCCTGGTTTTTAAGTAGGAAAAAAAGTAGTGGTGCTGGGGGAGAACATGCACCCTTTCTAGAGGCTTTATTTATTTGAATTTGAAAATCAATTGTACTAATCAATGTGGGGCTTGGGATCTATTTAAGTTCAAAGCAGCTTTTCTAGGGATGTTCACCCACTTTATTCACCAGATTTGGCTCTGCATTTTTTTTTTTACACTAGTTTGTACCTTACGAGTGTAACTATAAAGATCTTGATTCAAATTTCATGATCCTCCTTGGAGAACTGGTTGTTCTAGGGCTGGAGCAGGGCAAATATAAGATGAGCTGGAGCATCTTGAGGGTCTTAGGGAAGGGGGCTCGGGGGAAAATAGGGGCATATTCAAAGAGGAGAGGACACAACCTGCAAGAGCCCCAATGGCCCAAGTTGGAACAACCTGAGGAAGAAAACAACAGTGCTGGATTATAAGACAAAGAACAAAATTAGTATCCATGAGTCCATACTGATATAAATAAATAACTGCATAAATAAATAAAGTGGGGAGAGGTGACAACTCCTCCTTGCAGAAGTATTCTACTAACAAATGTAGAAGGAATGAGACAAATAGAAAACCACTAATGAATCAGTAAAACATGCTGCAGGCAAGATCCATCAACGGATTCTAATGTTAGTGGGAAAATATTTAAGCAAAAGCAAGATATTGGCATAGTCTCAAAGCATATCCCCAAAATATATAATTATGAAGGAAAAATTAGCAAGTTTACAGTGAAGAGTCTTGGCAGACATCACCCTAGCAAAGTGATCGAGGTAAACATCACTAGAAAGACATACCAACATCGTATATTCATTCCCTGGTAGGATGAACTAGAAGCATATCACCTCTGTAATATCCTTCCAATGATGCGTAACATCAATATAGTCAAGAGAAAATGCCAGACAAACCCAAACTGAGGGGGGTTCTACAAAATAACTGACCAGTACTCTTCAAAAGTGTCAAAGTCATAAAAAATAAGGAAAGATTAAGGAGATACAACAACAAAATGCCATGTGGGGTTCTGGGTTGGATTCTAGAAAAGAATAAGGGCATCAGTGTCAAAACTGGTACAACTCAAATGAGATTTGTGTTTTGGTTAACAGTATTGTACCAAGGTTAATTTCTTATTTTGACAAACGTCCTATGGTTATGTAAGACATTAACAAAAGTGAAAGCTGGGTGAAGAGATACATGGAAATTCCTTACAACTCTTTTGTTAGTCTAAAATTATCTTAAAATAACAAAGAAAGGAAGAAGGAAGGGAAGGAAGAAAGGAGGAAAGGAAGGGAAGTTATGTGTGTACTTAAAAATTTCAAGATCTGTACCTATAAAGAAAAGTGTAAGGTAAAAAGTATAAATTCCACTTTCTCTTCTCTGAGGTCCCTCAGTCTGACTCCTCAAAGGTAACTACCATTTACTAGGTTCTTACGCATTTTTCCAGAAAAATTAAATGCATATTTCCAAACATACATGTATGGACAACCTATAAAGTATGGGTGGGTTTTTTTCTTTTTACTGATTTAAGTGTTATATTTCAAATAAACCCATATGGCTTGAATTCACTTTTTAAAAAAATGGCTACAGAATGTTGTACTGGATGAATTTAAGCTTTATCTCATCAGTCCCCTCTTGATGGATATTTCGCTTGTTTCCATTTTTTGCTTGTAAGTCAGGCTGAAAAATACACACACCTTTGTGTAACTGCATATCTGACTGACTTTGGCCATTTCTAGTCAAATCACTGTTCAAGAAACATTTTCCCTCTTTGAAAATATAAACTTTTTCAAAGTATAAAACTTATTTTCCTACATTCACCCTCGTGCCACAATGCCAGCCAAGCTGATATCTATCTGCTATTACATACAATAGTTCTTTTTTTCTAGTGCTCTAAGCACTACTTTTTTTTTAATGGCTTTATCAAGATAGAATTCACAACCATGTACTTCACCAGTTTAAAGCGTACAGTTCAATGGTTTTTAGCATACTCACAGAGTTGTGCAACCATTACCACAATATAATTTTAAAACATTTTCATCATCCCCAAAAGAAACCTTATACTCATTAGCAGTCACTCCCCAGCCTGCTCCCCACCCCCGCTCAATGCATCTATCCCTCTGTCTCTATAAGATATGTCTAGGGGTCGGCCCCGTGGGCGAGTGGTTAAGTTTGTGCGCTCCGCTTTGGTGGCCCAGGGTTTCACTGGTTTGGATCCTGGACGCAGACATGGTACCGCTCATCAAGCCACACTGAGGCAGCGTCCTACATGCTACAACTAGAAGGACCCACAACTAAAAAATGCACAACTATGTACTGGAGGGCTTTGGGGGAAAAAGGAAAAATAAAATCTTAAGAAAAAAAAGAAAAGAAAAGATATGTCTATACTGGACATTTCATATAAATGAAATGTGGCCCTTTGTTACTCGCTTCTTTCACCTTGTATAACATTTTCAAGGTTCATCCATGTTGAAGCACATATCAGTACTTCATTCCTTTTATTGTCAAATAACATTCCATTGTATGGATACACCACATTTTGTTTATCCGTTCACCAGCTGATGGACTTTGGGTTGCTGCCATTTTTGGCCATTGTGAATAATGGTGCTATGAACATTCACATTTCTGCGTGGACATAATGTTTTCAATTCTTTGGCAGTATTTATTACCATACGCTGAGTCACGTGATTATCCTATGTTTAGTCTTTCGTGAAACTGTGAACTGTCTTCCAAAGGAGTTGCACAATTTTACATTCTCACCAGCAGCATATGAGGATTCTGATTTCTCCTCAACCTCACCAACACTCGTGATTATCTGTGTTTTTGATTATAGTCATCCTAGTGGGTGTGAACTTGATTGTTGTTTTGATTTGCATTTCCCCAATAGATAATGATGTCGGGCACCTTTTGATGTGCTTATTGGTCACTTGGATGTCTTTTTCGGAGAAATTTCTATTCAGACCCTTTGCCCATATTTTTTTTAAATGCAGTAACAGCTTTATTGTTCTCTTGCATCACAGTCCAAGAGGGTATTTAGTTGGTCTTCTGTGAGATGATTCAGAGGTCCACGCACTGCCATCCTCTGGGAATCTCACGCTGGATTTCCTACATCTAGCCAGCAGATGATGAGAGAAGAGATGTGTGGAAGGTGGCACAGTGGTGACATCATTTCCTCCTACATTCCACTGGCTAGAGCTAGTCAGATGCCCCTCATCATGATGCAAGGGAGTCAGAAAATGTCCTGAGCTGTGTAATCAGAGAGACGAAATGGGTTTGGTGAGCATCCAGCTAGTCATTGCCTCACCCAATGCCTAGTGGAGTGCCTGGTACATGCCTGGCATTTAGGAAAGGTGGATGATCGATAGAAAAATGTCAACATGACCCATTCCTTTGCTCTTGGTGGTCACTCTGGTTTGGTTCACTTTAGGGGCTCTGGGACACACCCAGCCCTAGTAATTTTAAGGTCAAGGAGCATGCTGGGAAGTGAGGGCCGATCTTTGGGGTTGAGATTCACTGATGCCAAATAACTACTCAGATGTTCCCAGACAGATAAACACTTCCTGATCAGCTGCGCCTCTGTCGTCAGTTAATGATGGCTCTTATTATCTCCAACTCTCCATCTGATACTGTCACACTCCTCCTCCTGCAGGAAGCTCTCCCTGTCACTAGAGGATGCAAAGACAACCCCATCCTCTGAACAACTCCTGCTGTCCCAGAACATCTCTCCCACACATCAAAATGGTAGCAGCTAACACTTATTAGCGCTTGCTGTATGCCAAGGGTCCTACCTGGACACATTTATTTAATCCTCACAATAACCTTGGATGGTAGGTTCTACTGGTACTCCCACTTAACAGATTGAGGCCCAGAAAGGCAAAATGACCTGCCCAAGCCCAGACAGCAAGATAAGCTGCAGAACCAGGTTACAAAATATTCACCCATTTTTCAATTGGACTACAATCATGCACTGCATAATGACATTTCAGTTGATGACAGAGTACATTTGATAGTAGTTCCATAAGGGTAGTACCATAGAGCCTAGGTGTGTAGTAGGCTATACCATCTAGGTTTGTGTAAGTACACTTTACGATGTTTGCACAACAACAAAATTGCCTAACAACACAGAATGTGTCCCTGTCATTAGGCAACATGTGATTGTATTTGTCTTTTTAGGATTGAGTTGTAAGAGTAATTTACATATTCTGAATACTAGCCCCTTATCAGATATAATATTTGCAAATATTTTCTCCCACTTTGCGGGTTGTCTTTTCACTTTCTTGATGGAGTCCTTTGAAACCCAAAAGTGTTAAATTTTGATGAAGTCCAATTTATCTACTTTTCTTTCGTTGCTTGTATTTTTGGTATAAACTAAGAAGTCTCTGCCTAACCAAAGTCATGAAGATTTATCCCTATATTTTCTTCTAAGAGTTTTATAGTTTTAACTCCTACATTTAGGTCTATGGTCCAGTTTAAGTTAATTTTTGTGTATGGTGTGAGAAAGGGGTAACAAATAATTCTCGAGCACCCGTTACACACTAGACACTGTGCTAGACACAAGGAACCCAATGTCACGAAGTGCTGTTTATCACTTCTATGCCCTTCTCAAGAAGGGTAACCCCTGGAATGTTTTCCTGCCTTAATCTCTCCTTCTAAAAATACTGCCCAGTTCAGATTTCAACTCCTTTCATGAAAACTGCCACAATTCTTTCCCTACTTCCCAAAAGTTGTCTCTCCCTCTTATAACATCCCACAAGCTTTGTTATAGCCCTCTTATAAAATGTCATATTCAATTGTATTTTAGTTGTACATTTGTTTTAACTAGCCTCTTAGATTCCCTGTGTATAGTTGTTATGTCTTCTTCATTTTTACTTCTCCTGTCATGCTTAAGTAATTCCAAAACATAAGTTTTAGCAATATTCTGATTAATGACACCATCACTGGAATAAACACCCACAAATAATTCCTTCAAAAGTGACAAAACCTGAAATAAACTATTTTAATAGTGACAAATTTCATAGTTTCAAACTTCTTGGATGTGGCAGCACATCCAAGATAAACGTTCCCATGTTATATAAATCTTATACTCTCTACCCCAGCCTTCAAATCCTACCAAAAAATCTGTGACAGTCTCATCAAGAATACTATGAAATACAGAAAGTAGTATGCATGTGTATTTTTGTATATATTAATGTGTATATGTGTGTGAAGAGGAGCATTTTAACATTAGGTCAGTAAAGGCACAAACAAAACAAATGGTACAAAACAAATGGCTGAAGATACTTTTCAATATTACCTCTCCATCAACTATTTGAGTCAAATGAATTTGAGATCTGAGTTAAAAGAATCACTAGCAAGCAATCTTAAAAATAGAATGACCTAAAATAAATGGGTGAAAAATTCCTGAATTTAAATTTTCTTGTCATATGGAATCAGCTCAGAATACCTCATAATATATTTCTGAAGAAATTAAATGTCTAAAAGCCGATACAAAACTTACAAACAAGAGCTAAAAGATTATTAACAAGAAGTGCCGATTTAAAAGGTGCATCAAATGCCATATCCCAGGGTTAGCAGTAGTTTAGGCTTCCATGTAGAGCGATAACGATACGCAATCAAGACTTGATCAAGATGAATCTCAACCACATGGCTTTCGCTCGGTAGGAAGTTACAATTTAAGATGGCAAACTATTAGATCAAGTAGAGGTTGAACAATCTGTTCTATTTGTATTGAACTAAAAGAGAAAATGCTACAACTATCTCTTGAATATGAAACAATCAATTCTGACACAGAGCAGGCAAAAATTAATGAGAAAATTTAGCGTAAAAATTACCCATGTTGGGGCCGGCCCCGTGGCCTACTGGTTAAGTTCTGTGTGCTCCGCTTTGGCAGCCCGGGTTTGATTCCCAGGCGTGGACTTATACCACTCGTTCATGGCCATGCTGTGGCAGCGACCAACATACAAAATAGAGGAAGACTGGCACAGATGCTAGCTCAGGGCCAATTTTACTCAAGCAAAAAGAGGAAGATTGGCGATGGATGTTAGCTCAGAGAGAATATTCCTCAGGGAAAAGAAAATTACCCATGTCAACTATCTGTTAGAAGCTACTCTTTTTTTTTTTTTTTTTTGCTGAGGAAGATTCACCCTGAGCTAACATCCACTGCCAATCTTCCTCTTTTTGTATGTGAGTTGCAGCCATGGCATGTCCCACTGACAGACAGGTGGTACAGGTCTGCACCCAGGAACTGAACCTGGGCCACCAAAGCGGAATGCTCCAAACTTAACCACTAGGCCACCGGGGTGGGCTCAGAAACTAGTCATTTTTGACTAGGAAAATGATCAAACACTTGAAATTATATGTCACACAGATATGACTTAGGTCTAAGACTCTTTTTCAGTTTTGGACACCTGCACGCAGATATACTGAGTTGGGGCTTCCTCCTCATGAATTAATTGGTTAATATCTAGTCTTATTCTTTTCAGCCAAAGGTACGAGAGACCCATGCCTTCAAAGTGCATTCAAGCTTACTGGAAGTGAGACTAACACAATTAAACAATTATAGAATATAGGACAGCATATATTTAATTGTTCTTTCTGAGCGTATGTGTGTATGTGTAACAGATCATATATACCACTGGTTCTCAAATATTTTGATCTCAAGACCCCTTCTGAAAATCACTGATGCTCTGAAAAAGCTATTTTTATGTGGATTTTACGTATTGGTATTTACCATATTAGATATCAAAACTAAGAAAATTTTAAAACATGAGATCATACAGGTACACATTCTGCAAGCTGTTAGAGCAATGAGTTTACCACTCACCATGTAGCCTTTGGACCATTCCACTGTACAGTCATGAGAGAATCAAAGTAAAAATGAGACTCTGAAAACCAGTGGAACGTGTGTGTGTGTGTGTATACATTAGTAGCATTATACTTGCTTAGCAAGTCAACGATAAACTCTTATCTACTATTTCTACTTCTGTGGATTTTTCTGATTCTGGCTCCTTACTCTTTTTGGCCAGGGTCTTTTTGGCTTGTGCCTTTGCACTTGCTCTTTGGAATGAGATAGGAGAGTTGGTTCTACAGAAAGTTTCAAAAGTTCTTTGATGATCAAAGGGCAATATAATTTAATTCCTTATGGTTCCACCTAGCATAAAAGTCAGATTCTTCTTATCTCAAATAGTTGTTAAGATGATTGTCAGAAATTATGGAAACAAAGCTTGTATGACACTGTCACAATATTAATAATTAAAAAACATGGTTATAGTTTAAAAAGCAACTATAACTCATTTATCATTTTTGCTTCATTTTCTGTATTCAGGTTCTGTTGTATATGAAGACCAAAGTTGTTTGAGAGGTTTCTTCTTATTTAAAAAATTACTGAGAGATTCTTTAACGATTCTCTCCTCTCCCTTTAGTCAGTGAATTGAATTTTGTGAAATCCTGATATAAAGACACCCAAGCTCAGCCAAGTCAACTGAAGTTCATTTGCATTCCTAAACATCTTCATGCCCCTGTGGAAGCTGCAGAACCAGCTGCCACTCTCTGCACTGGGCATTGCCTCTCCCACAGAGGACTTACGTGCAATTTTTGTTTTATTTCCCCTGAAGCAGCTGGGGCACTTCCTCATTATCTAGACTTGGCTGAAGGCTTCAGGTTTCCCCTGAGATCCTCAGACAAACACGGTAGTACTAAAGTACTAACACTAATGTTTTTGTAACTTGCTATTTGCTTTCTATGTTGTTACTCAATTGCCTTGTGAATTAGACAGTATAATAAGAATAAACATTTTCTTAATAAACTCAGAAACCTCTAGACAGACTGAAAGTACCCTATGTACTACAGTGAGAAGAAAAACATATCCTTATTTTAAGCACTTATTCAAATTCTTTGTTAATAATGTTTGTTCAATTCTAGTGTAGAAAGTATACATGAGGGAATGTACTGCTGCATTAAGACCTTTCATTTTCCTTTTCTATCTTTTACAAACAATTGGTCTGAAGCAGTAGTCCAAGATACAGAATATTATGTGGTTGTTGGCAAAGACATTTAACAAGTAAAATTCCTGGGGAAGAAAAAGGGAGGAACATACTACACTTTCCCTGTTAATGACCAATTTAAGAGAGAATGATGGCGCTGGTCCCATGGCATAGTGGTTAACTTCACATGCTCCACTTTGGTGGCCTGGGTTCACAGGTTCGGATCCCAGGCATGGACCTGTACCATTCATCAGCCATGCCATGGCAGCAACCCACATATAAAGCAGAAGAAGACTGGCAGAGCTGTTAATTCAGGGCTAATCTTCCTCAAAAAAAGAGGAAGATTGGCAATAGATGCTACCTCAGGGCTAACCTTCTGCAGCAAAAAAAGTAAATAAAAAAAATAGGGGCCGGCCTGGTGGCGCAGTGGGTAAGTTTGCACACTCCGCTTGTCGGCAGCCCAAGGTTCGCCCATTCGGATCCTGGGTGCAGACATGGCACCACTTGGCAAAAGTCATGCTGTGGTAGGCGTCCCATGTATAAAATGGAGGAAGATGGGCATGGATGTTAGCTCAGGGCCAGTCTTCCTCGGCAAAAAGAGGAAGATTGGCAGGAGTTAGCTCAGGGCTAATCTTCCTCAGAAAAATAAATAAATAGAAGAGAATGACAATGAGAACATGGTTTCAAATGTGCCAGTCACTTATACTTAGTGTTCTGAGCAATGAGAATGACCAATAAAACAACGGGTTTTCACAAAAGAACATACTGCAGCACTTACTTTTTTTTTGTTTTTTTGCTGAGGAGGATTCACTGAGTTAACATCTGCTGCCAATCTTCCTCTTTTCGGATGTGAGATGCTGCCATAGCAGGGCCACTAACAGACGAGTAGTGGAGGTCCACGCCTGGGAATCGAACCTAGGCCACTGAAGTGGAGTGTGCCAAACTTAACCACGAGGCCGCTGGGGCTGGCCCTGCAGCACTTACTTTGAAGATTGCTACTGTTTCCTTTACTCACCTTTCAGATCAGTGGCAGGAGGACAGATCCACAATCATCACTGCCACTGACTCAGCGGTTACCCACTCTTCTCAATGAACTCTGAGGAAAGGCAGTAAAATTCAAGTCCTTAAACCTGTCTGTGAAACGCTGTGATTTGTCAAGTCTCATACACACAAACGTCAAACTGAGGACTGTCAATGACAGATTCCAGTGGAATTTTTCCAGTATTTCTAGAAAGCAAATGCTTTAATAAATGCATTTCCACTTAGTGAAAACTTCACGCAAGAAGAAAATAGTAACTCTAAAAACTGTTAAGTTCAATAGTAGAATTGATATGTCTGTTATGAGTTCAAACTGTCCTTTCATTGCATAAACACTTCCACGACTGGCAAGTAGTATTAAATATGACCAATTTTCTCAAAGAAATATCAACTTTCTGGTCTCTGATTAAAGGAACATGCTGCTAGGGCAACCTTAGGACTACACACAGTCAACACATTTTTGCGGAATAAATGACACAGGAATACTATATAAACCAAACGATAATTGTATAAAAGTAACAAGACATTCACAAATGAATCAAATTCAAATTCTTAATAAACACAACCCCCGATGCCACTCTGGCCCTAAATGAGGTTTCCAAGGGGCAATTACAAAGAAGTATTTTTCCTGTAACAAGTCACGGCAAGGAGAGAAGTAAGTGAGGTTTTGCCAATTTTTTCAAAAGTTGAGAACATTCAACTAGCAGGAAATTCTTTAAAAATATTGTTGTTTTTTTGGTACTTTGGAATTATAAACTTAATATCTTAATGGGATGATGGATCATAACATCACATACATACACACACACACACACACACTCACAAAATAAATAAATAAAACAGAAGAAAAATAGCAGCGTCAGGTTGTGGCTGCACACAGTTATCTGTGTTTATCAGCGACTGCTATCCGGACTGGGTGCTGTTCCCACAGCCTCATATCAGCACAACCATTTAGAAATGAAACAACCACAGGAAACAAGCAAAACAACTCCCTGGCTGTCTGGTATGCATCACTTCAAACTCAGAATTTAAAAATTCTCTCCAAGTTTCTAAATATCGGCCCATTAAGTTGTTGTCTGGGGATTTAGGGAGGCCCTTATTGGGACTTGATGAACCACTTCTGTGTTCTATGACAAGATAATTTTTAGCATCCTCATCTAAGCCACGTTCCAAAACATAAGAGCCGTCACAGACAGCGGCACTGCCCTAAAGGAACTCCTAGCGCATCCTCCCTCCTGTTCTTAAACGGCACTCGTCCTCGTGCTGCTTCTGTTCTTTTCCATCCTCGTCCTCTGAGGTCGGGTAGTAAGCACCTCATGTTTAAAGTGGACGGAACAAAGGCAACGTGTTTGCGCCATTGTCTGCTGACCACAGCGGACAGGACCAGAGCCACCTGCAGGCCTGAGGAGAGCCAATCAGATTCTCTCCTCCAGGAACTGAGGATTAGGACTGCAAGACTCTGGTGGCCACAGGCACGATGCTCACAAGGACATGTCACGAGCTGGGAGGCAGGAAGGGGAAGGGCTGGAGTTGCTGTTTGAGTTCCAAGTCAGCAAACAGGGAAACGTGGTGGACAGAGTGCAGCAAAAGCAGAAAACTGAAGCACAAAAAAGCAGGGACCAGAAACGAAATGGCCTCGAAAGTGGATATTCTTGAATCCAGAGGCTTTTCTGTCTTAGGTTCTCGTTCTCTGTGAAATCCTGGTGTACTTCTTCCCCTTTAGTTCAGATAAGAGAAACCTTTGCACACTTTCTATAAGATCCCTCCTTTAGTTTTCGTGTAATTAGTTTGAGTGGGTTTCCTATGGTAATAAGAGTCTAATTATTAACAATCACTGGTTTACGGTTGACTTACTTCAACCACTTGCTAATAATCATTTAAAATTCTTCCCTTGATTTGAGACATCACTCCTTTATTTCTGTTTTAGATGTTTCTCAGGTACCAAGATCACAGTCAGATCTCGAGCGGAGGAGTACTGTTATTTGTAAATAACAATCAAAGAAAATCTTTCTTTGACACAGTAAGGTAACTACTTACATAATCTGGTAGAGGAGTGTCATTGGAGCTCAGCGAACCTCTCAAGGACTGTGTGGCTTGTTCCAGAACTTTGTTGTGTTTTTTAGACAGCAAGGAAAACAAACTGAAAAAAACAAACAAAAACCCCAATTATTTTAAAAGCACTAAGCATCTTCTTTTCTAGATCTTATATGGAATTATATAGTTACACAAAATCATTCTAAATATTATCAGTTATTCTAAAATATACTTGTAATGATTGTTTTTCCATGCCTGTGTTAACAGCAAGATGAATAATACTACTGATACAACAAAAAATGAAATGAGAATTACAAGGGTTCTAAAAATTAAGAAAAGTTTGACAGTTTAAAATTATATTTCAGACATAGGAGACATTTTCAGATGATTACTGCTGTGGAAAGAACAGTGGAAAGAATTAGAAAACTTGGGATATGGACTGACTTTATGAGTAACTCATAAGTTTCTCATCTTTCAAATAAGTGTTTTGGATTAGATTATTGCTCATTAATATAATACAGTATAGAGTCTATATTCTATATTATAGCTTTATATTCCTCTTTCTCTCAAAAACAAATGACTTTAAATATATGTATTATAAGATTCCTACCTCTGGCCATGATTAACTGGTACTGAATAATTCTCCTCCTGTAAATAACTAAAAACTGGACAAATGAAACAACTGTTTCATTTTTTGGAAATATTTCATTCAAAATATGAAACAACTGTTTTCAGGTGTTGTACAACATCTAAAGTGCAGGATTATGATCCCTCAGAGAAAAGAGATCCACGTGGGTCCCATAATGATGAGTTTCTGCCTAGCACAACATTCTAGACCATGGTTCAGAAAGGGGGGACCCAACCAGCACACAGCAGTATTGTGCTGAGCTGGGAAGACAGAGATATGAATCTGGGGTTGCTGTAGCAGCTGCAATTTGCAGCCCAGATTATCAGACTGGAGAGAAATGCAAGAGGGAGGTCAAGAGATCTGCCCAAGGGTCTCCTTGAATGGCTAAATACTAAGCTGCACTGTGCAGAGAAAGACCCCAAAAGGTGTGGCAACCAACAACTATTCAGGAGCTTCAAAATGAATAGATATTTTGGAGGTCACAACAGGCTGGAGGATGCTGGCATTCCAAACAGCCAGAGTGGAGAAAACTCATTGAACATGGGCATTCAGTTAAAATTCTCACAAAGGCCATGCTTTAGGAGTAGGGCTAGAGTAAAGATTATTCTAAGATGCACTCTAACAGACCGAAATGAGCAATTTTCAAAGAATAAAACAAATTTACATTAAATGTAAATGGACTAAACACCAGAGTTAAATGGCAGAGATTGTCAGACTGGCTAAAAAAGAAAGACCCAATCACATGCTGTTTATAAGAATCACACTTGTAAATTTAAAGACATAGATAAGTTAACAGTAAAATGATGAAAAAATATTATAATTAATTATAAAGATATAATATCTATATAGTATATTAATATATAAAATATACTTAAGTTAAATATTAATGTATGTATTATATATTACAGAGATGGAATTAATTATAATGTAAACAGTCATCATAAGAAAGCTGGAATACCTCTATTTATATTAGACAGAGTAGGCTTAAGGACAAGAATACTATTATTAGAGATAAAGAGAGAGATTTTATAATGAGGAAAGGGCCAATTAACCAAGAAGACATAACAATTCTAAATGCGTTTGTGCCTAATAATAGAGCTTCAAATACACACAATTATATGCTCCTAATATTAAATCTACTGTAGCTAATAAAAAAAGAATTCCTCTTTGGGTTAGAGGGCAGCTTAAAAATAAAGGTAATTCTGATTCCATGTACTTTTCCACATAAATATGAGGTATGATCTGTAGCACTTTTTTTAAATGCCAAAAACATTACTCTAGTAGTTCTCAGTGATACTTTTCTAAATAGAATATTGGTTTGAATATCCATTTAGGAAAATCCCTAACTATTTCAGATATTCACTGAAGACAGGGCTACTCACTATTCTTTCTATATTAAGTGTTAACTAACATTATTCAGGGGAAAAAAACCTCCTTAAACAATAGATGTTGTACAAAGCAGATAGAACAGAGGCAAGGAATATTCTCTAAATCTATACTCAAATCCAGTAGGAAGAAAAAGTGAAATAATTACTGAGTGAATAAATGTGGAATCACATGATACTGATTAAGTGCTAAGCATAAGTCTAAAAGAGACACTTCTTTGAAATGGAATAGTCCAGGAAAATTTTGTCAAGGGGTTAGATCTTACACAGAGTCTTGAAGACGAGAAAAGATTTATTTGTGCAAGAGAAGAGAAAAGCCATTTCCAAACAGAAGGTAGAACACGGAGGCGAAATAGGGGACAGTGAGAAGAGTGGAGTGGAAGTGCTACTTCAAGAAGATGGAAATAAGATTCAGTCTGGGTTTGTGCATTTTTCCCCAATCATTTTATTTTTCTGGGTCTTCTCCATTTGAGGTTTAGTTTTGCTTTGTTTTTCCTTCTTAAGGTTAAAAGTAAACATCTCACTTTCTACTCATACCCATTCCCATGACCCATCGTTCACTAACATTTTCAGTTTGTTGTATACGATTCCAGAAATGTTCTATGCAGCAAGGCATGTATATAAATGAATACTGTACATATACTTCCATCTTTTTTACTCCACAAAATATGTATTGTTCTGTACCTCACACTTTTTCCACTTAACAATATATTCTTTGATTCATTGAACATTTATCGAGTGCCAGTCACTTGATATCTAAGTATACAGATATAACAATTCATTTAATTAGTCCATTATCAATCAGTCATTACAATGTTTCTAGGTTTTTTTTTATTATAAACAGCACCGCAATGAATACCTTCGTAGGTAATTTTTAGCAGACCGAAGGTGAGACTATCTATAGGATAAATTCCTTGAAGTGAAACTGCTGAGTAAAAGAATAACTGCACATAAAAGCGAACTGCTGTAGGAGTATATATTTTTAAATAAACAATTTAAACAATGAAAATAAAAAGGTAAAAATATGTTGTAATAGTGTATAAATCATATTCACATGGAAATGCATACAAAGAGGGAAATTAGCAAGATTCCTCCAGTTGGTTGCAGCATATTCTCTGGAATAAATGGAATTTCAGAAGTTCTTTTGAAACTGAAAGAACTTTGGTGGTGGATTCTAGCCTAGGGCATAGCAAGACTCAGGCCTAAACTGGGTCCCCACACTAAAAGCAAAACCGGCAAATACACCTGGAAGACTGAGCTGCTTGGTCTCACTAGAGGGAAGGAGGCAGTGGAGGCGAGTGAAGCAAGGCAGCGCACTTTGTTGAGTTTACAAAACACTAGAACTCAGGAGCTGCTTTCAGGGTTCAACAAACCTGGGCTTCTCTCCCTGAGTGTCCTAAGAGTGTACCTTCAGGGAAGGACGACAGAGGTGATCTATGGTAACTTTCAGCATCAACTGAAGATAATTATTAGAGTCTTAGGAATCAAAGCAAAAGGGATTTGAAATTGTTTCCCTTGGAGAAGAAAGGCTAGTTTATTTATTTTAAAAGAGAACACTAACAATCTGCTTTCCTTGTTAGTAGGAGACAAAACAAGGAAGTGAGCTTCAATTCAAATAGAAGCTCTTTCAGTCGGGCATAATGGAAAATTTGACCATTCAAGGGCACAAAATGTTGAAATGGTCCCCAAGAAGCAAGCAGTGGCGGCTGCTCCCAGCCGTTTCTAAGGAAGTTGGTGGAAGAACAGAGATTTGAGGCCACTTTTGGTCTCCCATCAGGAATGAGAAACAGAATTCGCGCCACAGAATTCGCGCCTGCTTCAAGTTGTTATGCCTCTACAGTTTAATAGGCTTTTCCCTCAGGTCTTCTAGCTAGAGCTTTCAAAATTTTGGTGTTTTTTTTTTTTTTTTAACATTCTACTTTCGGTTTTCATTTAGCATTTTTAAGGCAAAATGATCCAAATTTATATGAGACATGATTTGCAAATGGCCGAGAAAAGTAACTTTTGCTTAAAGCTTTGCTTTCAAAGTACTAGCCCTAGCTTAATGCTAGACAGAATGATAAAGACACATGGTGTTTGCATGTAAAGGGATAATTCTGATTTTAAAAATAAGTGAAATTGACTTTCAAGTGTGCTTAATATTCATTCAGTCAGGATACAGCTGCCAGAATACTTTTTTTAAAATTAGAAGAAGGCTGGAATTTTCTTCTTTTATAAGAATGTTCATTACAAATTGGTTTAACAACGAAAAACTGAAAACAACCAAAAAACTGTGGGATATTCAGACAATGAAACAATATGTAGCAATTTAAAGTGGTCTAAAGCTACATGTAACAATAGGGATAAATCTCAAAAAAAAGTTCTACAGGGAAGGACCCTTGTAGAAGAATGTGAACAAGGTGATATTATTTATACAGCATTTTAAAAATGAAAACAATCTTATATATATATATCTTTTACCAACAAAACACATGAAATAATAAAATATATATGGAAATGATAAACATTGCATTTAGGACAGCCATTATTCTCTGAGAAAGAAGGGAGGGAAATGGCATCAGGGAGGAAGAAACAGAGGATTCAGGGCTTGTGCTCTCTCTCTAATGTTTTTTTGGTTATACTGGATACACACATAGGAGACTGCTGTATTACTCCCTATTTTTTTGGTGTATGCCTTAAATATTACATACATCTTAAAAACTGAATAAAAAGAATACAGTATCCTGGAGAAAACAGAGCGCCTGCCAATAGCCAGCCTTTCACAAAAGAAAGCAGCATGGAAAGAGACTCTGTGTGGTCAGTCCGACCTGGAATATGCTCAGAAAACCACAAGCTGCTGAAAAGCGCTGCAGTTTAGGGAGTACACTGCTGGCAGGAGATGAGAGCAGAATAAGGACAGTCTGCAGACAGACCGTGAAGGGCCGCCACAGCACGTCAAAAGTCCTGGACTTTATTCTACATGGAGTGAGAAGCTAATGGAACATCAGTCTTACAAAACGATAAAAGAGACACGGTTCCTTGTTCCACAGGAGCTCAAGTCTGATGGGATAAGGGAAAAAAATGTCTACACTACTAAAGCCAGAGAGGGCCCTGGGTCTGAAGAGAGTGCTGTGGGAGCACCGCTGAAGGTTAGGTACATTCCACAGAGGGAATCTATCTTGCCCGTGGACTTGAAGGTTAGGGGGTTCGCTAGCTGGGAACAGTAAAGGGGGAGGGAGAGCCAGTGAGAAAGGAGAAACAGTGTATAGAAAGGCAGAGAGAGACTTCAGGGGAGTACCGATAGCCTATCTGGGCAGAAGAGTGAAAGTCCATGGAGAGGAAGAGGTGGCAAGAGATGAAGCCAGCAAGATAGGCATGGGCCTGTTAAAAACACCATGCTAAGAGGTTTGCATTCCATCTTGTCAAGTCACTGAGACAGACAGTAAGTCAAATATTTACCAAGAACCTACTATGTGCCAAGCAATGTGCAAGGAGCCTGGAATAGAGCGACAAGCAAAAGCAACATGGTCAACATGGTCTTTGTCCTGCCCTCCTGGAGGTTCTACTATCAGTGTGGTGATGGAGATGAGCAGGGAGCGCAACGGGGACAAAGCCCAGGGCTGCCCAAATGCACCTGGAGGTAGGGACAGGAAACCATTTCTGGAGATGACGCCTGAGCTGAACCTTAAGGAACAATTAGGAGGCAGGCGAGCAAATGAGGCAATGGTACAGGTAACTGGGCAAAGAGCAGAGCAGGAAGGAAGGCAGAGAAATCCAAGCACTGCTGGTGCAGGAAACGGCAAAGCACACACGTTCATAAAGTGTTAAGTACACAGAGCACCACGATACAGTTGGGGTAGTAGTGAGAATATGAGAACAGTCCATAAAGTGCCTCCTAGACTTTGGACTTCATCCTGAAAGCCAGGTAGTTTTACAACAGCAGGACTATGATAACAAGAAAAAGAGACAAAAGCACAGCTGCTGTGTTTGGTGGGAGGTGCGGGGCCAGGGATGGGCAGGAAGGGTGACTGATTACTCCTTGCTCATCCATGTGCTCTCTCACCTCATGGTGGCCATAGAGTCCCTGCCACAGAACCCCAGGGCTCCTAGAAGCAGTGTGAAAACCACTGACCTGAGCAGTGAGGTACAAGTACATGACAAGTATATTTGTTTTAGAAAGATTCCTCCGACCTTAGGAGGAAGGATGGACAGGAGCTGGCAAGAGAACAAGAGTAGAAACAGAAAGATCCTCTAGGTACCTTCTACATTGCTCAAAGGAAGAGATGAGGAGACCCTGAACTAGCAAATACGGGCTATTTGGAAGGCAGAAGAGGTAACAGAGAGTGAAAAAAGGGAATCATGGATGACTCTAAGGTTTCTTACTTGGGAAACTTAGTGGCTGGCTGAGAAAGTGATTGAACACGCTAGGAATATGGGAAGAAGAGCTGAAGAGCAGAGAGAGGGCCCAGGAAGACTGAGAGCTGTGCTTTAAAGACAATAATGATGACAACAGCAGAAGCTAAGGCTTATATGCTGTTTACTGTATATCAGACACTGTTCATCAAATAATCATATGAGGTAGGTGCTATTATTTTCCTTTTTTAAAAAAACTATAAAAGGATGATGAAATCGAGGCAGAGAGGTTAAGTAATTTGCTCAAAGCACATAGCTACTAAGTGGTAGAGTCAGGAGTCAAATTGAGGCAAGCTGGCTCCAGAATCTGTGCTCTTAACAGTTCTTCCTGGAAACCCAGAGGTGCTCAAGAATCTCCCAATGGAGACAGTTAGAAATATCCAGATGATATTTCAGAATATCATAGTTCAAAAATACTAATACTTATACTAATTACATAGTTATACTAATACTAATATCATACTAACATACGATAGTTCAGAAATGCTAAACTGGTGCTCAGGAGAAGGGTGAGAAATTTTAGGGTTATTGGCACCAGTTGAAATCATAAAAGTACAAGTGGTCACCCAAGGATAATGTATAATATAAGTAAAGAAGCATAAAGACAGAATTCTGAGAACACCAAGGCTAAATGGGCGAACAGAGCAAAGGAAGCCAATAAAGGTCATTTAGAGAAACAGTGGAAGTAGGGGAATCAGGAGAGAAAGACATTCTGGAAGCCAAGAGAATAATCTCAAGGAGGGAGCAGTCACCACTGTCAAAGACAAAGAAGCATCAAAAAAAGAAACAAAGTCACTGGATTCTGCCCAAGGAAAGAAATCAATGGGGACGTTACCAAAAACCATTTTCAGAGGGGAGGAGGCCGAGGCTGGACCTCAGCGGCTGAGAGAAGTGGGATGCGGGGAAGTAGGCGGTGCTGGGAGCAGAGAGCTAGAGGGATACTCCGAAGGGAGGGCAGCCCAGAGAGAAGGTCAAGTACTGGGAGGAGGTGGTGGTGGTGGGAGGGGGTTCCCTCCTAGAAAAGCTCAGACGTTTCCCACAAGAACCTCGCCACTCACAGCTTTTAGTCACCTCCTGTCCACACCCTATTTCTTCCCTCTAAACACACTCATAACAGGAGTCACCAGAGAAATGAGGAGAACCTCAACTCCACAAAAGAATGGGAGCAGATGACTTACAGATAAAGAAACTCAGGTACAGAGCATTGGTAGTTCATCCAAGGTCAAAGTGACATAGTCTAGTGAATATAAAAGTTCTTTATAAATCCCAAAGAGCTATTAAAATGCAAAAAATACAAAATATTACTAAAGTTATTAAAGGACAGAGCTACGGCTAGAACCTAAATCTCCTTATGCCAAGCTTCCCGCTCTTTCTCTGTAGTCGCTGATTCTTTCCCCGTGCAGAAAGCCCCTCCTTCCTCCTCTCTGCCCATCAAAACGCTGCCTCTCCATCAAGGCACAGCTCCGTGCTGCTGATTCCACACCCTCTGCGGAAGTGTTCTCTAACCTGTCTTTGCAGTCAATCCTTCCTCCTCACCTCCAACCTTGCTCCAGGCCACCACTGATCTGTTTTCTGTCACTGTGGGTTTGCCTTTTCCAGAATTTCACGTAAATGGAATCACACTCTATTTACTCTTTCATGTCTGTCTTCTATCCCTTAGCATAACGTTTTTAAAATTCATCCACACTGTTTTGTGTATCAGCAATTCATTCCTTTTTATTGCTGAGTAGTTTTCCATTGTATGAACAAACCTCAATTTGTTTATCTCTTTATTGGTTGATGGACATTTGGGTTGTTTCCAGTTTTGTGCTGTTATAAATAAAGCTGCTATAAACATTCTCATACATGTTTTTGTGTGGACACATGTTTTCCTTTCTCTGGAACAACTACCTAGGAGCAGGATTGCTGGGTTGTACGCTATTTAACTCTCTTAAGAAACCGCCAAACTGTTCTACGTTCTTGCTAGCACTTGGTATTTCAGTCTTCCTAATTTTAGCCACTCTAGTGGGCATGAAGTAGATTTCACTGTGGTTTTAATTTGCATTCCCCTAATGAATTTTCTTCTGCTCACGTTTTCTTTGGTGAAGTGTCTATTCAAATCTTTTCTCCATTTTAAAAAACGGGTGGTGGTTGTTCTTCTTGAGTTCTAAGAGTTCTTTATATATTCTAGATACAAGTGCTTTATCAGACATATTTTTGTAAATAATTTCTCCTAGACCAGGAGGAGGGGGAAAAAGGGAGTCTTTTCATTTTCTTAACAATTATCTTTCAAAGAACAAAATTTTAGAATTTGATGAAGTCCAACTCATCAAATTTTTAAAAATTATTTGGTTTTGTTGCATCCTAAGAAATCTTTGCCTAACCCAAGACCCCAAAGATTGTCTCCTATAAGTTTTACAGTTTTAACTCTTACGTTTAGGTCTATGTTCCACTTGAAGTTAATACATATGTATAGCATGAAGTAGGAGTTGAGGTTCATTCTATTAGTTTGTTTTTTTGCACATAAATATTTAATTGTTCTAGAACCATTTGCTGACAAGACTATCCCTTCCCCCCTTGAACTACTTTGGCAATCTTGTCAAAATTTCATTGACCATATATGCAGGGGTTTATTTCTGGACTCTATTCCAATCTACTGGCCTGAAATCTATCGTACATTGTCTTGATGACTCTAGCTATAATTTATAGTAAATCTTGAAATCAAGTAGTGTGAGTCCTCCAACTTAGCTTTTCTTTGTCAAAATTGATTTTGGGTATTCTAGGTCCTTTGTATAGCTACACACATTTTAGAAACAGCTTGCCAATTTCTACCAAAAAGCCTAGTGGGATTTTGTTTAGAATTGTGTTGAATGTACAGATCAAGTTCAGGATCTTAACAATACTAAGTCTCTGATCCATGAGCATGAGATCACCCTGTTTACTTAGGTCTTCTTTAATCTCTCTCAGCAATGTTGCAGTCTTCAGTCTACAGATCTTGTGTGTATTTTGCTAATGTATCCCTAAGTTATTTCATATTTTTTATGCTACTGTAAATATCACTGTTTCTAAATTTTAATTTCTAATTGTTCATCACAAGAATATCAAAATACAATTGTTGTTATATACTGACCTTGTATCCTACACCTGTGCTAAACTCATTTATTAACTCTGATTTTTTTGTAGATTCATTAGGATTTTTTAAACATATGATCATGTTTTGTGTGAACACAGTTTTAAATCTTTTCTAATCTGGATTTTAAAATTCTCTTTTTCTTGAGTCACTGCACTGCCTAGGACCACCTGTACAAGGCTGACAGTGAACATCCTTGCCACTTTCCTGATCCCAGGGAAGATGTATCCAGTCTTGACTCTCCCGAAAAAAGTGAGCTAATGACACAGGCTGAGTCAACTATAACACCCCATTTCCCAGGTCACAGAAATTAGTCAATGGATATATGTGCTAAGATTTTTCTACCTGGAAATGGTAAGAAAGACTGCTTTCCCTCTCTGGTTAGAAGATCGTAAAGATGTATTCTGGAAGTGCCTATGGTCATGGTTCAGTTTAATGGAGCCGGTATTTCTTTTGTGAGCTATTCTTCACTAAGCACCCTTGAGACAAATCTTTCCTTTATTACACATGCTAGGGTCTGGTATGGTTTACTCCTTCATCTTGAAGTCACCTCTTCTTTGAGGCCTATCACAACCGGACCTGACGCATCCTATTTTCATTCCACTACTTTATTTTTTCCCATACTACTTGCCACTTTCTAAAATGCTGTATACTTTTCTTGTATGTTTTTATTGTTTCCATCCACTAGAACAGAAGTAGGCAAACTACAGCATGCAAACCAAACCTGCCCACCATCTGTTTTTGTAAATAAAGTTTTATTGGAACACAGCCACATCCATTCATTCATATACTGTCTATGGCTGCCTTCATGCTACAACGGCAGGGTCAAGTAGATGTGACAGAGACTATCTGACATGAAAAGCCTAAAATAGTTACTATCTAGCCCTTTATAGAAAAAAGTTTCCTGACTCCTGAGCTAGTATGTAAGCTCCATGATGGCAGGGATTTGCACCTGTTTTGTTTGCTGCTATATTCCTAGTGCCTAGAACAATGCCTGGTGCACAGCAGGTATTCAATATTGGTTTACTGGATAAAATACAAAGTAGAAATTCACTTAAAAAAGAAAGTATTTTTTTTAAGTTTAAAATTTCAAAGTTTATCTGGTTTCTGATTCTTCACATAAATATCTGATATTTTTATGGCCAGGAAAGTTTTTCCCCCCATATTTTTACTATAACAAAAAAACACCAAGCAGTCTCTCCCATTTACCTAGAAATATAGCTGTCTTGTACTTTTCAGTTTCTCCCGAGAGTAATCCTTCAACATTTTTCCTGAGTATACAAACCTAGCTGAGGGCCAAGCGGACGGGATTTGCTGCCAGATCGGATTTGGGCAATAAGAGAAGAATCAAAGACATCATCGAGGTTTTCAGCCTAAGCAAACAGAAGGATGGGTACACCATTCACTGAGATGGGAAGACTGGTGGGGGAACAGGTTCCAGGGAGATCATTAGGAGTTCCCTTTTGAATACGATAAGTTTGAGATGCCTATTTGTCACCCAAGTGAAAATTTCAAGTAGACATTTGGATATGTGAGTCTGGCTTCAGGAAAGAGATTCTGGTTAGAGGTATGTATTTGGGAACTGTAAACATATAACTAGAACTTAAAGCCATGGCAATGGATGAAAAAATTCAGTAATTAGTATAGACAGAGAAAAGAAGACAGACCAGAAAAAGCTGAAACCTAGACTAGAAGTGAAGGAGGACCAGATGCTACAAGTTTATATTCTAGAACTCTGGCAAGGTACAGGTATCAGAACACCCGTATACAGAAAGTATACAGAATAGAAAAAGTATATAGAATACAGAAAGTGGGGGTGCAGATAAGGCCGTGAACAGGAAGAATGACTGAAAACCTGTATTAAAAAAGTCAGACTTTCAGTTCCCCTTTCCTCCCTTGCTCAGCCCAGTGACTGCCTTCCTCCACCTTGGCAGAAGAATAGAAGTGTTCGCTCGCAAAAGGATGAAGCAGAAAGACTCTGGACTTAGGGATATGTGGCACAACTAAGGGCGGGAGAGCTGTACTGAAAGAGAGCTGCTAAGTAAGAGCATAGAGGCTGAGCACTGAAGTCTCTGTCTTCATCCCCCAGCCAGCTCACAGAACGCATCAGCTAGGTTTGTATACTCAGGAAAAATACTGGAGGACCACTCTCAGGAGAAACTGAAAAGTGTTAAGACAAAAGGATCCACAGATACTGACACTGGGGAATTCTCCAAAAAACCAGCCCAGATGGAGCAGTCTAAATGAAGCCACCAGTCAACAAAGCCCGGCCCAAGCGCACAGAACCTCCAATCGGTTCTTTAGTGCCTCACTTCTAAATACGAACTCTGCCAAAGATCACCAGAGCGCCACTAAAATGATAAACAAGCAAAAATGGAGAAAGGAACCTGGATGAAACAGAGAAATGCAGGGAGGGTACAAAACCTCCCAAAATGTTACAATTACTAAGCTAGGAGAGAAAAGCAAACATACTGAAGCTATGAAGCAAGAAGGAGGCTGTGTAACAAGGATTATCAGAGAACAAAAAGAACTCTTAGAAAATGAAAATACGATAGCAAAAACGAAAAGTTCAACAGAAGAGCTGGAAAATAAATTTGAAGAACTTTGCCAGAAAGTGGAACAGAAAAAACAAAGAGATGGAAAACAGCAGGAAAATGGCAATCTGAGAACCGGTCCACAAAGTCCAAGATAGGATGTTTTAAAAGAAGAGAGAAAATAGAAGGAGAAAAGGAAGACATTATTAAAGAATTATTTCAAGGAAAGTTCTCAAAACTAGAAAACATGAATTTCCAGAATGAAAGAGCCCACCAAGAATCCAGAAAATGGGTAAAAACAAAGAAAATCCCCCACTGGCAATGGAATTTCATAACACTAGAGATAAAATAAGGTCCTAAAAACAGAGAGACAGAGAGGGAGGACCATATACAAACGATCAAGAAGGAGGACAGCATAGATGTCTCAACAGCTAAAAAACAATGAGCGATGCCTTTGAAATGCAGAGTGAAAACGACTCAAAGTAGAATTCTACACCCTACCAAACTTTTCTTCTAGAGAAAGATGAAAATAAAGACATTTTACATAAATTGTTAGAGAAAGTAACCATCATCACGTTACACTACATGGATCATAGGTGAATAATATCCAGTTTTAACAATGTAAACACTGACTACCGACCTAACCTACTAAGATGTCTGCGTAACAGTACTGGGAGAAGGGGGAAGAGGCGCCGTGGAGCGTGTGCACGGGGATGCGTGTAGCTGAAGGGAGTTTCAGATGATGTCCAATTCTTCTGACACAGTAGTCTGTTCACATAAAACGTTTGCCTTCCTCATTCCACTTCTCTGCTTCTAATGAAAAATCCTCCTGTCTATTCAGAGAAAGTTGAGCAGACCCACGATTGCCAAGGACAAGATGCAGGTGGCCTTTGTCAAAGACAGACCAAATCAGAGGTGAGGGAAAGGCTGAGGGAGAAAGGACAGACACTGGATGGTACAAATGTGGGAAACGTCTGAGGGTTAAAACACCCTTAGTACAATAAAAACTCATCAAAGTCTATGAAGATTAGAACAAATTCATTTATGAAACGTGTCCCTTTGTACTTGTAGAATATGAAAAATAGTAACTTCTCAGGCTTTTCCTATCTATCAAATTATATAATATTAGTTATTTGTTTAAAATATGCTACTTTATGTTCTTAAATTGCTATATACCTATATGTGTGTTTATATATATATAATACATATATGTATTGTTAACACGGGTTTTTTTCCCCAAATGCTAAGTTCATTTAAGACCTTGATAGTAGATATTTTTTTTAAAGATTTTAGTTTTCCTTTTTCTCCTCAAAGCCCCCCGGTACATAGTTGTGCACTTTTAGTTGTGAGTCCTTCCAGTTGTGGCATGTGGGACGCCGCCTCAGTATGGCTTGATGAGCAGTGCCATGTCCGCGCCCAGGATTCAAACCCGCGGAATCTTGGGCCGCCAAAGCGGAGCGCGCGAACTTAACCACTCGGCCACGGGGCCGGCCCCTACAGATCTTTTTTTTACAGAGTTCTGCATACAACAGGGGCTAACATATGCTTGCTATTGATGATTTGTCTTTCCTCTTTTTCTCTTCCACCTTTCGTACTCTAGTAAAAGAAAATGTGAAGACATCAGTATTCCTGTCTTACAAAACATGAAGTCTTAATTTATTTTTAGTAAAAAAATCTTATTTTTAAGGACCTAAAATTAAAATGAAGGAGATGGTTGACTACATAATTATCTTTGCTAAGAACACTGACGTTTATAAAAAGAAGTTAAACCAGGCTCAACTGCCCATTCGGTCACATTTAATTTACTTAATAAACCATAAACATTATTTTAGATATATAATAACTAGCTTAAAATTCATTTCCATCCAAGACAAGTGCTAAAATGGTGCTGACCTTATGACATAGAAGGTAGAGAACAAAATAAGAAACCTCAGCACCACCAGCTTGCTGACTGCTAAGTAAGGCTTGTTGAAATACACGTTTAGTGGACTAGCAGTACAGAGCATAACGCATGAAAAGATGTGTTCATCAGCACGCTAGAGGCCACATGGGCCATCAGAATCTATATTGCTTCATATTTCAACACTCTAAGGAAAACTCAGTAATTCACCTTCTTCAAAAACTTGGAAGTAAAAGCAAAAGACATAAAGACATGCATTTATAAAATCTATTAAGCAAGGTTCCCACCAAAAAGGCACGCCTTGAATTGCAACCTCATTGCCATAAAAGCACACAAGGCATCTCAGCGAGAACTTCAAACTATGGTTACACTGTCTAGTAGGATCTTCATTGTAAGACTGCTTAACCAAAAATTACAGAATCAAGAATAACTAGTTATTCAACAGGGCAAAGGATTCACCTAAACAATGTTTCTTTCAAAACGAAAAATGCTGAAACTCAGGAATTGAATTTTCCCTGGTTAAGGTAACTAAATAAATAAGACATAGAAGGAAAATTTAAAGATGATTAACAACTTTAAAAATAGTGTTAGAAGAATTATTAGGAGTAAAAATATTTTAAAAAACAATGGATATGGGGCTGGCCCCGTGGCCGAGTGGTTAAGTTCGCGTGCTCTGCATCGCCTGCCCAGGGTATTGCTGGTTTGGATCCTGAGCCTGGACATGGCACCGCTCACCAAGCTATGCTGAGGCGGTGTCCCACACAACACAACTAGAAGGAACCACAACTAAAATGTACAACTATGTACTGGGGGGATTTGGGGAGAAAAAGCAGAAAAAAAAAAAAGATCGGCACCAGTTGTTAGCTGAGGTGCCAATCTTAAAAAAAAAAAAAATGGATAAAATATACAATCTGTCAATACATGATCTGGTAACTACATTATCAAAAACACGAGTGAAATAAAACAAATCTATCTCTAGTTGAAAGACAATTACTTTTATTTTTCACCAAGGCATTCATGCAAATTTCTCGTGTTTCTAACTTTTAAGCAATCCAGTGGAAAAATATCTAAGTGGACATAATGCAAAAGGTTTTCTTAAGCAGAGTTTTCCAATTTTGACTATATTTGGCCAGAAATGCTATTTAATAAGAATAACCTAAGTAATTTTAAAAAGTAGTAATTTGATTTACCTCAAAAGAAAAACTTTATCCCTAATTTTAACTTACTTTTATACCTCTTTCATGGATAATATAGTTAAAAATGTATGTCCTTATATAAATTCGAGTAGAGCGAAAGACCTAAAGTATTTTGTAATTACTATGCAATTCAAATGCTATCAAATTTATTAGAAGCTTTATGGTATTTTCTCATCTCTATTAGAAAACATATTCTGTAAAGAATAGAAACAGATCTGACTTGAAGGAATTTAGGTTGTCTTTGTCACCCTTTCTTAGTCCCTTGAGAAAACCATGTCAAGCAGATAGCAAACCTATCCACTTAAAAAAATATTCTGTAGCACAACGTCACTAAGTTTTTGGCAACAATTAGGACCGAAATAATACTTAATGAGAAAATTCATTCGGACAATGCGATTATCTCATAACGAGCACAGGGGGAGCCAGGACGGACAGTGTAGAAGTTATTATCAGGAGTTGTAAGGCACTTCCTAAGTGTAAAGAAATTTCCTTTCAGGGGAAACTTACCAAATAAACTGTGTTTACTATAGTCAGATGTTACAAAGATAGTCACAGGAAACATGACTCTAATAACTGTGTTTAGAAAATGCTGCAGCACACCTACTCCTATATTACAACGCCATTTATCAGGAAGATATTTTCCAGGTGTTGGACCCTTAATTTGAGGATCCCAACTAGAATTTTGGGATTCCTTTTTGCTTAGCAAATATAATTAGTCTTTGGGAGGGCTATAGGAACAGGAAGTCTTAATTGGAATTATAGGTCTTCAGTTCTAAATGCCTTTTTTCAACTTCTGTTAGATGCATTACTATTAAAAGTCTTTAGATTTGTAAAAACTCTATCCTTTTATCTCAACTTCCTTTCAAACTTTGTGTATTTAATTACAAATTTATACTTGCTCTACATGTTTTTAACATATCTTCCTTTATCTTTTGCTTGCATATTTATATTTTTTCTGTGAACACAATTTCAAGGGCACAGATGTCCCTTCCTCTTCTCTTCTTTCAACTCCTCTGCAATGCCTCCTGTGTATGCACAATGAGCTAGTTATTCCCTGTCCTCACTTTCCTTTTTTAAAAAATATCCTGATCAGTCAAATTCTTAAAAAAAATATGACCGATTACTCGTGGATAAAATATACTTTGAATGAAAGTTTAGAAATACTTTTTAGAAAAACCAAGAAACCGAATATATATTTATAGTACCTTCAAGGAAACCCCATCTACTATGACTCACCCTCAGATATAAGAGCAGCCCCCTTTCCCACCTCTAAAGACACAAACGCAAAGCACAAAGAGAGAAAGGTTTCCATGCATGAAATGGTTATCAATGCCCAAAGGAAAGCTATGAACTTAACTCAAAGTCTTCCTAATCTGATTTAACACAATTCTCAACAAGCTAAGTTATTAGCTTCCTCAACGAAGAAGAGGAAACCAGGATGGGAATATGTGGAGAGGGGGAACATTTAAGAGTAGAGTAACCAAAAAAAGAGAAAAGAGTTTTGACATCAAAATAGGAGCAAACTCAGAATTCCATTACTGTTGAGCACAATGGTCCACGTTCACACCGACATCCCTGAGACGTATCAAGACAAAGACTCAAATTAGAGAAAGTCTGTGCTGGCAAGAGCTCTTATCCGAAATACTTTTAAACTATTTTTAAGGTAGTGCTTTCATGAATCATACTTCTGTTATCTAGAAAATATGTGGAACTCCATAATTCCCAGGGATGCTGGATAAATTAACTATCACTTAAATAGGACTTTAAAAGCCTGTAATATTTGAAGCCACAATCCCTTTTTAGTTCTGGGTTAATTTCAGAGTTATTACAATATCAACCAGAATATTTCTGATAAAATTACAATGTTTTTTATTAAAATATATTTAACAATACAGAACATGAATGATCCTCACGAATAACCATTATTAAATGTCCTTTTAGAACACAGCTCTTTATTATAACTACTGATAATTAGAGAGGTAGAATTCTATCTGTAGTTGTAAAAATGTCACCATTTCAAGTCAAAATTATAGCTCAAATCAAGTTAAGCATAACCTGATAAGAAATAATCTCCTGTTTTAAGAACTGTGGTTAATGTTTTACCACATTAAAACCCCCCAATTTTCCTAAAATCCGGACATTAATTCATGCTCTGTGCTCCCTCTGCTGGCTCTTCAGCCAAGTTAATCCCATTCTTGGGAGATTGTTCTGTACAAGGCAATCCCATTACAACACACTGAAAGGCACTGTGCACATACTTGGGATCTTAAAGATGTAATTCAGCTCCCTACTTTGAATGTTGAGGAAAAACAAAATAAGAAAAATATAACTTGACCAAGGTCACACAGGGTGCTGAGGGACAGAATAATTCCGGTCTTTTGCCTTCTGATCCAGTGCTCCTCCCATTCCATGATGATCTCAATGTCTTCATGCACAACACTATTACTCAACTATACTTTGCTATAAGTCACCTAAAACTGGAAGCTCGCTATCTCTGGGCCACACATAGATTTTTCACTGAACTGTAATTACAGTTGATAAGGGCATTTGACCAGTATTCAGTGCAGATATATTAGGCTCAAAGAGTGTCCATGATACTAATATTCCTGGGTCATGCTCAATTAAGTAAACTATTGTAAAGTTTGCTAACACACTGAATACTTAAATTTCTCCTAATGTGTTTCTGCCATTTGCTTACAAATCACATGCCACAATATTTGCCTTGGAACATATGGTCGCTGTACAGTATGTCTTCACGTCACTAAAAGCAGTCAAGTCATTTTGCTATTGATAATGAGGAGGAGGAGGGACAGTAGGCATCTATAGAGTGCCTATTAGATACCAAGATCAGGGTTGGGCCTTTACAGAAATTATTGTCAAGGGTGATCTACAATGTAGGCATTACTATCCATATTTTACAGAGAAGGAGGCTGAGGGAAAGTAACTTGTCCAAGGTCTGTTTGACATCAGTCTCTACTACTTGCTCTGTACCTAACTGCTTTGACATTTTGTTCATTCTTCAATCAACAGAGACAGTAACAGTAAAAGATGCTCTCATTGCCAGCACCATCACCCCTACCTCCTGCAAAAAAGGAAGCTCTGGGCAGAAGATATTTTATTAAAAACATGAACCTGTTTAATTTCTTTAAAACTTTATGCTAAAGCAGGCAGGGTTAAGACTTTCCTTACTTTTAGCAGAGTAAGGCACACGACCCATACATGTTCATTAACCCACAGCATCTGTTAGACTAATTCCAATTGCCTTTTGCATAAGAGATATATTTAATTATTTGTTAAGTACTCTGTGTGTGGAAAACTGAAAACACTAGCTCTAGTCTGATAACAATACTATTTAGATAGACACAAACAGTCTGGGATTAAAGAATCTAATCTGTTCAGACAAAAAGTAAATATTTATTAAGCTAGAATATACAAGTCCATCTTTGTGGGGAAGAGACATTTGTCTCTTGATGAAAGATATAAATTGTTATCTAAATCATGGGCAATTTTTATTCAAAGTGAAGTTTAAATTCTGTGTTCCTTCTGAAAACAGAAAACTAAAGACATCAGTGCTTATCCCTGTTCTCTGGCAGAGTTAGTTGTTATTTTCATGGAAGGGAATCATGTTAAAGTAAATGGGAAAATAGTGTTAAAATGAACATATTTCTCAATTACTTATCAGTAACCTATTTGGACAGTACAGTAAACAAATATCAACGTTTTAGAAATGAAAAAGCAGGCTAGGTTAAATCCAGCCTTAAGGAATTCAGGGAAAATTGACAAATGACTGTAAATTTTAACCTTGTACAATTTAAAAATTGTGATGAACTTGTTAGCTGGGGCTCTACAGCTAGCATCATGTAATATTTATGGACATTAATGATTTTTCAACTGAAATGACATAAAAAATAAGCTTGTTTCTGATGTTCTGAAGAAAGGAATTTAGGACAATTCAGACACACTTGTGTTTAAACACCAAGTCCTCTACATACTAGCTGTGTGAACTTGGGCACTTAACTTACTCTGACACTCAGTTTCCTTACATGTGGTAACGATGATGTAGACAGCTACTAAATAAGTGTTGTGATGGTTAAATGAGAGAAATGAAAAAACCCTTAATAGGGAGCCTATGGAAAAGGCCACCGGTCAGTTCCACTGTTATCAGCATGGAGGAACGTGGGCCCTGGGTTACCAGCTATTACAACTCTTGCCATATGTTGGCAACAATGTCTAACTTTTTAAAAATACTGTGCAAACCAAATACAGCGCCTCTCTGGGCTGAGTCCAGACCACCAGCTGTCAGTATGTAGTTTCTGTTTTGGAGAATCGCTGCAAATACCACATGTCATGAGACTGAGCAAAGCGTCTGGAGTCAAGGTTGTGTTGGGGTTACACGGATGTTCTAAAAAACTGTGCTCTGGCAGGAAAAGTCAAGGGTGGAGGTTAAAATGATTTTGTAAGAGAAACTCAAAGCAAAAAGCACTTTTCCCTGGCACACCATGAAAGCTTGGTACTATACTTATATTCCAATTTAAAATCTTAGATTTCCATATATTGCAATTTAATCCCTGATTCCCCAGTAAAGAGACTATGTTATTCCCTATTCTATCAGAGAGAGATCATTTCGTTTATAATAGAATCCAGAGTCTCTACAATATAACGTTCATATGTCCAGGATACAATCCAAACTTATTCAACATGCAATCCTGGCTAGAGGTCTATGAATTTTATTGATCTTCTCAAGAATGAACTTCTGGTTTTATTGATTTTCCCTACCGCTTTTCTGTTTGCCATATCATTGATTTCTGCTCTTCATTATTGTCTTTCGTCTCCTTATTTGGTTTAATTTGCTCTTATTCTTCTCATTTCTTAAGGTAGAAACTGAAGTCACTGATTTGAGACTTTTCCTCTTTTCCAATATAGGCATTTCAGGCTATATATTTCCCTCCAAATACTGCTTTAGTGGCATCCCACACATTTTGATTTGTTATATTCTCATTTAGTCTAAATTACCTTTTAAATCCCCTTTGATTTCTTCTTTGATCCATCGGTTAGTCAGAAATATGTTATTTAACTTCCAAATATTTGGGGATTTTCCAGAGAGCTTTCTATTATTGATTTCTGTTACAATTCCTTTGTGATTAGAGAACACGCTTTCCATGATTAGAATCCTTTTAAACTTCTTGAGATGTGTTTGATGGCACAGAATATGATCTTACTTGATATATGTTCCCATGTACAAATGAGAAGAAAGTGCAGTTGGCTGTTATTGGTTGCAGTGTTTTATAAACGTCAATCAGGTCAAGTTGGTTGATAGTGTTGCCTGGGTCTTCAAAATTCACGCTCATTTTCTGTCTACTTGCTCTATCAATTACTGAGAAAGAGGTATTTAAATCCCCAACTATAGTTGTGGATTTGTCTATTTCTCCTCGCAATTTTATCAGTTTCGCTTCATGTATTTTGAAGCACTGTTATTTGTTTAGTGCATACATTTAGGATTCTAACAGTTTTCTTGACGAATTGACTCCTTTATCATTATGAAATGGCTTTCTTTATTCCTGGTAACATTCTGTTCTCTAAAGTCACTCCTGCTTTCTTTTGACCAGTGTTGCCAATGAGGTTAAGTTTATGTCTACCACTTTGCTGTTAGTCTTCTATTTGTCCTATCTATTCTTTTTCTCCCCTTTTCCTTTTCTTCTGCCTTCTTTTGAAGTGAGTATTTTTATGATTCCATTTTTTGGCTTATTAGCTGTAATTCTGAGCAATGGTCTGGAAATTCTCTTCAAACAGCAAGCCACACTATTCATAGGGCTCACCTCCTGTGCTTCCCATAACTCAAGGATTAATTTCTTTTGTTTTGTCTTGAAAACCACTGTTTCATATATTTTGTCTGTTTTTTTGTTGTCTTTGTTTCAGGCAGAAGAATAAATCCTGTTTCTGTTACTCCATCTTGGTTGGATGCAAATAGTGATTTCTTTTCAAACATTTACATGAAAAACATCCAGAGTTTTAGAAATTTTATATAGAAACTTAAGGAACGTTGGCGAAAACCAAAGATTTTTAATCTTTTTCCTTACTTGAAGTTGTGATTGTACAAATTTTTTCTACCTTAATAATAACAGGATTTAAAATTTCACCCTGATTTCTCAAATATGACACTAAGTATACATTTTCTGCAATGTGTGGGAAAGTTATTCCCTTAAAATAATCCCACTAATTATATGCTTTGTACCACTGTATTTTATGTGCACAATTAGTCTCTTGTTGTAGATTATAAATGCCAGTCATTCCTAGTCTTCTGAAACTTACTATTCTTCATTGTAGAAATCAACATACTAGGTGCTTTCCACTTTTTCAGATAATGTCATGGCACCATTAGGAAAGACAAACACCACAAAGCAGTTTTACATTTCTAGTTCAAGTCTACCACTCCCTACTTGATTCCACCCATTACCCACACTGGTCTGCTCATCATTTCCTGAACACACCATGCTTTAGCTCATGCCAACTTCCTGGCCTTATACTTGCCTTTCCTACATAAATCTGCCTGGCAAATTTCTACCCACCCTTCAAAATTAGAGAAAACCCTGATTACGTTTTTAGTTAGTTGTACCCATGTTTATCTCCCTCACTAAAATATTAAGTTCTTAAGCATACAATAACTCACTTTGGCCTCCTTCGTGCCTAGCATAGCGTCTGTATATTTAAAAGGCTCTCAAAAAAATGTTTAACTTCATAAATAGAAGTAATTTGGGATGCAGTGTGCTACGGACTGACTGTATACGTCCCTCCAAAATTCACGTTGCAGTCCTAACCCCGGCCCCAGTTTGACTGAAAATGCAGTAAGGAAGTTATTAAGGCTAAATGAGGTCATGAGGGTGGGGCCCTGACTTGCCAGGATTACTGTCCTTCTAAGAAGAGACACCCGATCCACTGTCACCATGAGGGAACAAAGAAGAGACTGCATGAACACACACTGAGAAGGCAGCCATCGGCAGCCAAAGGGGAGAGCCCTCAGCAAACGTCAGTCTGCTGTGAGAAAATGAATTTCTGTTGTTTACGCCACCCAGTTAATGGTATTTTGTTATGGCAGCCTGAACTGACTAATACACACAGACATGTGGTTAAGAGGAGGAGTTCCTCTCTCCCAACTAGAAGGCAGGTTAGGGTTCTCGGGTCTCCAGGACCAGCAATGGAAACTCTCTCTTCTATTGGAAAAAAAAAAAAATTATTTCTGCCTTCTCTTCAGAGGACTGTTCTTGAAATAGTACTGCCATTTCGTCCTCAGCCACTGCCACCACAACTCACTCCAAAACGAGAAGATTTACACATTCCATAACTCCTTTTACAAGCAAATCAATTCTAAAAGAAAGCTCAGTTCCCTAAGGCCCGACTTACTGAGGTATCAGAGAAGCACAAATGTTTGTTCCATCATAGGACTGGACTTTATAGTTACTCCCCCACTACACATCTCAGAGGTACGGAGAACCGTCACAGTGCTTCTAGAATAACTGTCGTTTATGAAAATAAAGCTAAAGACAACGGAGAGTGCTAGAAAAAGGCTCTGGATGGGGGAGTCAGAGAAGGCTTCACTGAGGAGGAGACATTTAAGCAAAGACCTGAGGAAAATGAGGGTGTGAGTTGTGCAGATATCTGAGGAAAGATCACTCTAGGAAAGAGGAATAATAAATGCAAGCGGACAAAGAAGGGCATGTTCAAGCTGAATTATTGGTAACAATCTCACAAATCTCTTTAAACGACTATGTCAAACTTAAAAGAGCTAAAGTACAGCATTATTTTTATTTGCCAAGACCCTTCCCCAAGCCTAGCAAAAGTAAGTTTCATCTTTCCTACTTAAAAGAGAAAGTTAAATAATTATTCCTCAGCCATCAATCTGCTCCAGGATCGGAACTGGATTTGAAAAACACGATGCTGCTGAATACATCTTTAAGACTTACGTAACTGCAAAATGAGTATTATTGTATGCAATGCTTGAATAATATAACTGTGAAAATCTGTCTACCTCTGAAAAGTGAGAACCGGCATAGATAGACAGAAGGTGAGATGTGAGCTGTATTATGTTAAAGCTGGAATGAAAAATAATTTTCCAAACTTATTTAATTACTGAATTACCACTATAAACAAAAGGTAGAAATCTACCAGCACCATCAGACAGCTTAAAGTATTTATTACTTTAAATTGAAAACATTCAAATCTCCAATATATAAATAGTAGCAGTTGTTGAAGTAATTGTGGTAAAAATATTAATAGCAGAATTTGGGTACTTAGTATGTGACATGACCATTTTGTTAATGTTTGACATACATTATCTCATTTAAACCTGACCTTAACCCAGAGAGGCAGGTTCTCCTATTATCCCCATCTTACTATCTAAAGATTACCAGTTTCTCAGTGGCAAACTAGCACTCAAGTCTAGGCAGCCTGGCTCAACACCTAAGCACCATGCCACCCTGCCCTGAAAACACCGACATCTGTAAATGAGCCTCAGTGACGGGCGCCGCTAGTCCAGGCCAGAATCTGACACTTCACTATTTACAGTTTATTTTTTTAAGGACTACTATGATGTATCACTTTCAAAACTCAGGATTTTAATTTCTCCTATCTTTGTGATCTACTAATGAGCTCCACGTAATTATTTAATAATAATGGGATAATCATATGTCCCTATTTGCCCAGGATAGTCCAGTTTAAGCGTTTTGTCCCAATGGAATCACTAAACAGAGTCCATTTTCACTCTCTTAAAGGGTCCTGGTTTGAATGATATACATCAACCACTTCATAATCATTTCATTTTTTTTGATCTGCCCATTTATTGTCTTAAGTTCTTATTCAACAATGAAACATATAAACTGCCATCATCCTTTCTTTCAGGGGTATAAGTTCGCCACATTTCTTCTAATCAGCGTTGGCTCTCTGAACAGTTAAAGTATCGTTTTTTTTCTTGTCTCCAAATGGCTCCATAATTCTTTTCCAATTCGTATGTCTGATCTCATCTCCTCCCACACCCTGTCCCATTCCTCATTCTTTTCTCCTAAATGAGCCCTTTGTCTTTCTCGCCTACTCTTGCCTATCTCTTCTTTCACGCCGCCCCCTGTGCTTGGAACAACCTACTAACTCACCAAGTATCTGTCCTCAAATCACTTTTTAAAAGTCACTTTAGTCAGTGAAGCCTACCTGAGATCACCCCTCCATCCACCCACCTGTCCTATTTATGGGCTGAAGCCATCCGACTAAATTCTCTGAGGCTCAAATTTGAAGTGTTTTTGTTATTACACTACTATGAGGTGCACTATATTCACTCACATCAAAGAGAATCTGAATCTTGACAAACTTTACAACTCAAAAGTAGGGCTTTTAGATCTATCTATTAACCAAAGAGAATGCGTAAATCAGAGGGCTCTTGCTAAAAATCTAAGTTCAACTATTGCTTTCAGAGGATACAGGGACAAACAGTCAGACGTGGATATTTGATTGTCAAAAGGAGGCCATATTCAGTGGTAGTACACAACCTGAAAAGAATTACTCCAAGTCTCATGGGGAAAATGGGTGCATTGGACACCAGTCTTACTCTGCCATCACCTACAATTTCTCCAATTCTGAACACCAGCTCTGCCTATTTGACCATGCCGACAATAAGGACAGTGATATATCTGGTACAGAAAAAAGTGAGAAAAACAAAATGGCATATGGAAAGCCATCTCCTCTAGATCAGAGACTAGTGATTTAGTGAACTAGTCTAATGAACTAATGCAGGATAAAATGTCATCAGCATATTATGCTTTTTAGGAAATCATACATTCAACAAAGAAGATAATTAGTTCTATATAACCCTGTAATTTTTGAACATTGTAGTTTGTTTAAAACAAACAATGAATTAAAGGTCAAAGCTGAAACAGGACAACATCAGAAACATAGTTTTAATGGAATGATATATCTAAAAACAATAAAATGAAAACTAAACTCTCTTCAGAAAAATATTTGAATAACAAATATTAATAGGCAAGGAAGTAACTACTGTATTTATACAAGTGTAGGTCATCAGAAGAAATGTCATTTGATTACGTAAGAGGGGAAAAAAATCAGCTTCTTTAAATGTACAAAATCAGAGAATGCAGCTGTAGAACCAGATTAGGAATAACATGAAAATACATATAGCTTCTTTATGCTAAAAAACCCAACATATATCAGGAAAGTGACTTCTATGGTTTTGGTTATGGCAAGGCATGTTAAATTTCCACATGTTGTAAACAAATAAGCCACATTACCCTCTGAGAAACGACGTACTGATTCTTTTTAATTCTTGAAGCTAAAGAACACTGACTCAAATAAGTAGGGACATTCCTCAATATATAAAAAGCAGTGATTTAAGTCATGTGCCAAGAAATTCAAATCCAAGAATACAAATACACCAGAGCTAGGTTACTAAAGCAATAATTTTAAGAGTTCATTTTACTGTTTGGGGTAGCATTCCTGCTATAGCAGAACGAAACAACCACCATTTTGACTGTAAAAGGCACTGCAAATTAAAGCCAAATTGACTTGCTCTCACTTAAAGAAAAGATGCATGAGTGAGTGACCTGGACAAATTTGTAGCCAATGCCTCTTAGCTTATACCATGATTCCAGTTCAAGTGCATCAGCTGTCAGTGGAAGCACAGGTTATTAATGTACATGGACTCAATGTACAAAATGGTTACTATTATCATTATTATATTCACAGGAGGAAGGGAGGGGCTAGAAAACCAGAGAGTGAGGGTGAAATAAAATTTCTCTAAACCAGGTAACAGGAAATACCACAAACTCTTGCCATAGCCACACCAGGAGTCATGCTAAATTTGGGAACCTGCATACCTCTTGCACTTGCTGCTTAGTGCCAGGCACAGAAATCAAGGGACGGTGATTCCTGAGAAGGAATGTTAAAAAACTAATGAAAATCAAAAATCTAAAAAACTAAAGAAAATCAAAGCTCTTTTCTTTCTTTAAACTGGACTATCACAACACATTGCTTTAGTATCTTGCCTGCTATGGTAATATACTGCTATGCAATACAAGAAAACAGCAAAAATAAAAAAACCCACACAACGGATGACTGCCACTGTGTCTTACTGACCAGTATCTAATCCATAATCATGCTCTCTCACCTGACCATCTGAGGACAGCAAGAGGAATCCAGAGGCTATTGTACCGTCAGCTAAATCATGAAAAGTATTTCCCAAATGTGCTGTTCTTACTGAGCATGTAGAAATAAACTTACCTGCAGCTATTTATTCACTGGTTTTAGACTAATTTGTTAACCTTTCTTTTACTTTCTAACATTTTACAGAAAAGATATTAAAATATCATTATATTTAGTTCCATCACTGTCTTTAAGTGTGATTTTGGAAGTTTAGGACTGAAGATATTACATGAATCCTAAAAGGGACCCAGCTTAACAAGACACAAACTGCTGTCTCTGCCAGATGCCCAATGCTGTCACAACCACTGCGTGCTGGCATGCAGAGACCATCTATTAAATTCTTAAAACTCCTACTGTGGCGAACACTAGGGCCTCGAACTTCCTATTGGCTTATGGTATTTGCTACTTGAAAATAAATGCATATAGGAAAAGGAATTGGTAGTTTCAACATGAGATACACCAAGAATAAACTTAAAAACAACAAACATTTTTTAAGTCTATGTAAATGTTACCTGTATTAAAATGTACAGATATGTATAGTAACTATACTTCTAAATCCCCAGGAGAGCTTCTGCTTACTTATTTGAAGTTGGAAGAATGACACAATTGTTACTCACTAAACACAAGAATGACAAGGAAGCTGTAAGACTTTTATTCACTATTAGATTCATTGCTAATTGCTATTATTTTTTCTCTTCCCAGTGGTAAGTAAAATGTAAAACTTATCCTTTGTGTTACCTTGACAATCTGTCTGTATATGCTTACTTTGTGAAATCTAGTTAAAAACTTTCTGCTAATAGCTTGTAGTCACTATTACTTTGAGAAAAAAAATCAAACATATCAAAAATTAAAACAAAACTTAGACATTTGGGATACAACACTATGAAACTTTTATAAGGATTTAATAGCTTTGAAAAACAGGAGACACTGCATGTTTAGAGAGTAGAAATCAGAGTAAGTCGTACATATTGAATTTAGAGGACCAAGAAATACAGTTTTGAATTTCTTGTTTCTACAGTCTATATTTCAATTTTCAATTTTATCCAGTTTTATAAACTCCCTCCAAGTGAAACTGTGAGTAGGTAGAGAACAGAGAAGTTTAAGAATGTAAACACAAAGAATTTAAAATGTATAATCGTCAAATACCAGATGTGTAGTGGGCTCTAAGATGGGTCAAAGAGTTTTCAAGGGCAAAGCTACTTAACAAAATCACACTATTATTGGAAGGCTTCTTGGGAGGCAGTACAACAGTTAAGACTGCGGCTTTTAGAGCCAGAATGTGCGGGATTCAACACTGGCTTTACTATCTTCTGGCAAGGTATTAAATCACTTTTTGCATCTGTTTTCTCATCTATAAAACAGGGATATAATCATAGAGTTGCTTTGAGAATTAAAATAAAGACAGTTAATAATTAGAATAGTATCCATTACAGAGTAAGAGCCCAATAAATATTAGTTGTTATCACTACTACTGGGCAAAGAAAATATTTTGTATGCTCTAATGTTCAGCCTTTAGAAAATCTATACAGTACATCTCAAGTTCATTTAAAGTTAATTTTTAATGAACTGCCTCTTATAGACAGCTAGTTTGTAGAACTGTTGTGCAAAACAAGCCGCCTCTTAGAACATATCTGATTCCAGTTTAAGATCAGTATAAGAATGCACATGGAAAAATGCCTAGGAAAATAAATTAGTAACTCTTCAATTCCCATTCCAGCTCAAATCTGTAAGATGGAGATTTAAAATATAACAGGACTGAAATGAAACTTTAAAATCTCAAAATGTGAAATTGTAAAAAAACAGAAGAAATAGAAGCAGCTCTCTGTTGAGAACGATTCATTAAGCGCGTGTATGGAGAGACGCACCTCTCTCATTTTACAATGTGGTCACACTCAGGAAGACAAAACTTCGACCAGAGCAGAGGCCCTGGAGACAGGGACTCTACCTCCAGCTTGTTGTGTGATCTTTGCCAAACAATTTAACTTCTCTACATTCTCCTCTACTTCCTCATCTTTTGTAAGATAAAAATAAATATTTTATTGTCAATCTAACTTAGAGGGATAAGATTAGAATAAATGCCATTCCCACTCTGTGGCCAATTGAAAAGGATTTACCTTTCTCATTGCGAGTATGATGATTTAGTTACCTAGTGCCTGTAGGTGAAACATTAACTTCTGATTTACATCACCACCTGTTTAAATTCTGGAAGTCAAATAAATGTAAGGGCTGGCATCACGACGTGCCAAGGCATGGAGAGTGGGTGGAATCACTTCTCTTCCATATACGGGAAACCCTGTATGTTTAAGTCTGTTAGACATTTAGTAACCAAGAATATTTCTATAATAAGCAGTTATGCAAGTCTGCATGTCTGAATATGTACATGAAATTTCCTGCAAATGGCAGCCCCAGGGGAAGAGCATCCAACTTGGGGAATTTTGTATCCACTCCAAATCCTCCATACAGTCTAAACTGCCTGAGAAATTTTAATTTTGTTATTTAGAGTGTTCACCTTCAGGAACTCTGCTTGCACCTAGACGTCAACTAAGACTTGAGGGTCTCCTTCATCAAAGAAATCTATACCTAAGACCATTCAGTGGGAAAAAAGATCTATCACCATGTTTTGGATCGAACGTGACTTTCATATTATTGTTTCCTAAGATTCCATCATGTCTTTATTTTGCTTCCACATGCCAAAATTCTCATGACATTCTTCTCACAGATTAAAATTTTAATTAGTTAATAAGTATCTTTTGTTATATTTTAGTGATTGATTTAATCTGAATTTCTTCCCTGTGGATTACAAATTGTACAATGTAACTTGGTGACATTTTAGTGAAGATCATCATGGCAGGCTAGTATAACATTTATTGTGAGCAGGGTTGTAATGCTACTATTAGTCTCTAATAAATCTTACCAATTCTTATGAGTAACACACTGAAAATATTTTTCTAAACATTTCCAATTAGGTATAGTATAATAAATGTTTCCTTCTCTACTAGGTAATTTTGAAACTAAAAAGCAAGTTAAATAGAATTTTTAATACAGCAATATATTTTCTTACTTCTTATCAATATTTCTGCTACTTTAGTCTGTTACTACTATTACAGCCTCTAGCCTCAATAATTTAATTATTAATTAAATTATTAATTAATTTAATTAATGGCAAAGGAAAACTTTTTTGGGGGAGGAGGGTGTGGTAAAGCTTTTAGAATTACTCCATGTTCAAATTATTTTCCAGTAGTTACACTTAAATTTCAAGAAGTAAAATTAAATGTGAAATTACTTTTTCCTGAGTTTCTTCTGCTTAGCTGGAGCCACTAGAGAAAATGTTATTTTTGCATTTTTAGGAGGAATCTTTCAAAGCATGTTGATATTGCTTTGATGGTCATGGTTTACCATATAACTCTGAAAAGCGGAGAATTTGTAAAATATTTAGCTGAGATAAAAAACCAATGCGATTTCACATATTCAAGAAGAATTAAGAAAGCCTTCCTTTGCCAGGCAGTTTTGCTGCATATCTGTAGACACTATAACCAGAATACTTTGTCGTCTAACGATGCTACCTTGAACGCTATTTTGAAGATGTAGGAGAATTGTAACAGGATTGCCATCTTCCTGCTTCTGGCCAAGTAATATCTGAAGAAGTGGCCATTAGTACACTGGGCGAGTCTGCCAAAAGTTAATTACAATAAACTAAAACAATCCATTCTCAGCAAATATGAAGCACCTACTATATACCATTAGGTGCTAAGGATTAGTGGATTAAAAAGCACACATTTCCTGCCCTCGTGGAACTTACAGTCTACTCTGAGAGAGAGAAGGAGAGAAGGAGTGTGTGAGAGAAAACATAACATTAAGTATACCAATGGATTTGGGGATAAGGGAAAACCTGTCTGAGAAAGTAACAAGTGTAAGAAATATACAGCAGGTGAAAGAACATGCTATATAGGAAAGAACATGTAAAAAGCCCTAAGATGGAAAAACAGTCAGTAAATCCTAGAAAAGAAAAGGCAATTGGTGTGGCTACAGAATGTACTATCCTAAGGCCAACGGAAGGCTTTTGAGTAAGCAAGAGAAGCAATCTGGTTTAGATGACTTGAAGGTGCTTGCTAGGTGAGCAATTAGGGGTGGGAGTGATGAGACTGGAGGAGAAACCAAACAACAGGTTTTCAGTCTAGGTGTGGGATAAGATGGTTTGAGCTAGAGTGCCTGGCAGTGGGGACAGAGAAAAGAGGACAGATTGCATTTACATTTTGGATACAGAACTGTAATGGATAGAATGAGGATGGACGTAAGGGTGAGGGAAAGAAAATGTTGAAGATTCTCATGTGATGGGCATGAGTAACTTGAAGGATGGAGACCCTACTTACTGAGATGGAAGAGACTAAAAGAAAAGGTTTATGAAGACAGGTAAGAGTTCACCTGGGAGATGGGGCATGTGAGAGGTGTGAGTGGTGATGTTAACATTAAGGCAGCTGAGAGCATGGGCCTGGAGCTCAGAATTTGGGCTGGAGTTATCAATTTGGGAAGTACTGGCACATGGATGACATGTAGAGTCATAGAAAGAGATGAAAATGCCTAACGTAAGAGTCTAAGTTAAAAGAGAGGATAGCCTTAGGATCAAGACTAAGAAAACAGTCTAAAAAAAGCAAAAATGGTGGGAAGAAAGCCAGGAGTGTGCTGTCACAGAAGCTAAGAGAAGCGGGTGGGGACAAAGCTCTCTGCCTCAGCTCGGAGGCCAAGCAAAGACGGTGGCTTGGTTTGTCAAGCTGTGCCCTCCTCTCTCCTACAGAATGCACAGCAATGATTCTTGAGGAGAAAAAAGAAAACTCCAAACCTGAAAACAGACTAAGTTTGAAGAGTGATTCTCAAAACATTTAACTGTGTATTGTTTTTGTTTCCCAACTTTTCTGATCTGAATTTACGTGCCCTATTTTGAGTTACTATACAGCCCTGAGCACTAAAGAAGTAAATCTTAGGAGTGGACACCACATTATAGACATGGAATAAGCCTGATGACAGGATCAAGTAGTGAATGTGTAATTCAAAAGGAAACCATAATGGTTTAAGTGGGATAATACATTTTATTTCATGCCACAGAAGTGGCACAGAAATCAATAAAGCACATAGCCACAACAGAATTATTAAGACAGTATCATATGCATGAAAAATTATTACTATGGCTTCAAACATTTATTCATTACAGATTTAGTGAGTGGGATATACTATGACAAGACTGTTCTGGCAATTTTGAAAAACTCTTTTGAGGAAACTCATTAGAACATTGTCTTAGATTTAGACTGAAGATGCAGTCCTTTCAAAGGAATAAAATGGCACCAGATGTGATTTAAAGATGGGCACCTGAGCTAACATCTGTTGCCAATCTTTTTTTTCTCTTCTTCTCCCCAAAGCCCCCCAGCACATAGTTGTATATTCTAGTTGTAGGTCCTTCCAGTTGTGCTCTGTGCGACGCCAACTCAGCACGGCTTGATGAGCAGTGCCAGGTTCGCACCTAGGATCCGAACCCCTCAGGAGCACGGCTAATTTAACTAGTTGTAACACTGATTTTCATATATAAATCTGCTCCTGCCAAACCACCCTATTTACTGTCCCTGGAATACATCATGTGCTCGCCCACCTGTGAACTTCTGCACTTGACGTTTCTATATCTTCTCTCCTAATCAAACAGCACCTAACCTTTACGTTCCTCAAATCCTGCTTGTTTGAGGCCACTTCAGATCCCACTGTCAGAAAAGATCTCTTTTTACAAATCACTAATTTTCTATTTAACTAACAGTTTAAGGCAACGATTTTTACCAATGGCTCTGTCTTTACCAGGAACCCCTCTTGCTACCCAACAGCAGTCACTGAGTAAACACTGGTTAATTTCATAACTTGGGACAGGAACTCCCAGTGGTGTGGCAGAGACCATTAGTTGTCCCCATAACTGTCTCCCCTTCACACCCAGTAAGAGAATTCTTAGCAGACCACACGGCCACTCAGCTAAAGACTCTATTTCCAGCCTCCCAAGTAGGCGGGACAGTCCCAGGACTAAGTTTTGGCCAAAGGGATGAGTGAAGCCCTTAAAATGGGAGTGTATCTCCCACCCCTGTCCCTTCCAACCTCCTGCAGGCTGGAATGCAGAACTTGTGGCGAGCCATTCCAAACTTTTTGGATGAGAGCAAGACATTGTGGGTCTTACACAAGCACAAGAGAGGACTCCTGGTCTTAAAAATTCTACAGGGCAGAGCTGCCATTCCAGCTCAGACTTTTGGGGGGCCGGGGGAGGGACCTCTTTTACAGCAGTTGTACTTAATATTCTAACTAAATCAGATACATGTAAATCAGATACATCTATTTTTGTCTTTTGGAGAGAGTGTCCATAATTTTCAATAGATCCTAGAAGAGTTCTGACTCCCCCAAAAGGTCAGGAACCATTGACCTTGGCAAAGTATTCACTAGTCAAGGACTTCAGTGCTAACATGCTTAATTTTATAAGAAGAGAACAACACACTGGTTTTAAATCAATATGTGCTAGAAAATAATTTTTAAACATCGGTGTTCTTTCTCAGCTTTCTAGCATGAGGGAGCAACAAAACTGAGGCTCTGAGTTAAGAGTAACTCAAATTAAGTGATGCCACTGAAACAGAATCGGTGCAACACCAAACCTTCCCTTGATTTCTCCAGTCTCAGGCCCAATTAAAACAATATTATGAGCTGTATTTTTGACATCAGAAAAAATGTAAATTAAATATAGTCACTTAAAAATAAAGGAAAATAAGTATTTTCTTTTCATAGATTTCTCATAAAACTTATTTACCACTCCGCCCTGAAACCCAAGAAAGCAGAACTTAAATTGCACACAAAGATCTAGACAATCAAAGCATTTGACTTCATGCAGTTACTAGCAATCAATGAAAATTCTCAAATGCGTACATGAAATTCGAAATTTGATTTCTAAAGAAGCCAACTCTAAGGTTGGTAACTCGAGAGCTGATCTCAATGCTTCTGAGGGTAAGAGGGAGAAGCTACCAGGTCTGAAAGGCTTACAGCTTCATGAGGTATGACTCAGAGAAAGATGGGACAAAACCACTATGTTATATTTAAGGAAGAACAAACGTCAAAGCCCTGCAATTAAGTTCAAATAATTAAATGTAAAACAAGTCTAGGGAGATGTGTGTTCATGTGAAAAAGACCTGGGAATTTTACACAAGCCAAGATCTGCCTGCTTTCAAAGATCTGTGTAGTTTGTCTTAGGACAAATTAATAGGATATAATTTATAACTATTATGTAATTTATACTTTATATAGTTTTAATTTATAAAGGCCAAAATTATAAAGTACAATTGAAACATTACATCCAATTCTGGAATATCAAATTTCATGATGAGTGGTAACAAACACAGATCATCCAGTAAGATAATTAGAAGACTGAAAAATCTAAAAATCATCTGTTTCAGGGATGGTTGAAGTAACTAGGCTATTTAAGCTGAAGAAAAAAGATTAAGGGGAGTCACGACGGATGTTTTGAAAAACCTGAAGGGCTCTTATAAGCAGCAAAGTTTATACATTTATGTGTTGCTCTCAAGGAGAGCCAGACCAATATACGAAAGTTTTTGACAGGACGACTGAACACATGGCAATCTTTCTAACGATGAAACAGCAAGAACTCTACTTCCTCCTGAAGTGGGAAGTACCCAGAAGCTCTCTCGCAGGGATGCCGTAAAAAGAATTCTTACATTGGGAAGAAATGTGCAGTAGAATGACTGAGCTTTCCGTCAACAGCAGTAACTCATGTTAGACTAAGGTAAAGTTCGGTCTTAAGGAATAAGCATATATTTTTCTCTGGGAACTGAATTACATTTTAAACATTTTGCATAACCAACAGCTATTTGAGATTGTGAAGTGAGCCTGTGATTGCTTCATTCAGGCATTTTTGCCTTGGTTTGTCCTTCTATACAACATAGTTCTGTCGAAAGAAAACTTTCAACTGCAGGCACTAAATTACATTCCACCATGTGTCACTGTGTATACAGGGTATTAGTCACTTGCAAATGAACATGGCATAACGGTGACCAGAAATCTCCCTTTTATGCAAATCATGCCCACGTTCTGAGGTCTGTCCTGAATAGAAGAGTGCCCTGGACACTGTCCCACTGGGGAGGAGGAGAGGCCTTAATGCCAGAGCCCATGTCCCTAACCACTGTATTTCTTCTCTGCTGTTCAGAAAAAGTGGACAGGGCCTGGCAGAAGTTGGAGGCCAAATTGTGCTGTACATCTGGGCAACAGCCCTGGGATGAGGTGAAAGACAGGAGACTGTTAGACAGCGGACAGGCTTGCAAGGGGGCAGCATATTGAAAACACTATAAAGATTTCCTGTCCTCAGAATATTTCCTCACCCATCTACCTGGGACTACTGGGGTCTGACATTTCCTTATAAATGTGTCCTAAAGGCTTTTCAGCCCTGAGGAGGGCTTTGTACTGAAAAAAATTCCCTTTGGGGGGTTAATCAGTTAAACCTTAGCTGAGTACTGAACAACCTCCTGAGGAAGAGGAAGGACCCGGAGTGCGTAAGGGCGGAGGGGTTCCAGGAAAGGTGCTGAAGGAGGAAATGGAAAAAAACGAAAGAAATGGTACACCGACTCGGAAACTGAGTGCAGATTGAACCCTGCCAGGAATCGGAGAAGGGGCTCAGGAATGGCACGCTGCTTTGGCGACACGGTGCCTTCATCTTTGCCCTCTCAACTCATTACTTCTGGTCCTCCCTACTTTGTCTTCCCAGTCCTTTTCCTTTTATCTTCCCAGTTGATTGTGTATTTCCCTCTCCTGTCTGCTCCTGTGAGGTGAGGGGTGTGACTCCACAGCAAAGTAGACAGTGGCCTTTGTCGCAAATGGCAAAATCCGCTGCAACTGGAATGAATAAGGATCAAGAATGGACAGGCATGAGCTGCTACGAGATGTGGAACAAGGAATAAGATACAGTGTCTGCCCCTAGGAGGCTCCGAGTCTGGTAGGACAGAGAGGATGCATATGAAGGCACTCACAAAGAAAAACCAGGAGAAGCATAATGTGCTGCTCACTGTATGTGCCAATGTGGCCAGGCTATGGTGCCTGGCTGTTTGCTCAAACACTCCTCTAGACATTGCTGTGAAGGTATCTGTGAATGTGATTAATATTCATAATCAGTTGACTTCAAGGAAAGCAGATTATCCTCTATAGTGTGGGTGAGTCTCAATCAATCAGTTGAAGGCCTTAAGAGCACAGACTGAGGTTTCGTGAGGAAGAAGGAAGGCCATCTCAAGACTGCAGCATAAAAATCCTGCCTGAGTCTCCAGCCTGCCGGGCTACCCCATAGATGCAGGATTTAAGACTGCAACATCAGTACTTTCCCAAATTTCCAGCCTGCCCTACTTCAGACTTGCCAGGCCCTACAATCACCAAAGCCAATTCCCTAAAATAAACCTCAATCTCTCTCTCCCTATGTATCTGTATCTATATATATCTGTCTATATATATACACACACACACTATGCAGATGTATCCTACTGGTTCTGTTTCTCTGGAGAACTCCGAGTAACACGCTAGGAAATAAGGGCAAGATCAATTATTCTGTCCATTTAAGAGGTTCAATGATTAGCAGCAGCTCTCCCCGTTCCTTGCAACCAGACAAGTTCTGTCTCCAATTCCCAAGAGTATTCACTTACCTGATATTCACTTACTTTACATAAGTCAGTTGAACGTCACTGGCTTTAGTTTGATAAATTTAATAAATTCTTCTATATTATATACATAAGAGTTTCTCCTACTACTTTCGCTTGCTTTTCTATCCCTGATTCTTAGAAGCGTCTCTCCTGACTCAGTAAGAGTCTGATCAACATCATTACGAGAGTCTGTAAAATCTTTCTGTTATCAAGAAAAGGCTGTGTCAACCGAGATGCCACATTGTCTCCTATTCCTAATAACCAAAGTGTTCTCACTTAGAAATACCTTGTAGCTTGAAGCTTTTGTATGTTTCTTCACCCGAAAAGATCTATTTTAATTCTACGTGTTTGTTATTTTCTAGAAGGTGTTCGTGGAGTTTTCTCCCTTCTCCCTCTAAATCACTCAGCAGTGGAGACACGGCCTTCAAACGTCACACCAAGCTAACAGTACAGTGCTCGCATAAGTCATCTCTGACTTACAGAAAACGTGTGTTAAAAATGTCAACTGCAAAGTACCGAGTGGCAACACTACGCTGCCCCTCTATTTTAGTGCGTGATACACACTAAACGGTAGGTGCTGATTTTCTCTGATACTTGAGACTGATGGCTTGTTTCTTTCTTACGACTCCCACCATCATTATGTTTACTCTGCATTCATCCATGACATATTGCAACTTGCTGATTTTATAACTACTCTGCATGTAAATAAAATGAGTAAGAAACACAAAACTCCAATGGATAACTTCTACCTTTTCAGAAAATCAACCTTACTTAGCCAAATGCGCCTCTATCAAAACATGGGTGAAGTCTCACAGCTAGCTTTCGGGTACGCATGCAGAGCAAGAAAGAGAACTCAAAATTCATACATAATAGTAACCGTAGAGTCTATTTCAAATACAAATCAGACAGTGCACTCCCAACTATTATAAATTAAAAGATTCCCAGAGAGAGCCAAGTATAGAAAAGTTCTGTCAAGTTTACATGACAACGGTGTGGTTGAAAGCTTTTCTCTCTCCCACGAAACAAAATAGAAAGCACATTACAAGACATTTGTTTGTGAGGAAACAAATCCCAGGCATTATTTTAAACAATTAGCATCATTTTGAATATAAATTTCCTCTTCAATCATTTAATGGCATGTGTCCCATTAAAACATGCACATATCAGTCATACACAGCATGCAGCATGCAGTAAATGGAGAGCAGAGGTTAATAACCTGGAAGCATAGGATCTGAGAATGTGAGAGCAAGTTAAAGACAAGAGCTCCTCTCCATTGTCACTGAGGGTCGAGAAGCACTGCCGCAGCGTAGAACAGTGAGAGTGGGGGAAACAGAGTTTGTCCAACACACACACATATCTCCGCAAGTGGCGGCAGGTGTAACTGAAAGAAAAAGGCAGAAGGAGAAAACAGAAAGACAGGAGTTTTCCTTTGAAAAAATAAATCATTCTTAACGTCCTCGAAGCTTTCTGCGTATTTTCACTAGATGGTACCCAGGAAATAACAACTGTTCAAAGAAAATACAAAAAAGATAAAAGAGAAAACAAACAACCCAATTAAAAAATGGGCAAAAGACCTGAACAGACACCTCTCCAAAGAAGATACACAGATGGCAAATAAGCATAGGAAAAGATGCTCCAGATCGTATGTCATTAAGGAAATGGAAATTAAAACAACAACGAGATACTACTACACACCTATTAGAATGGCCAAAATCCAGAATACTGACAACACCAAATGCTGGTGAGGATGTGGAGCAACAGGAACTCTCATTCACTGTTGGTGGGAACACAAAATGGTATAGCCATTTTAGAAGACAGTTTCAGTTTTCTTACAAAACAAAACGTACTCTTACCACATGATCTTGCAATCAAGGTCCTTGATATTTACCAGAATAAGCTGAAAATTTACGTCCACACAAAAACCTGCACATGGATGTTTACAGCAGCTTTTCTCATATAACTGCTAATACTTAGAAGCAACCAAAATGTCCTACGTAGGTGAAGGGATAAATAAACTGTGGTACATCCAGACAATGGAATATTATTCAGTGCTAAAAATAAATGAGCTATCAAGTCATGAAAAGACATGGCGGAATCTTAAATGCATATTACTAAGTGAAACAAGCCAATCTGAAAAGGCTACACACTATATGATCCCAACTCTATGCCATTCTAGAATAGGCAAAACCATGGAGACAGTACAAAGATCAGTGGTTGCCAGGGGTTAGTGGGGGAGGGAGGGATGGACAGGCAGAGCACAGAGGATTTTTAGGGCAGTGAAACTGTTCTGTATGATACCATTTGTCAAAACCCATAGAATGTACAATACCAAGAGTGAAACCTAATGTAAACTATGGTCTTTGGGTGATGATGCTGTGTCAAGGTAGGTTCATCAATTGTAACAAACGCATCACCTCTGGTGCAGGATGTTGATAGTGGGGAGGCCGTGTGTACTGAGGAGGCATGGGGTATACGGGAATTCTCTGTATTTTCTGTTTAATTTTGCTGTGAACCTAAAACTGCTCTTAAAGAGAAAGTCTTATACTTAAAAGAAAAAAAAAAGATACACTGTTGGGGAAAAGTCTCAAAATATGATGGTGTCATTGGTTAACCAAATGAAACTTGCCTTGGTAGAACAAAGTGACGTGAGACAGTTTCTCTTTATAGCATTACAAACAATTCCTGGAAGACAGGCAACAACACCACAGCAAGAGGGAAGATGCCATGGTGGAGGGAACAGCCATTAGGAATCGGAAAACTCTGAAATCTAGAGGTAGCCCAGCACTGGCAGCTTTCTAACAGTGGGGATTTGATCTCACGAAGCCTCAATTCCACAAATCGCAATACAGAAGTAAAAACTTTACTCCAAAATTCTGAAGCGATGTTACAAAAAAGTAAAATAATAAGAATTATTATTATTATCATTGTCAGAGCAATTTCATGTGTGCCGCATTTCAGACCATCTATGATTAAATCGATATTCTTTTTGAGTTCTGGAAAGGACTCCAGGACTCAATCTACCAAAGGAAAGCAAAGACTTAAGAAAACATAAAAACTGTGTTCTATAAAAATGTGAACCACCACCTCCTTAAACAAGTGACCGCAGTTTATATGATCATCAGTAAAGCAGATATCATGTTTCTCCTGATACAATCACAGCAGAGCTTAAATTTAATCCTGAGCAATCATCAGACTAATCCAAACTGAGGGGCATTCTACAAAAAAACCTGTTCTGTATTCTTCCAATTTCGAAAGCCCGAGGGACTGCTCTGAATGAAAGGAGATGGGGGAGGACAATAAATGCAATATGTGATTCTGGGATCGGATCCCAGACTAGGGGTAGTAAAGGTATTTTTTTTTTCTAGAAAGGAAATTAGTGGGGCAAATGACAAACTCCGAGTGCCTGTAGATTAGACAACAGTATTTTCTCCATGTTAATTTCCTGATTTTGATAAATGCCCTTGTTTTTAAGAAATACACACTGAAGTTCTCGGTGGTAAAGATACATCATGTCTATAAACTTATTCTCAAATGTTTCAAAAAAACAGACGATGATACAGCAAATGTAAAATATTAACATTTTGGAAATCTAAGTGAAAGGTAAATGAGAAATCTTTATACTATTTTTGCAAGTCTGCAAGTTCAAGATAAAAGGTTCTAAAAAGTGAATATGATATTAAAACATCAAAAACTAATGTTTTTAATCTAAAAAATAAAAAAAGGACTAGTCTTTTTGATATGCTGAATAATATCCATTTTAAGATTATCAGATTCAAATCTAGAGCCCTAAAAGGTCATTCTGACCTCTGTACTTAAAGCTGAGGACATCAGAAAAACTAGAGCGTGGGAAGTAAGCAAATGTGGTCTGGAGCTAGCCCATAAAAAACAGTCAATGTTACTTAAGAGCTACATTTTCATAAGAAACAAAATCTCTTCAGTGCCTTCTTATATGAAAATGTCCAGGATTATGCAATGTATAGTTCTGAAATGTTATTTGATATGGTTATGCTTGACCAAAGTACGAAAATGTTCTGTCCTAGAACAACACTGAAGTCTATGAAAGGCCTAAAAACCACAAGCAAAAGGGTGATGCTTAAAAAAGATCCCAGAGTCAGGCTTTCTAACAAAGTATTTCTCAGTACTGTGAGAATAAAATTACATTTTCATAGCAACTTTTCACTAACTTATTTTCTTAATTATTTATATGCTTAAAGAACTTTATTTTAAAAACTGAGCCTACCAGGGGCAGGTTAAACTTTATGGACTACCTACAATATTCTGTGTATCCCTTTCCAAGCCCCATTTTTCTTTTTTTTTGGAAAAGCTGGTAGTAGTAATAGAAATATCAGTAGTAAATATAAATATCACAGTAGTAAATATAAAATATCAAGAAATTAAATTAATAATAAATGTTTAGGGTCTATATGAAGAAAATTACAAAAATTTACTATCGGGTATAAAAGAAACCTTGAATAAATCAAGAGACACCAGCATGTTTCTGGATGGGAAGAGAAAATACTATGAAGGAAGCCACTATCCTCCACAGATTCAAAATCTCAATAGGAGTATTTGATTTTGACAATGTAGCTCTCTTATAGTGGTTCCTAAATTTCTTTTATTTAAGTGTCTATTTTCAGTCAATAAAAGATACGGATCCCATTAAAGAAAAATGTACCAAGTCATATGCACACAAAATTTTATACAAAGTTTCAAGATCTTCACAGGGTCCCTGAAGCCCATTTGTATTATCCCTTTGCCCCAGACTCATGAAGTCCGAGAATTGAGCTCCTGTGCAGAAGAAGAAATAGGTAAAAGAGCCAAGAAGACTTTGAAAAAGAAGAGTAATTAGAAGGAATTTAACCTTATGCTATTCAAATACATAAGGCTATAACAATAAAAGTGAGTATTACTGGAAGAATAATAGACATCTGAGTCAATATAATAGCAAAGAAAACCCAAAAATACAATCTAGTATGTGATAAAGCTTACATTTACATTTTGGAAGGGGGTGGGATTTTTCATACCTGTCTGTAGAAAAACCTGTAACATATCTGGGGGAAAAATCAGACATTTATCTTACACAGCAAATCAAACTAAATACCAAACCAACTAGAGCTGAATGTAAAAAAAAGGGTCCACCAAAGAACCAGGAGAATAAAAGAGGGAAGTGGGAGAGGTGGCCAGAAGAAAAAGGATTAGCCGATATGACTTCGTGAACATTTAAAATATCAAAAAACAGCATCAATAAAATTAAAAGGTGACATGTACATTTACAACATAAAATAGAACAGTTTCTCCTTGTGTCTGTAAAGAGCCTTTGAAATCAATAAGCGAAAGATGAAAAACACAACTGATAAATGAACAAAGTGCACACACTGGTAATTCATAACTATACAAGCAGTAAACAGTTTACTCTCACCAGTGATTAAAAAAAACAAAATTACAAGAATGAAATGCCAATTTTTGGCTATCAAACTGGAAGATGTTTTTTTAAAAAAGCTAATGGGAACGGCAAAAATAAAGGAATACTGACATTTCACACACACTTTAGTACATGTAAGTTGGGCAATGTTTCTGAAAGGCAGTAAGACAACTGATAAAATCATCAAATGTACATATCTCTACATGATAGCCTTTAACATATGAAGAAACTGTAAAACTCTTAATTTTTTCTTCTCCGATTGATATCAAACATTTGTTTTTTCCTCTTTCATGGGCTATGGTTTCTAAACTCTCTGTCAATCGTATTACTCTCCTTCGAATATTTACATTGTTTAACAACCTTCTCAGCAACGTAAGAAGGGCAGAGAATATTTTCTCAGTGATAGTATTTAGATTTGCTGGGACCTGGAGATAAGAGAAAAGCAGACCAACTTTTAGTCATTTCTATTATAGTTTTAAAATTCTTTACAGACACAGGCAATACATTCCCTTATTGCCTGAACCAGTGACAGCACCCCACCCTTGGCATGTGCCACTGGTTATTCTTAAAATATGGCAACATAAGTGCACACATTATTCTAGATGTGTTGTGTTTGGGGCAATGATGAGAAAATTATATTCTGTCTGTATAGCTTAAAATTATACATATTCAAAAACTAAAATTAAGTCAAAAAGAAAAAATTCCTTTAAATTGAGAACTGAAACAAATGAACTTAACTATATATCAAGTGCTGCTAAAAATACACAAAAATTATTTTGAATAACTTTAAAATGTAGAATTGATCATACCTACTCAGTGGAATATACTCTGAGGACAAAGAGACAAAAAAATCCTAACCTTCACTCACTTAGTAATACTAATATTATTCTGAAACAATTACATGTATATATAGACACACATAGAGACATAAATATATGGTGGAATAAAGATAAAAAAATATATTAACAGAATTCAAAAAATCAAATCAGAATTTACGTTAAATAATCTTAAATCTGAATCAGAACCAACACTATGAACTTCTTCCTGTTCAAGAACTTATATTTTCCTAGCTTTGTGCACCCAAGAGACCTACAAGTGACGAACTCCTTCACAATGAGCATCCTTATCACCTACCAACCAGACTGTGGTTTCTAAATATCATTCCCACTAAAAGAAACCAGAGCTTCCCAGAAGAATAGCTATTTCTAGGTCTGAGACAGGAAATGTGCAAGATGAGCCTGAGATACCCTAGAGGCCTAAGAGCAAGGAAACGATCAAAGACGAACGGGGTCCTACGGAAAGGACATAGCGACAACGTACAAGGTCTCCCCAAAGATGGCACAATCAGAAATTAAAAGGAATAATTACTCTGCGAGAGACTGAAACACATAGAATATATGGAAAAATCCAGGAATTCATAATAAAATAAAACAAACAAAACCCAAAAATGCATTAGTTACTACTGAAGGTCAGAAGGACACCACTCTCCTCTGAAAATTAAATATTAAAGGGAAAGAATTATGCACGAACCCTGTCTTTCCAACTAAACCTAGATGGAAAAAAGAATTCTACCTAAAAAAAAAGCACGCAATGTTATAATTTGAAATTTTCCTTTAGGCAGCCTGTAATCAAACAACTAATTCAGTCAAACATCATCAATGGATGAAACCATCACGTGAAAGAACAATGATGAAACTCAGAATGAAGGGTTTAGGTTATTACCAGCTGAATCCACGGATCTATCTTAGTATCTCCAGGATAATTAGCAATTAAGGATCTCCTAATTCTATGCAACATGAAATATGCAGGAACACTTACGAAGTATTTTTGCCAAAAAGATTGAATCTGAATGATCTATTCTTTAGAGTCAACTTTCAGTTTACAGGAGAAATCAGTGATACGGAAACAAACTAAAGGACAAGGGAAGAACAGACAAACCCAGAACGTGGGATATTCCGTAAGACAACTGTCCTGTTGATTAACTAATCAAAGTTGTGAGTTAAAAAAAAAAAAGAAAGAAAGAAAGAAGAAAAAGATTTCGATCAGGGATCAGCAACTTTTCTCTTAAAGGGCCAGAGAGTAAATACTTTAGGTTTGTGGGCCATACTGTCTCTCTTACAACTACTTAACTCTCCAGTTGCTGCAAGAAAGTAGACATGGACAAGATGTAAATGAATGGGCATTGTTATGTTCTAATAAAACTTTATTTACAGAAATCCTTACCCTGCTCTAGATGGAAATAACCCTAAAAAACATGATGAATCAAATGTGGTGTGAGGACCTTGCTTGGATGCTTTTGAACTAACCAAGATAAATAGGTATTTTTCAGATAATCAGGCACAATGTGAATATGGGTTTGATATCAGATTATATTAAGGAACTGTTGTTAATTTTCTTGGGTGGACAAACTAAGTAATCAAACTGATGTAAACAGTTAACGGGTGCTACAAATGAAAACTAAAAATAGGGAGACTTCACCTGATCAGATAGGTAAGGGAAGTTTTCCCTATAAAAGTAACGATTCATGGGGCCGGCCTGGTGGTGCAGCGGTTAAGTGCGCACGTTCTGCTTCGACGGCCCAGGGTTCACCGGTTCTGATCCTGGGTGCGGACATGGCACCGCTTGGCAAGCCATGCTGTGGCAGGTGTCCCAGGTATAAAGTAGAGGAAGATGGGCGTGGATGTTAGCTCAGGGCCAGTCTTCCTCAGCAAAAAGAGGAAGATTGGCAGCAGTTAGCTCAGGGCTAATCTTTCTCAAAATAAATAAACAAAAAGTGACGATTCAGTCAAGATTTAAAGGATGAATAAAGCAGGATAAGAATTACAAGCAGAAGGAACAACACAGACTAAGGATCTGCGCTGTAAGGAAACATGTCTCCTATGCAGAAGTAAAAGCCAACAGTGTGACATGAGCTAACCTTGGGAAAGAGAGGTAGATGGGGCCAGATTACAGAAGAGTTTTGTCTTTATCCTAAGAACAATGGGAAGCATCTGAAGCGTATTAAGCAGAGGCGTTAAGAGGCTGAGATCTGCATTTTGAAAGGATCAATCTGGCTGCAGACTGACAGGCAAGAGTTGGTAACAGACCTGTTAGGAAGTTACTGCAGTAGAGTAGGGAGCTAAGGCATGGGGTAAAGGAGAGAAGCAGATGGATTTGAGAGAGAGTTATTGACAAGACTTGGTAATGAATTCGATATGGTGGATGAGAGAAAGGGAGTGTCAAAAATGACTCCCAGGTTTCTGGCTTTCATAAAAGGTGATGTCATTCACTGAAGCAGGGAACAGGAAAGAGGATCAGGGAGGGCTGGAAAGGGCAAGATTTCCATTTTGGATATGTTCAGTTTACGATGACTCTGAGAAACCTGAAAGACGATATATCAAGTATCTAATTGAACAAAGTATCTGACCTCACACAGGTCCAAGGATAGGTCTAGCCTGAATATGTATGTTTAGGAGTCATCTGTACATAGGTGAGAATGGCTGAGATCTCCTACGGAAGGAGTAGAGAGAAGAGAAGGCGGTCTGGGGGAGGCCTTGAGAAATGCCAACATTTAATAATATTATAAGATCATGTTAAATCTAGACAGAGGAAGATAAGCCTTCACTGAATTTTGAGGCATGGCCGGGGGAAAAAAATCCAGGAGGATGAGGAAACCAAGAAGAGACTGCTCTGAGGAAAGAGTAGTTAACAGTGTCAAAACTAAGAGGGGAAATAAGACAGAAAAAACGGCCACTGGATTTACTAATATGGAAATCACTGGTGACAAACAGTCCCTTTTGTTAGTAACATCAAAAAACACCATTCATTAAAACACAACCCCAGATACAAGGCTTCTTATCTTTAATCTCATTGATTAGCTCATTTATATGTAATAAATATCATTAAGTTTCCAGAGTAGATTTTTGCAAACCAAAAATTTATAAAATAGCTCACACACACACAATTTTACACAATATAAAACTTCCAATACAATGTGGATATCTAAGGATATCCAAGAAAACAAGCAAAGAAAAATCTGGGACGAATGTCAGGAAACTACACAAGAGTGGTGGAAGCACAACCCTTGAATCATTTAACTCCCTGGCAGCAGAAGCCCTTTTTCCTGGAGCTAAATCTACTGCCAGCAATGAAGATCCTGGGAATCTCTTGTATGAAGGATTAACAGACTGGCCCAAACACTGGAAAATACATCGAAAGGAACAATCCAGTACTAGCTCAGAAGGGATGAAATGACCTAATATTCCACTGCCAGATCTAGAAAGTACTAGAGATTGTAATAATAATAATAAAAACGACCTCTTCAACAGTATAACATTACAATACAAACTTCTTTTCTGTGATCTGTTTTATCTCAGTTGCTGAAGAAATTCAAAATAAGAAAATTCCCTAGATTTGCACCATAACAAAACATTTTAACCAGTTAGAATTTATACAATCATTGATACGGAAATTTAATCAAATTCTCTGATTTGAAAGTCTTCCAATAAGCACCTGAATTAGCTACTTATTTTGGGATACGAATGCATCAACAAAGACCTATAAAATGTGAACATTTTTAGAAACTTAAAAGATAGCCAGATATTTCAGATAGCAATTTTACCATGTCTTTGCCAAATTACTTGCCTCCTGATTTTATAATATTTATTATAATCAGACATACATTTTGTAGTATCTATAGCATTAATCACACCACCTTTTAGGGACAAACTATTTCCAAAAATGTTTTTGAGAACTTCAACTTTGTCTTTGAAGAGTTGATCACAGTGAATTTTATAGAATCTCATTCTCCTCTTTATAGAAAACAAAGCAGTTAAAGGCAGATTTTTCAAATACTACCAAAGTAAAGGTCACCAGGCACATGAAAATAATTGTTGTTTTTAAAGTTTTGTAAACAGTAAGGGTCATATGTACCAGATATCTAAAAATATTAGACTAAGCAAGTGAAAACTTACATGGTACTCATTAAGTATAACATTGTCATTAAGAATAACATTGGTCAATCTATTACCAGCATTCCTTTTTATATGGCATATGCATAAAAAAAATCTTTTGACTTTGGACAATGCAACTAGTTTAAAAGAACGCTGTTGTGGCTCTCCACTACAGACATTTGCTCTGCAAATGCCCGATATGGTCATGCAGCAATGTGGAGCTGGCTTGGTTCCCAGCAACGCACAGTTATGCTATACGGCTTGAATTGTATTTCAACGTGTTAATAGCATGTTGCTGTCTGCCCTACTTGTGGTCTAATAAGCAAGGTCTAAAAATCCACAAATGTAGACATTCATTCCAAGTTCCTTTCTAACACTTTCTTTTCATGAACTTAGTGTTAGGAAGAAGGGAACACTGATGGAAATTTCATAAGGAAGGAAAATTTACTTGAAAATAACTTCTTGATTGGATTTGTTTACAATTTATATTTTAAAAGAAGCATTTCAATATGTCATTCTACTCCTCCTTGAGCCAAGGGAAGTGGTGGATTGACAGCACACATTAAAATGGTGACTCCCACAGACACCAAATTGGTTCCAGTGGAGGTGGAGTTGATGGAAGGAAAAAAAGACCTAAAGCACATGCTTATTACAGAAATAGCTACCAAAGACGCAGAACTCAGCCTGAAAAATTTTAATTTACATTTACATATCATCTGGAGAAATTAAGAGACATTTTAAAAAATGCAGTCTTTGGGGGACATTAATGATTATATACTAGATTCAAAGTGTTCCTCAGTCCACACACATCTGTCTAAATTGAATAATCTGGGGTATAAATACTATGAATGTAATGGAAAGACATTTCTATGGTTCACAAATGGAAATGGTTCACAAATACATAGGTATAAAATAGCATGTTCGGCACATTTTATGATCAAAAACTTGCTCACTTCTAAAGTTATTATATTTTACAAACTCCCCCTTTACAAAAAGGCACAGAGTCATAGCCATAGTAAAATTCTTTTGAAATATCTGGGTTCTGAGTCTTGATTCTTTAACATACATGCCACAAGTATTAGATCAGTGAAGTCAGATAATCTGGAGCCACGAAAAAACGCCAATTCTGCTCAGACTGATTAAATATTTACGTCACAGCCTTTCTGTAGTAGAGCTGAAAAAATACACACAAGGTAAAATGGTATACGATCTCAGAGTTGAAAATCTATTGAGGTCATTAAAAAATAGGAACAGGTCTTCACACACAGAAATTATGCTAATAACTCATCACCAGAAGACCATCTTGTAGTCATTTTTCAGTTGTGGTCATGGATATACACTGAAACATCCATACTCCCTCACTCTTTCACTCGCATGGGTGTGGTGACACACACTAAACCCACATCTGTAAGCTGGCAGGCAAGGATTACGGGTGCTGTCTGTTACAGGAATGTGGTCATCATGAAATTGAAGCTCACTGGCGTAGGTGGGCGGAGATGAAAAGCCTGATCTTGGTCTCACCAGCTCTCATCAGCCTAAGTGAAGTATTAGCCTTGCTGCCACAGCAACTGACAGACACACGAGGACACCTTTTCCTGGAGGAAGGGACAGGACACGTGTTTCTTTTGCCTCTGGGTCTTTGCACCTGATGCTCATTCCACCTCTTTGTCCTTCTGGCAAACTCCTCCTCCTCCATTGTTTAAGTGGGACTCTTCTATGAGGCATTCCCCAGTCGCTTTAGGCACATTTTGGTGGTTTCCCTTCTAGGTTCCCATTGTGCAATGTGCTTATTGCCAATATACAACTAAACATAAGGTGTATTCGTAACTGTCTTTGTATCTTCCCTCTCAACCATAACCTCTTTGAACGCAGATCCTGAATTTTTATTTTTGTTTCCCTAGCACCCAGCAATATGCCTGGCATTAAGAAAGCACAATATTTATTGATTCACTAGAGGAAAACTGACAAAAATTAATGTTCCACATTCAACGATCCACAAGTTATCTTGTTGATGAGAGTTTCTATGCATTTATACTACACTGACAATCACATTTGAGGCTGGGCTGGGATTCAGAGTCATAACCATAAACATAAAATTACTTCCTTAGGAGTGAGCAAAGGTCTATAAATCACTGGCAACAGGAACTTACACATAATTTCTCTCTAAGGCCTTAACTGCTGATTTTTAAAAATCTTACAAGAACTCCATGATTTGTCCACTTTTGCAGAAGTGCAAAAGTTTCAACCATTTTAATGACTTCTACTCCCCAATCAAACAAAACCTTTCTATTTTCTTTCCACGAAACAGGGAACTGGAAGAACATGATTAACCTCGAGTCTGCCGTCCTGAAATAGTTCTCAAGACCTTACTTGTTATCACCTGATTCATTCTATGAATTACTTTACATTATTTGGGATCAAAATTAGCAACAATTTACCAACTTCTAGAACTAGGTGCCTTATGAAAGCCTTCATATCCTTTTTGTTTTTTCCATTTTTTTCCTTTTATTTATTTATTTTTATTTTATTTATTTATTTTTTTATTAATGTTATGATAGATTACAACCTTGTGAGATTTCAGTTGTACATTTTTGTTAGTCATGTTGTGGGTACACCACTTCCCCCTCTGTGCCCTCCCCCCACCCCCCCTTTTCCCTGGTAACCACCGATCAGATCTCCTTATCAGTATACTAATTTCCACCTATGAGTGGAGTCATATAGAGTTCGTCTTTCTCTGACTTTTCATATCCTTTTTAAGACAAAAATTATAACTGTTGGATATAAGAAATGGGCAAGATGGGATGAAAGAGAGCAAGAAAGAAAGGGGGTAAAAAACTTATGGAAAGAAAGACAGACCGAGGTGTTTCATGACCATTTAGAGAAGGAGAAGACAGTATGCAAGGAGGACTTATATCATAATGGAAGAGTCATAGGTGCTTATTTAAATCTAGCATCTGAATAAACAGTTAGTTCTTTGACTCTCCTCATTTCTACTTGGAATGTAATCTATAAGAAAATTAACCAATGGTTACCCATCAACCAGTTTAATCTAGCTGAAGATTCAAGATATAAACATACTAAAAATTAAATGACAAGAAAACAACCTAAGACATATCATAATTCCATATACAGTCAGGCATCGCTTAACAATGGGGATATATTCTGGGAAATGCATCATTAGGCGATTTCGTCATTGTGTGAACATCACAGAGTATACTGATGCAAACCTAGATGGTACAGCCTACTACACACCTAGGCTCTATGGTACTAATCTTACGGGATCACCACCATATATATGGTCTGTCATTGACTAAAACGTCATTATGTGATGCATGACTGTATTTACTAATTGACAAAATAATAAATTTATGACATTAAAAGGTGTAAGAATAAGGACTGAAGAGAGTACTGTGGACTATAAAGAATTAAGTATCAAGAGAAAAATATTAAGTAGATATTACAGGGTTGAATTTTATCACCCCGAAAGATAAGTTAATGTCTAACCCCCAGGGTACTTCAGGATGTCACCTTATTTGTAAATGGGGTTGCTGAGACATAATTAGTTAAGATGAGGTTATACTGGAGTAGGATGGGCACTTAATCCTTCTAAGAAGAGACACAGACAGAAACACACAGTGAGAAAATGGCCATGTGACGACAGAAGCAGAGATTGGCATGATGCACCTACAAGCCAAGGAGTGCCAAGAACGGTCAGCAAAGACCAGGAGCTAGAAGAGAAAGGAAGGATTCTCCTCTACAAGTTCCCGAGGAAGGATGGCCTTGCCAACATCTTGATTTTGGACTTCTGGTCTTCAGAACCGTGAGACGATAAATTTCTGTTGTTTTAAGCTCCCGGTGTGTGGTGATCTGTTACAGCAGCTCTAGGAAACTAATACAGTGGGCAAGATGTGTATATTCAATTAGAAATGACCTGACTATGACGTGGTACAGTCATTACGACCCCTTCCCTGTGGACTCTCGTCTCCTAGGGGCTGGGCGAGTGGATAAGATGATGGGGAGACACACAGTTGGCAGTTGAGGGGAGAACAGCAGCAGTGTGGACAGCCCTTTCTGCTTGTTTCAATTTCATCATCACTTAATATGGGGTACTCAAAACAGGAAGAAAACTTAAAGATCACCTAGCTGTTCTCAGCCATTTTCCTGCTACTAGAATACTGACAGATGCATCACTCTCTTAGCACACTCCTGTGTACAGCTTCCAAGGACCTGGCTCTTCTTGCTCTCTTTTCCTTCCCACTGCAGAAAGCATACTGGCATGCAAGAGAATTAAAGGGATATTTACAGAGTAACTTTGAATCCATTCTAATTTATATTACAGAAGAATAATTACGCCATCATTAGAAACAAATTACCTGCAAGATATCTCCTACCTCCTTAAAGAAGATTTCTCTGACCAGCCAATTTAAAGAAGCTCCCTGTCACTATCACCTCATCTGGTCTTCATTTGCACTTATCTCAAATCCCCTGCTTCATCTGTTTACCTGCCTATTATCTGTGTCCCTACTCAGCCAGCCCCAAAACGTCTGGCCTAGTGGGAAGAGAAGTGAAGAGTCAATTAATTATAGCACAGCATAACACTAAAAATGCCATGAATACATGGCAGTGGGTGGGGTAAAGGGCGGTGGAGATCCAAACCTAAGCGGGAAGATGGGAAAAAAGGGTCTTAGAGGAAGTGACAGCTAGGCTGAGACCTGGAAGATGAAGATGAAGAATAACTAAAAATATAATCTCTGATTTCGTGGTACTCGTTAAGAACAAAGCAGATTTTTCCAAAAACGTTCCTCCAAACTACCTTCACATTCAAATCATGGATTTTAAGTATTCTTGATGCCCTCTTAGAGTACTTCAGTAGTTTCCAAGAACATGTGATATAACTTAGAACAATATAAATAAAGGAACAAAGATCCCTAATCTTTTCTAAAATGGGAAGACTCATATATGAAGTATATTCAAAATCTGCTGCACAAATTTTTATCCTCCAGAAAGGAGAACAATTTTTCCTTCACACTTCAAACTGTGTATAGGTGCTGACTTACTATAAATCCAGGTGATTCTGGCTGTTTTCAGCCTAATTTTTCACTTAAAAAAATGCTTCGATGTTTATTTTATTATTTTTTTTTTTTTAAAGATTTTATTTTTTCCTTTTTCTCCCCAAAGTCCCTCCAGTACACAGTTGTATATTCTTCGTTGTGGGTCCTTCTAGTTGTGGTATGTGGGACGCTGCCTCAGCGTGGTTTGATGAGCAGTGCCATGTCCGCGCCCAGGATTCGAACCAACGAAACACTGGGCCGCCTGCAGCGGAGCGCGCGAACTTAACCACTCGACCACGGGGCTAGCCCCTGCTTCGATGTTTATAATCCATCATTTCAACATTAAATCAATTTATAAAGGTAAAAACATGGCTTTAATAATTAGCAGTTTTGGCTTCTGTATTTCAGATGGTAATCATCACAGGACAGACCACCAACAGAGCAGAAATCTGGAGGAGAAAGGAAGGGAGAAGGGACAAGGATGCTTGTGTCCTCTTCAAGTTACAAGGCTGAAGCTCAGCAGAACAACTGGAAGGGAAGGTTTTCACGGTGTCCCTGTACATTTGATGATTAAGTCAATCTCTCAAAAAAAGGAGACAAGGAGTTCAAATGCTTGCCAATTTTGTCATTTTTCTTTTATTAAATTTCTCTTTTATCCATGGGTGGTAAATACGAGGGAGACTGTTGGTGAAAGGCTCATCTCCACAAATTCTTTAAAAAAAAATCAACTGCCAGTGTGCCACAATTGCCAAATTCAATGGAGAAAGGATAATCTTTTTGAAAAATGTTGCTGGAATAATGAAAGGTCCATATGCAGAAAATGAACATTGATTCATACTTTGTACCATACACAAAAATTAACTCAAAGTGAATTTATAGACCTAAAGGTAAAACCTGAAACTATAAAATAACTTCTAGAAGAAAACATAGGAGAATATTTTTGTGTCCTTGGGTTAGGCAAAGAGTTCTTACGTAGATATCCAAAGTATGATTCATAAAAGAAAAAACTGATAAATTGGACTTCATCAAAATAAATTTCTGCTCTTTGAAAGATGCTATTAAAAGACAAGCCATTGACTGGTAGATATATCTTCACAAACACATACTTGTAAAAGGACTTGTATTCAAAATATATAAAGAACTCTCAGAAGTCAAAAGTAAAAAAAACCAAATAACCCAACATAAAAAAAACAAAAGTTGTGAATAGACATTTCATCAAAGGAGTTATATGGATGGCAAAAGAACACACGAAAAGATGTTCATCATTACTATTTATTAGAGAAATGAAACTTAAAAGCACAATGAGATACCATTACATGTCTATTACAATGGCTCTTACAAAAAGATAATACTCATTGTTGGTAAGGATGCAGAGTAACTGGAACTCTAATGCATTGCTATTATGCAATGCAAAATGGTACAGTAACTTTGGAAAAGTTTGGTAGTTTCTTACAAAGTTAAACATACACTTACCATATGACCCCAAAACACCACTCCTAGGCATTTACCCCAAGAGAAGTGAAAGCTTATGTTCCCACAAAATTCTCTATACAAATATTTACAGCAGTTTCATGCATAACTGCCCCCAAATGAAAACAATCCAAATGTTCTTCAATGGGTAAATGGATAAATAAACAGTGGTATCTATACAACAGAATACTACTCAGTAATAAAAAGGAATGATATGCACAACCACATGGATACATCTCCAGACTCAAAAGTCTATACTGTATGATTTCACTTATATCACAATCTGTAAGAGAAAGAACTATAGGAACAGAAAGGGGCTTGGGTGGATAGAAGGGTTGCAGAGAATCTTTAGGGAGATTAAACTTTTCTCTATCTTGATTGTGGCGGCAGTTACAGCACTATACGTTTGTGTCAACTCAAAGAACTAAACATTAAAAAAGAGAATTTTCCATACATAATAAAACAATTTTTAACTGTTCTAAAAAATTAAAAATTAAAATCACTTATGGTGAAACATTAGCCAATGTTAGTGAAATATACCAACTGTATTCAACAGAAGAAGAAAATTAGGTTATAGATTCCAAGCTCAGTTCTATATGTCCTGTTCAAGCCCAGACCATTTGTCTTTGTAAAAACCTTTAATATCAACCACTTTATAAACTCTGCACACTTTTAAAGTTTCTTATTACATGCCATCATCAAAAATTTCTTACTAATCTCAAAACAGTACTACTATCAGACATCTGCGAACAAAACCCAGCATTTCCTGCTATGACAGAAACTTAACATCTCACCCAAAATGCACTATATTGAAGTCAGATAAGTTATGGAAAAGCTTACCACACCCTAAGTACTACAGCAATGGCTCATTCCACATCAATCTGTGTATTGGCCCAAAATAAACAAAAGGCATATTAGAGAAGAATTATTTCTACAGGTCTTAATGGAAGTGAGAGGAAATAGTCAATGAAACACTAAATATTTAATTCAAAACACTCAGTATACTTGGTTTGGTAGCCTGAGACATATGCTTTATAATTAATAAAACAGACTTTCTCTATAAGAATCTACATTCTATCTTTTAACAGATAAAATTCTATAGAAGGCAGAGAACAAGAGAGAATAAATAGAACCAAGTAGAGAAACTCAATAGCCTATTTGCAGAAATAAAAGACAAAAGAGAATGTTTCTACATTACAAATATATAAGAAAATATACAGTTTAAATAACCAAATAGAACCATTATTTATTTTTTTAAAAAAAACACTGACTTCACTAAGGATAGTAAAAGAACGCTAGTATTGTAATGTCCGATAGCCATATTTTAGATAGCTGTAACACCTTAGAATAATACACTGCCTTTTGAGAAGTTCAAGGAACCTTAAGATCAACCTCCTTATTTCATCATTTCAAGAAACATTTTCTAATTTTCACCTTAATTATTTATTCATATAGGTAGGCATGCATGCGTATATTTAAAGCAATGGAACTCCTTCAAATGAAATCTGATGTGAAAATGTAACATGTGAAACAGGTTATAGCAGAGTAGAGCTGCTCTGGGAGGAGTAAGGTGGCCTGAGAGCCCTGGCTGCTCATGACACCACCACCAAGGAAAACAAGAGATCTACAGGAGAACAAAACACAACACAAAAATATCAGAATTGTCGCATCTTGGATTCGAGAGGGACTTCACTATACTTAATGTTCCATCAGTCTCTTCCATGGTGCCTCCAAAGGTATGCAGCCACTGTCGACTAGCCTAAGTTATCTTAGTCCTTTCCCAGCTTAAGCTGAAACGTAGGTCACAGTTCTACTGTTCTATGTGAGAGACGCTGAAATATATGAAATAGCTACCACACCCCTTATAGTTATTAGCATCAGCATGCCCACTTTGCAAACAGAGCAGGGTGGAGTGAATCTCTTTGTGTCTGGTTCCTCTGTGTTTGTGGCTGTCTAGATCCAGCTATAATGACATAAACAGCAATTAAAATGCCTCCTACTGCACTACAACATGCAGAGCTGAAAAATTACCAGAAGAACCTTAGTCAAAGTCTAAATATAGATTGAAGTAGTAACCAGTTTTGAAAAGGGCCATATCAACATGACTCCTAAAACTGACAGTGATTTTACTTCTGCTAATAGGAAAAGGATTAGAGGTTGCAGACCAGAAAACTTCACGAGTAAACATTCACTGATCTAAAATAAAAGACAAGTAATTCTTCTACAATAACAGGCATTTCTATATACTTTCCAAAATTCTTCTTCCTTGCCAGCCCATTGATGCTTTTTAGCTACACATGTGGTTCTCCTCTCCCCTTACCTTTATCTGTTGAAATACTATTCATCCTTTAAGATCTCCATTAAATGCCATGTGATTCATGGAGGCCTCCATTTTATCCTAGGTTAGAATTACTCCCCCTTCCATGTTCCTACAGTACTTTGTACAACTTTTCACTCTCTGTCTCATATTACAGTTGACCATAGAGAAATTCTACTGGATTGAAACTGAATTTCTTATTCCTAAACTATACTTTCACATTTTTTTCCAGTAGATGAGATACTTAAATGTGGTAGGAATTAAGGACCCATATAATGCAAAAATGGATGGATTGGTTATATACTATGGAGGTTTCTAGTTGGGATTCAATACAATGTTCAAGAATGTACTTTTCACAAAACAGCTGGATTAAAAAAATCCACTGTAGCTTTACAAAATAGCTTGTCTCACTCCAAATGCTGTATGAGTAGTAACATTTTTGACTCATTCAAAAAATATTTACTAAAACCTGCTCTGTAAAAGCACTGTGCCAGGTACACAAGAATAGAAAAATTAATCAAGACTAGATGCTCTTCTAGGTACAAAACCTTTGTGCTCAGGTGTCAAGTTACACTGCTTACTTAAAGATTTCTCTTCAATCTGCCCCTAAGGGCCTTTAACTTGCCCAGCCAGCCATTGTTGCCCCATTCCCACAGTATGGTGGTTGTGCTATTACAATCTCCTCTAGTTTCTCGTTTTCCAATGATTAGAAAAATGCAACTAATGGTTGTCCCCTAGTGATTCAGTTCTCCCCTTTTATACCAACAGATTTTTTAGCAAGGCAGATGGATGCAGTGAATAAAAACATTTCTCAGCTTTCACTGCTGCTAAATGTTATCAGATGACTGAGTTCTGGCCTACTAGATATAAATATCTCATGGCAGCTTCTGGGAACCTTCCTTAAGACTCACCTAGTACCTTGCGTCGCCTTTTATTCTTTGTCTCCTCCTCTATCCTGTGGCTTCAACTCAAACGCTGACTGAGACCATTTAGGGAAGATCAGACCCTAGGGACGGTGGAGGTACACTGAAAGGAGTTTACCCAAAGATGTCCATGCCCTAATCCCTGACACCTGTGAATATGTTACAAGTCAAAAGGGAATTGGCAGATGTAATTAAGACTACAGATCTTAAAACAGGGAGATTATCCAGATGTGCACAATCTAATCACACGAGCCCTTAAAAGCAGAGAACTTTCTCTGGCTAGAGTCAGAGAGATGTGGCAGAAGGATAAATGAGAGAGACCGCCAGCATGTGAACCACTTGATGTGCTATTAGGCTCTGAGATGTAGGGGCCCACGTGCAAGGACCAGAGAAAGGCTTCTAGGAGCTAAGAGCAGCCCCTAGCTGAGCACCAGCAAGAAAACAGGACCTCAGTCCTGTAACCACAAGGAACTGGATTCTGCCAACAACCTGGAATCTAGAAGCAGATTCCTCCCAGAGCCTCCTAATACGAGCCCAGCCAAGCCAGATTTCTGACCTACAGAACTGTGAGGGAATACATCTGTGTTTTTTAGGCAGTTAAGGTTGTGGTGATTTGTTACAGCAGCCAAAGGAAACTAATACAGACTTCCTGGAGCAGAGCCTCCTTATCAATCCTTGAAGGCCTGCTTTGGACTTTTACCTGGAGAAAAATAAAACTGTTTCTTCTTTAAACTATTAGGATTGTCAGTCTTTCAGTTACTCACAGTTGAACCTAAATTTGACTGATACACTTGATGAAATCCTTTCAACACAGCACACTATCATTATCAAGAGCTAAAGAATAACAGAGGCTAAAGTGAACAACTATTTCAAGCTGTGAACACTTTAGATACATCTGTCATGATAATATTAGACAGCCTTTAATAAGGTTTATTTTCACTTTTCCGTTGCAACAGAGAGTTCAATGGCATAGATTACACTGCTCCCAGTGACTGGACCAGTCAGGGGTAGTGATCACTTATGGGATACACTAAGGTCAACGTACATCAGCAAAATAGGTGCAAATGGCTTGGGAGGGAAGAAAAACACAATTTCAAGTAAATACATACTATATATCACCATCAAAGAAAAAAATAATTACGGCTTGAAAAAAATACCTAAAATCTTTCAATTATTATAAAGTACTCCATTTCATAATTGTACTATAAAAACATAATACTATAAAACCTTCACACTATCCTTTTTCTTTATGAAGAAGCAAAAACTTCTGCAAACAAAATTTGTTTAAGCTAATTCAATCTTCATTTTAACACGAAACATTTGGTTTCTAGACATATAAGGAAAACAAAATCCATGTAAAATACTTGATAATTTAGTTAAAAAAATTTGGGGGGTTTTGGAATGTTTTATTCACATTTCAGGTGTCACTTTTGGATAATCTAAAAATTAAAAGCTTCTTTGTAAAACCTTTCAGAAAGGACTTCCAGTTCTCCCTTTATATGAGGGTGGTCTGTGAAATATCTATTAATACACAAATTAAAAATATACACACAGTCATTCTCAGTCATGTTATTTGTATTTCCGAACTGCTTCAACTGGATCAAGCATACCCTACTTAAAGAAAACCAATATGTAGAAAGAAGAAATTGCCTTATAAATAGTGAGACTCAGGAAGGGAAACAGGCAGGGATGAATTCTAAGAGCTAATAATCTATAAGAAATGAAAATAAAGTTTTATAAAAATAATAATGTAAGTAAATGAAAAAATGTGAACTGACTACCCCAAAGGGTAACGACGTAGGGGTTGGGCACGAGCAGCGCCTGGCGCCAGAAGAACGCAGCATGGAACGCAGCATGTACACCGAGTAGAGTAAGGTGAGTCCAAACAGGTCTTCTCTTTGTTATTATCATTTTGCAAGGTGAACCAAGGAAGCAGTGATCACGCATTCTAACCTTGCTCTCCCCAGAAAGACTCTGAACAGCCTTCCCTGCTACTTACTGAAGCCCAAGACACACCTGAGATTTGAGAGCACTAGAACTGGATTCGCCTCCTTGAGGAGAAGGACTCCCCAGCAGCTGCTCATTCAGGATATCCTCACGCTGCATTTGATCAGGCAAACTGCCCATAAGGGTCTCTTGCCTGTAACCCCAGGGATCACTTTAGGGGACAGTACCAAAATGACAAGCTACAAACAAAGGCTAATGTGGGGTGTTGAGTGTCACGAAAAATGAACAACAACAGTCACTCAGAATCATGTCTGCCATTTTCCCCAACGCCCTCACTTGGAGAGAAAGAGGTGGCTAACACTTAAATGTGCTAAACATTGCTCCAAATGGTTTTCATATATTTACTGATTTAATCCTCACAACAATGCTACAAAATTGGAATTTATTATCCACACATTATACAGGAGGAAACGTACACAGAGAAAGCTTTGGCAAGAGGCAGAGGTGGGTCTCAGTGTGGTGTCCACTGTTAACCACTATCATACATTGTCTCTCATGCATCAACAAGGATTTTCTTTCCAGAGTTGTATGTGTATGTGCGTGCATATGTGCAAATAAATGTCCAAATACATGGAATTAGTAATTTTTCGAATTCAATGATATTTGGAAACCATATTATAGAAATATATCTCTCAACACAGGGGAGATATATATATATATATATATACACACACACACACATACACATATATATAAAATGGAAAATGTTTACAAAACTCTATATATGACATAGCCTGTTTGTATGAAACATACACATATGTACAAGTAGAAAATTATCTGGAGTGTTACACAGCAAGGCATTAGTCTAAGGATTGCTTGGAAGCAGGCAATATGGTTGTCTTTCAGCTTATCTATATTTTCTGTAATGAGTCTGTGTTGCTTTTGTTTTGTAACTGAATTATTTTTGAAAAACCATTTACTCTACAATTATTATGTACGTGCCAGGCATTGTTATAGGTACCTGGGATACATTTGTGAACAATATAAAGATCCCTGTCCCTTTGGTGCTTACCTGGTAAGAGAAACAGATACAGTGATAAATCTTGCTTTCCCTTCGCCCCGTAAGCACTTTTGTCAGTTCCCTGTGTATCCTTTCAGGGCTTCTGCATGAACGTACGGACAAACGTAAACACACATTATTTTCCCCCTTACTTACACCAATCACATACTGCATATATTGTTCCATGTCTTTCTTTTTCACATATCTCAGAAAGCCTTCACTCTTTTCTTTGTAGCTGCACACTGTCCATGGTATCAGTGCACCATATTTATTGAAATAGGTCTCTATTGATGGATACTTGAGTTGTTTCTAACCTTTCACTATTATTAAAAAATACTGCCAAAATAAATGTGTACATTGTCATTTTGCACAAATGCAGATATGACTATTGGGTCAAAGGGTAATGTATTTGGAATTTGGATAGCTATTGCCGCATCGTTCCTCATAGGAGTTGTACCAATTTAAACTCCCGCTGGCAAAGTTTGAGTTTCTCTTTCCACATAACCTCACAAACAGAATTTTCTAATCTAATAGATGAAAAACGGCATCTCAGTGAAGTTTTAAACTGCATTTTTCTTTTTAGAGTGCAACTGAGCATTTTAAAATATATTTAAGGGCTACGTGATACCCTTTTATGGGGCTTTAAAAATTTTAAGCTTTGTGAATATATCATCTTTAGGCAACTTGGTTACTGCCTTCAGGGAGTCTCTGGGTAGCAACAGGACTGGCTTGAATTCAATTAGGTATTATTTTTTCACTTTTGAGAAAATGCCAGGAAAGTGAATAGCAAGGATTAGACATGAGGACAATAACTGTCTTATTAGTTCCCCTAAGCCTAGCACAGGGCCTGGGGCATCTTAGGTGTCCAATAAAATGTTTACTAAAAAAACTGGCACCAAAAAAAATGTTTTCTTTGGAAGTTTATAGCACAACAGCACCACCAAGGGGATCTTTGGCTGAAGCATCCCCCATCAATTTCCTTCGCCAGATCTCTCTGAAGCACAGCAAACACACAATCGAATTGGAGACAGTGTGACTGCTGTATAAACGCCACTTCCAAACAATCTGTGAGCTCCACTCTACAAATTTAATGCTGCCCCTCAACCTCTCTGGTACAGAACTTCTGGGGCTGCCACTGTCAGAGTGAACATCTGGCCAGTCACACTGCCACGGGATTACACACCACTGTACCTTCTCAGCCCAAAGACAAGATCTGGCCATTATCAACCACTCAGTGATCAGCAAGCGCAGCCACATAAGCATTCAGAGGTCAGGAACTCGGCCCACTTGTTATGAGTAAAGACACCATTACTGGAAAGTGGGCATTTCCTTCTGAACAAAAGAAATTGAATACAGGCAAAAGTCAGGGGAGAGAACTTTTACGTCAAATGTAAATTAAACAACAGCAAGAAGAATGCGAAGGCAGCATTTGAATGGATTCAGCTTAATTTTCTATTGTGAGCAGAAATCTAGATGTTTATCTTAAGGCAAGAATTTAAGAAGGAAAATAGTCTTTCATTTTCCCAGCTACACTGGGTAATAATTTATTACAGTCTTGTGGCAGCTAGTATCCAGAGACGGCCACAAAGGAACCAAACCTCCCCGTGTTTATGTCCTTATGGTCCCCTCTTCTTGACTCTGGGCTAGTCTTTGACCTGCCTTTGACTGATAAAATGTGATGAAAGTGATTTTCTGGGAAGCTGAGCTAGGTTATAAGGAACCTGACAGTTTCTGTTACTCTTGGGATGTTCCCTCTTGGGAACTTGTGAGAAGACCAAGCTTCATGGACAGGTCACATGGAAAAGAATGAGGTACTTCAGTAACGTCTCAACAGACCTCCCAGCTGACAGTTGGCATCAACTGCCAGCCATGGGACTGGGTCATACTGGACCTCCAACCCAGCAGCTGTCTGACTGCAAGCACACAAGAGACCTCAAGTGGGCATCACTCAGCTAAGTCATCAATCCGCAGCACTGTGAGATATAATGATACATTGTTGTTTTAAGCCACTAAGTTTTGGGGTGGTTTGTTACACAGTAATAGACAACCAGAACAAATTTATTTTAAAGCTACACCCAGGCAAGATGAGCAATAACTTATATGACAATTTAGTACAGTAACCTTCCCATCTTATGACTTCTAAAGATAGAGACCATGTGCTCTTACAACAAATAAACATGATTTATATATTCTGTATATGCTCTTTCTCTTCCAACCCCTGATAAGTATGATCTCAATAAATATTTATTAAATGGAAGCATAAATAATACAAACATAGCTAACTATTGATTATATTGATGGAAGGAAGTAAGGGTATAATTAATTCAGAAATACTAGATATTTAAAAGTATATACAGTGAACTTTGCAATACAGACATGCTAACATTCACATCTCTACTCCACCCTCTGAAAGGGCATTAGAGCATCAGTTCTTAAACCTACCTCAGGGCCCCTTTAGACTCTTAAAAAATTACTGAGGACCCCAAAGAACTCTTTTATATGTGAGCTATACCTGTAAACATTTACTGTAATAGAAACAAAACAGAGGAAAATCCAAAATACTTATTAATTCATTTTGATATAATAGTGAACACATACGTTAACATAACATTTAACAAAATATAACTCCTTTCTAAAACAAAAAAAATGCTTGAAGAGTAGTATTATTTCTATTTCTGCAAATCTTTTTGCTGTCTGGCTCAACAGAAAACAGATCCTCATTCCTGCTTAAGTCAATCTTTTTTTAGTTGAAGCATATGAAGAAAACGCAACCTTATAATATATGTACTTGGAAAAGGGAGGAGTATTTTAATTATTTTATTTATTTTTTGAGGAAGATTAGCCCTGAGCTAACTACTGCCAGTCCTCCTCTTTTTGCTGAGGAAGCCTGGCCCTGAGCTAAGATCCGTGCCCATCTTCCTCTACTTTATATGTGGGACGCCTACCACAGCATGGTGTGCCAAGTGGTGCCATGTCCGCACCCAGGATCTGAACCAGCAAACCCCGGGCTGCCGAAGTGGCCGCCGAAGTGGAACGTGTGAACTTAACCGCTGCGCCACTGGGCCGGCCCCAGGGAGGAATATTTTAATGCCCTTTACAGAAACCTAGATATTCTTCTTTGATACTGAAATAAAACTCAAGTGGTATTTTCTTCAAGATTAGTTAAAATGTGGAATCAGAAGCCATAAAAAACTTTCTGAGTCTGTTGCATTAAGATCCATTGGTCTATTTCATACTTTCAATGTATCTTTTCATCCATGCATACTTTTGTAACTTCATACTTTGGTCATTTGAAAAATACTGGTTTGCTGAGTTATACAGATCTTCCAAATGTTGACATATTTCATCATAGAATAACCCCCAAAAATATCCCACACTTATCAATATCATGATCGATCTCATCACAAAAGTCTTTAATTATTGGGAAACTGTCAACCTCATGGTGCCAATACAAGTTCTTTAAAATTCTGATTTTTGCTTGTAAGTTCCAATTTTCTCATTGGCAACCAACACCAGCAGTTGTTTTCTTTGAAGTGACAGGCTCACTTTATTCATTTTCAAGAAAACGTCTGCCAAGTCTAACCACAGATTGTCACTCTTTCTTTCACATAAAAATGGTCTCCCATCAAAAAAGTGGCTAGTTCAGCTCACAACTCAATCGCACACATGCTTTTCCTCTTGTAGTTCAATATGCACCGAAAATGTTTTATGTGAACTGCCAGTTTTATCACACAAAATATTTAAAAAACATGTATTCAAGGGTCAAGATTTATTACAACTAATCACTTTTACTGTTTCATCAAGGACATTCCTAAGTGAAAGTGGCTTTTGTTTCCCGCTGCCAGCGTGTGGTTGTAGAAAATACAGTGAGTACTAGTCCAGTTTGCTGCCACTGCTTTGATTTATGCTGAGGTACCAGCAGTTTTACCCCAACTTTGCTTTTACAATACTGATGCAAATGTCAACACAGTGAACGGTATATGATGTCTCATTATAAAAACAGATTAGACCCCATGGAACCTCCACGGTCTGTGGACCACACTTTGAGAAACTCTGCCTCAGTGTGAACCAAGAAAGAATACTGTAGAAACTCCACAGAGACATTTCACTTGTTCTGTTTATTCTTTTCAGTATTTTTCAATGTCAGGTCTACCATAAAGAGAACACTTCTAGGCTAAGGTAACACCTAGATTCCAATGTCAGCTCCACCACACTATGAGCTATCTGACCCTGAGTAAGTTCTGTAGTGTCTCTGAGCCTCAGTTTCCTCACTTATAAAATAGAAATTATGTTTCTCATATAGAGCTATAGTTACAATTAAGTAAGACAGAGTCCATATAACAATGACTAGCACTGTGTGTGACATAGAGCAAGCCCTGAAGTGAACTGGATTCTGAATGACTAAGGACCAAAAACACAGCTGATGTGCATATGAGGATGATAGTGTTAACACTGATTTTATTTTTCTATCACTTGTAGAGAGACCAAATCATAATAGATGCTCATAAAAAACTTATCTGTTTACATAATACAATTTTGATAGATGAAATGATGCCAGAAATTGCTTCAAAATAATCCAGAGTAGTGAGGAAAAGGCAGAGACATAAATGAAGTAAGGTCGGTCATGAATTAATATGTTTGTTGAAGCTACATGATGGGAACCTAAAGGTTCATTATAGCATTCTCTTTAAATATGTTTTGAGTTTTCCAAATTTAAAAAAAAAGATCACTCATTTGAAAAGCTTCTAAATGATATTAAATTTTACCCACTGACTCTAGTTAATCTAATAATGTATAAATTCACAGGTTCAAGAAGTCACCTTCTATGCTAGTAGTTATCAACTGTTTCCCACCACCACAATACACACCACACATTTTCTTCACCCCTTCCCATCCCACTCCAATTGAGAACTGCTGATCTAATCTGCGTCTTTAGTCAAACTAAATTTTAAAGTAATTTGAGCATTCCAATCATCTGACAACTATAGCACAAAGTGAAAAGTTTTCTGAGTAACAATTTAAAATCAGACTAAGGTCAGCTTGGCACATGGCTTTTGCAGTAGTTTACACTCTCACAAATATTTATTTTTATCACCTGTGTATAAGAGTCAACTCAGATGAAGTATGTTTTTTGAGTTTTTCTGTAAGTAGGTGAAAGGGAACTGTATTTATACAAGTGAAATCTTACCTAAGGTTTCTAAAGGAAGCCTAGGGAAGGACTGAGAGCCAGACAGACGGAGAAAAGAGCTGCCTCCCTTAGCACCAATCTAAAAGAAGCTAACTGCTCATACTGTAAGACGGAACTCAAATATACCTCACTGCTGAAGGCTCAGCGACCCTCAAGAGAGCTGTCTGCTTTCACCCTTGTCAGACTCTCATCAGCACACTACATGCAGTGTGCTGTGATCATCAGCCCACCAGCTCTGCCCAGGGAGAAGCTCTCTGAAGGCAGGGCATGAGCTTATCACGTGAATCTCCAATGACTGGCAATGTCGGGCACATGGCAGACATAGAAAATAGCTGATAAATGATTAAATGACCCCTAAATACCTACCCTTGTTAAAAAAAAAAATCAATCAAAATCATGTTATAGAATACTCTGAGAAGAAAACATTATTAGAACCAGTCATTCTAGTTTCTCAGAGGGTATTCACAGTCCTAGTGATTTATTTAAGACTGAGTGATTCTAAATGGGAAATTTGTAATGATGTGAAAGTCTTTGATTATCTTAGGTACTAAGGTACCATTATTTTGTTCACATCAGAGAGTAAATAATGACAGAGTTGTGTAAACTTCTAACTCCAGGGCTAACGGGTTCATGAAAGTTTATTAAGTAAATAATATACAACGTTCTCACGCTTTAATATGATCTTCATGTTTGACTAATGAAGGTAAAAAAAGGGCACATTTTAGAAGGAAAATCACTAGCAGGAATGTTGTATCGGGTTCCTATAGTTGTTTTTCTTAACCTACGAGCCTTAAACACAGAAGTCCCCCAGATCTTTTTCAACCAGGATTCCTACAAACGTGTAAATTTTGTCACCAATTAACTTCTGTCCTCTGCATTTAGAGAGGTATTGGCTATGTGTCATCTTTGGGAGAACTGAGAAAATCGTCACTCATCTCATTCTCCATGGGGCTTGACTCTCTCATGGAAACCCCACTGAGAAATGCTGCTAAAGTCTCAGAAGGTGTCTGAGACCCTACAATTCATCCTCGAATCTTCTGTCAGCAACTACTAAAAGACAATGTTTTTTAAAAACATGTCCACAAGGGGATCACATGCTTAGAAAGGTTGAAAACAACTCACCCAAGGCAGGATGTAATATTAAAATGTCTTGCACACAAATTATTTGCATGCTTTTAGTTTAAAACTTCATTTGTAAGAAGTACTTAACAGCGGGAGGTAGCACAGAATGTGGATGGAGGACAGATGAAGGGTTAAGTCCCAGCACTGTCACTGTCCAGCAAGGTAACTTCAGATAAATTACTTCTCTGAGATTTAGTTTCTTCACTGTAAAATGGAAATAATAATACCCATATCATCAGATAACACAAATAACATTCTACAGGACCCAGTATGGAGCGTATGGCAGATACTAGCTGTACAACACAAAAAAATGGTAGTCTATATGTCTATATGCATACTGTTTCCTCTTCACCTACAGCCAGATTTTTTCTTCTTTTTTTAGATTGGCACCTGAGCTAACATCTGTTGTCAATCTTCTTTTTTCCTTCTTCCCAAAGCCCCCCAGTACATAGTTGCATATTCTGGTTGTGAGTTCCTCTGGTTGTGCCATGTGGGACACTGCCTCACATGGCCTGATGAGCAGTGCCATGTCCGTGCCCGGGATCCAAACCAGCAAAACCCCGGGCTGCCGAAGCGGGAGCGCAAGAACTTTATCACTTGGCCACGGGGCTTGCCCCCAGCCAGTGTATTTTAGCTATCTATTTTAATCCAATTACAGCATCAGAATTTCATCATTTGTTCAAACGATGAACACGAACAAGACATGGTGCCGTCGGTCCTCTAACAAGGAAGATTTTTTTTTTCCCTCTGATAATTACCAGGTGATTGCTAGTCAAAAGACTATTCTAAGTACTTTACAAATAATAACCTATTTACTCCTCAAAGCAGCCATAGGAAGATATTCCCATTCTGTTAATGAGGAAATGGAGGCATATTAAATAAATGAACAAATGTTAAACGCTCAGAACACACACTAATATTTGTGATAGGGAGTATTTACCTACCTTTGTAGCAATTCCTTTTTCCAAACTCTCCTTTTGTCTCTCCTAAGGAAGCATTCTCTCTTCCCTTGTCTGTCCCCATCTGGTACATCTGATTCTGCACGTATTTACTCTGAACACATGAGTCACTTTAAATCTCGTTACCCTTCTGTTTACTCTCATTTCTCCTGTTAACACAACCCTTGTTGCTTAGTCTTGGAAAAGGTGCTTTTTACAAAATCCATGAAGCATGTGCAATTCATCAGGAAGGCAAATGCTTTACTAAGTCCTGTATGTCTCTTATCTGGCCTTAGTGGTTTACAACATATCAAGTATCACAATCATGTTTAAAGAGAGAGAGAGAGAGAATATTCGTGCATGAACCCGTGCCATTTTCCTCTCTTTTTGTTCTGGAAGAACACTAGGCAAGGAGTTGGGAGACCTGATTTCTATGTCTGCTTCTGCAATAGTGTTCCCTTGGACTGGTCACATAATAAATCCAGGTTTCAATATGTCCACAGTAAAATGCACATGCCTGGCTTAGATGTCATGTAAAGGCTCTTCCAAATCTAAAATGTTACGATTTGTATTTAAAACAAATACATTCTGGTTATGCCTAAGTCACTCAGAAACAAGGCTTTAAGGGTTGCATTAATAGCACTGACACCTGAGCAGGAGATTCATTATGACACATGGACAAAGCAGAGATTCCTAAGGTCATACAATCTTTTACTTCTTCTAAAATACATAAATCCAATGCATTAGCAAGTGATATACAAAACCTACAGAGTACCAACTAGCTACCTTAATGACTTGGTGACAAGCTTTTTCAACTGGCAACAGAAACACATAACTAGGTAAAGACTGTTGGGAGACATTGCCCATAGGTCTCTCGTGTTTTGGCACATCTTGCAAGCAGAGGCATTAACTGCCTTGTGCTCTGGACAACCTTCTTATGGGTTTTACGGAGGGAACAGACATGGAAGGTGGAGATACTGACTCCCTTTAGAGCAGAGAGTAGTTTGTTTGCTAACAGACATATTTAAAGTTATCTCCATCCAAAGCAGAGGTTGGCTAGGTTTGCTTGAAGCCTATTATAAAAGATCGGGGTTTCCTAAGCTCAGGGTTCATCTCCTGTAATGCAACCCATTCCATGTGGAGACGTAAGCTGACCCTTGTCACACTGTCGTGTGGGCTAGGGGGATGACACAAGAAAATGATGATACTCTGGCTCCCACTACTGCTGTGAGTAATAAACTGTCCTTTGTCTCTGACCCAGGAATCTCGAATCTCTACCAGGATCCCACACAACTGTGGCAGGCTAATCTGTTAGCTTGAAAGTAGGACAAAAATCTCAGATCCTTCACAGTAGTAGACAGGATTGGGGGCCTATGACTAAGAGGACAAAGCATGAACCTTCCAGTTACCTCTACAGTATGACTGTAACATTCTATAAAGCTCTATGCAAGTTATTTTGATGTTTAATTTCCCATGTGGAAATTTTATCCACAAAGGTCTTTACTTATAAGCAATCAAAATTCAGATGAACATACAAGATGTTTCTTTAAAAGTTGACATTTTGAATGTGCCAGCAGTCTAAACTGAAATTAAACCAATTATGAAGTTTTCACATGTCCCATCAAGTCTACCAAGACACTTTATTGTATAATACTAGCAATCTCTGAACAGTTAGAAATTTTCTATTGAAAGTTATTATAAATTTTCAACTGTGAGCTGTCTCAATGCTCTCAAGGTAACTTCTAAAGAAAGGGCTAAACTAAAAAGCAAACCATGTCAGGTTTTCCCAAAAAATATAGCTACCTTCAAAGTACCCCTGGCTGTAAGAAGTGCAGGAAGCCAGATTTTTAAGGCAAAACATTCCTCCTTCCTTTCTTGGCTACTGCTGTGCCAAGATCAAACAAGGACCAGCAAAGACCAAAGCGATGGAGAAACTGGGACTCAATTCACTGCTGAGTCACTGAGCAAGAACAAGTTAATTCTATCTTTAAAAATAATTAACACAAGTTTAATGGAAGGGCTTACACTCCAAAGCCAGTTTAAAAGAAGTACTTACACGGCAAAGCCATTGCTCAGACCTCCTACAAATCTAAAATAAAACACATTATTATTGAAAACTCTCTACATTCAATGAGGTTTTCATTTAGGGAAACACAGGCAATTTGATGATCCTTTGGGCAAGGAATCAGAATCTACGAATATTAACAGAGAGCAAGAAATTTTCTGTAGGGATGTTATTCAGATTTATTTTTAGATTAAAATTATTTCAAAATATGTCATAATACTATCATGGAGAAAAAAGAGCTGCAAAAGACTTTATAAGCCATTATTAACTCTCACAACACTCACATGAAGTAGGTATCATATATCATTTTAGAGATGGAAAACAGAAGTTAAATAACTTACCAAGATTTTAGAAGCAAAACTGAACTTGTTATAACTCTTAATATCAGATAATTCCTTCCCTAAAGAAACAATTTCCTAATTACAATGACATCAGATAATAATATGAGGTTGAAATTGAATTAGTTTAAAAAAATAAAAACATGACTAATTAGAGTTTCAAAAAATAAAACCAACATGACTGTAACACTTAATTTCTAGATACAATGAACGGCACTAGTCTGTAATTAAAATGTAAAAAATCTCAAAGACGATTTCAGCAGTGGTAGGCATACACCAAAAGTTCAATAAATATTTACTGAATTAAAAATAAAATCTAACGTCAAGGACTAGATGTAAGAAAAATATTAAGGAATTTTAGGCTAAAGGATATTCAGTTCTTGTCCTCTTTTCCATGTTTATTTTCCAGGAAAATATCCAGACACCAATATATTGCAATACCTGAACACATCTATACCTTTCTCAACCAGCCAGTAGAAAGGGAAGGGGAGGAAAGGAAGGGAGGCTGGGGAGAGGAGAGGAGGGGAGGGGAGGGGAGGGGGGGAGGGAGGGAGGGAGGGAGGGAGGAAGGGAGGAAGGGAGGAAGGGAGGAAGGAAGGAAGGAAGGAAGGAAGGAAGAAGGAAAAGGCCTTCCTGACTTTGGTATTTAGCTATATGGGAAAGAAGTTGGAATGACGGGTGGGGAACAGCATATGGAACGATCAACAAGGACTTGACTATCTTAGATTGCAGAGAACCATTTGTTTCAGAAAACCTCCAAGAGTTTAGATCCATGGTCCCATGGCAGGTAAATTGCTCTCAGAAATAATGTTCTGCCAGTCTTGCTATGACAGTGCAATGGAATAAATATGGGCTTTTAATTTGGACAAATTTGGTATAGCCACTTATAACTGTATAACACCAATATCCTAAATTGTATGAGTCTCCAGACTTTTATTAGTCTTAAATGTAGCAGAAGAGAGACAAGTGGAGAGACACTGAAGGTGACAGGTATGAATTTAACATTAAATGGACCTTATTTTAAAAATAAGATAGTATTCTTGAAATATAACCAAGAGAAATAACCAGCTAGGTTACTATATTATATATATCTGAATATTTTATGTGTGTAATATAAATTCATCCCAACAACAAACAGGCCATTTTGCTTCTTAATATTCTCTTGTATGTTTTCAGTTCAATGTATTATTTGGTTTAGAAAAAATCAACCCATGAAAACTGAATTCACTGGGTAAAGAAGTGAGGAAGCCTGATGTGGTAGACTAACATGTCTATCCTTCTTTGCTTCCATGTGCCATTCCAAAAGATCTATACTTGTCCAAAATAGATGTGCTAACCACCTAAACAACAACCTGTGTTTTTGTAGTCTTCAGAAAAACGCTGGGTGACTGTAATGTGCCTCACTCCACGTGTAGAGCAGAACGAGGCAGCTGACAGCAACCGCCACCGGGGGCTGGACAGAGAGAGGCTGCACAGCAGTGAACTGGGTTAAAATCTGAGAGTGTGTGTTCACTCTTGGTGGCTGCTAACGGTGAGAAAAGGCGAAAGCATAAATCATGGATTGAAGAGTTTTCAATTCTTAAATTACATGATTAGATTTTACCAAGAAAAAAATAAAAACCTCTGTACTACTCTTACTAGTTTTAATTAAAAATCTAACCTATGTTTACATTATTTTATTCGCAAGAGGTTTGAGAGACCAGAAAACTGTCAAAACTGTCTTGCACTGTCATCAACTTTACTAGCTTCAAGAAGCAGCAGCTATCTGTAAAATGCTGCCAGAGACGAATCAACTTACGCAAAGTCTCAGAATGATGAGTGCCAGAACTAAGCTCAAAATCCCAGATGCCAGCCCATCTTCTAGCAATCACTCACTATGTATTTATTAAAAGTCTATTATGTGCCTACTGACAGCTATTCTCTGTTCAGTAATACAACAGAAATACAATAATTTATCTCCAATAATTACTACGCTGATTAAGCAACAAGATTTGCAACTTTAGGACAGGCCAGTGTGTCACCAGGTCAAGACTCTCAAGTTCTCTCCCCCACACCTACCTCTAAGAGAAGCCAAGTCACCAGAGCCAGATTTTCTAACATGTGACTTTCTCCTTTCTTGACCTCCCCCGCTGCTCCTGCCCCAGTAACTAGCCCCTGGGCCAGACACTGACAGTGACCCAGAAACTGCTACAAAGAGATGAATAGGGCCAGGTGGGTTCTTCCTCTTTTGAACCTGAATAGGGAAGTATGGAGCAACTATGCTAGCAGAGGCTGGGTCCAAAGTAAAAAGGCCTAGGAGGTGTATGGGGGCAGGGGGAGGTTGGTCATTAGCAGGTTCAAAATAAAATAGAATACGGGGGCACACAGCTACTGGGAAAGGACCTTCAGAAAGAAGCAAGAGGTGACACCAAGAACTGCCTCAGTTTTCTTCTAGTTCCAGACCACATTTATCCAGACACAGGAGTGTGGCTGTGAAAGAACAAGGCACTGTGACGATTTAGTGAGGACAGAGCAGCAGGAGTATGTCAAGTATAAAAGAAGATTAAGAGCAAAGGGCAGAGCCCAGATCATGTCACTCTTAGGCAAGGTTCCTCAGGCTCAGCACTACTGACTTTTGGGGGCAGATAATCCTTTGTTGTCCTGTGTACTATGGAATATTTAGCAATATCCTTGGCCGTTACCCACTAGATGTCAGTAGCAACCTCCTCCGCAGTTGCTGCAATCAAAAAACAAAAAAAAAACCAAAAAACCTGACTCCAGATATTGCCAAATGTCCTCTGGGGCAAAATTACCCATGGTTGAGAGCCACTGCTCTAAGGAGGTTGAATTTTAACCTGCTAGCAATGGAAGCCATTTAATGCTTCTAAGCATAGGGAGCAATATGATCAGAGTGACTTTTCAAATGAATGCAGCAGTGTGGAGGTTGACTCTGGAGGCAAGAGGGTGACAAAAGGACCAGGCTGACGAAAGACACAGTTTAGGTAAAGATGATGACCATGGGAACCAAGGCAGTAGTAGTGGAGACAGAAAAGAGAATATGAACGCAAGTTACAATGGGAGAGTCAGACAGAACTCCAGGGCCCAAGGAGCTACAGTATTTGAGGGGAAGGGAGAAATGGTAAAGAATTCCCCTGTAGGTTTCTGGCTTGGCAATTTAGGTTGCTGTGGTGGGGGCCATTACCGAGGATAGGGAATTTAAAAGGAAGAGCAAGTTTAAAAATGAATTCAGCTTTAAACACAATAAAAGTTTAAGCTAAGTGGGGGATATCCAGGTAGTGAGGTTGGTAGAGTTAGGGTTCAGCTAGCCAGCACTTATATAGTACATATTATGTGCCAGGCCATTTACAAATATTAACTCACTTAATCCCTGCCATATTCAATGAGACAGCAACTACTGTCACCCCATTTAACAGATGGGGAAACTGCAGCACAGAGAAGTGAAGTAACTGCTCTCAGATTCCACAGCCAGTGAGTTTTGGAACTGGAATCCCAAACTCAGAGTCTGTGCTCTTAACCACTACACTGTACTGCCTGCCTCAAGAAAAAAGAGAAAGACTGGGATTGTAAATGTAGATTTGGATGGTTTTCAATAGAAAAGGCATAGCAGGTGAAGTCACAGGTATATATGTGAACTTGCAGGGAAAATGAGCAAAGAGAAGAAGAAAACAATCAAAGATGAAATACTGGAGAAAAGTATCTGTTAAGCCAAAGGTGAAGGAGGAGCCAGAGGAAGTAGCCACTGGTGGGGATGCAAGAGGAGGCAATAGGGAAAGTCTTAAGGGAAGGAAGGAAGTAATGACATCTTTGTAATCCACAACAACCACTTGTATATAATCTATTCTTTATAAATGTTTTTAATTGAATTAATAACCTTTTAACCCCAAATAATGATATCAAATATCCATGCTCATCACATATTCAAAAGACTTCAGAGTTGAGCAAAACCCAAATCATCTATGTTTGTGATGTTCTAGAATACCCAGTTTGTGGAAGACATAGTCATTAAATATGAAACAACAGCTTAGATACCATATGAAATCATTCTTTACATTTATGTGCAGCTAAGGTTTTTAAAAGCTGTATCACATCCTACTTTCACAGAAATGAAACATTACTTTGTTTTGCATTTTGTTGAAGATCACATGAAATATTAGCTCTTCTAAATTTTGCAACTGTCAAATACAAAATTTTGTAGTCTCTTCCTGAAAGAGAATTTAGAAAACTTGTATATGAAAACTGCTTACTTCTCACTTGAAGGAGTTACCAGAGCATCTGGTGAATCTTCAGTTGTTGTACTGCCATAATAATCTTCTGTGTATCTAAATAGTTTTTCTTATGCATTCCTTATCATACTTTACAATTTTATACCCTAAACACATTTAGTAGAAAATGAGTTTGCTCAAAACACAAAAAAGCTGGCCCCCATTTCCCATTTGAGACAAGTATTTCCTAAGGGAATAAACCTTGATTCTCAGGCCCAAACTCAAAGTGCCTTCTAAACCTGAACGTGGGTACAAATCATTTGGGGATCATGTTAAAACAAAAGCAGGTCTGAAGCTGGGCCGACACTGCATTTCTAACAAGCTCCCTCCCGTATGATGCGGATGCTCGGTCCACACTGGCTGCTCAGCTGTGGCTCTTGGACCAGAAGCACTGGCACCACATGGGAACTTGTTAGAACTGCACGTCCCTCGGTGTGACAAACAGAGCATACTGACACCATCTGCTGAAACTGATGACTAGAAATTTACATTAAATTATTTCTTTAAAAATCCACTTACAAAAATTGATTCACATTTTCTTTTTTGTTGTTACTGAAGATCAGACTTTCTTTTCTCTCTATTCCCTCCATTTCCCTAAAATGTGGATGTAATACATAAGCCCCTCCACAAGAAGCCCCCAGCTGGCTCTTTCAGGCTTCTCTCCCACAATCCCTATGCAGGTTCACAATATGCCAAGTGAATGGGTCATTTCCTAAGCATAAACCATGCTCTCTCATCCCACCCCTTCTTGCTTTGTTTTGGTTTGCAGTGGTTGATGCTCTCCCTTGATAGGCCAGTCTCGAGAGCCATCTCTTTCTACTCACCTTGCCTAAGTTCTCAATGAGATGTGACCTCATCATTCTCTGACCCGACCACTCACCGTCACCATAGGAATTTTTCTTTCTAATATTTACCACATTCTGCTGTATATAAGATATGTTGGTCCTTGTCTTACCTTGGCTTCTTAAGTACAAGCTACTTGAGGGCAGGAATTTTTATAACTAATTTGAGAATTCCCTGCACCAATACCATTCCTCACTAATACAATGTTCAATAAAATTTCATTAAAATGAAGTAAAGCACTAGTCCTTATTGATGATAAACTTGATCTAAATATTCCCAACTCACAAATCTAAATTATGTTTCTCATTTCTCGAAATACAACTCATTTTCTATCTTTAGTCATCACAGATAGAAAATTGGGCACAGTGCTTTATTCGCTTTTTTCCAACTCTTACACCTAGAAAAGTTTTACTTAATTGTGTCTCACACATTTTATCAGAACTTAAATTATGAACCAGTTCATTTGGCATTTTCATATTAAACAGGCCAAATGTTCATATATCAGTTGAGGAAAATTAACCTTGTAATGAAATCTTCATAAAACCATCATAAAATTCCACATATATAAAAAGCAAAATAGACCACAAAGCAGCACAGATACCATTAGATCTGTCATGTTGAAATAAAGCATGGTGATAAAGGTTAATTTTTATAAACTGAAGGCTATTCAGAACACCTGGAAGAATCTGAGGTATGAGGTGACCTATGTTTACTTTAAATCACGAAGTTAGTGTTAGTCCAAAGTCAGTCAAATGGACAACCTCTCAGGTACAAACCAAAAAAATAATCCAATACAATGTATTAAGACCAGACCTAAATTAAACAGTGAGTCAGTGGAACATATCCTCTGCTAAATTCTGTGGATAAACAAACAGATGGAGAATATAAGTTAGTTCTGAGTGACTGTTAAAAATGAGCCCACGTCAATAAGAGCCCGATGTCTCTAACCAATGGATAGAAAGTGAGATGAGAGTTTAAAAGTGATACGGAGTTGTGATAACCACCAATGACTGGAACACAAAACTAATCATCAGCACTCCATTTCCCCCAAAGCAAGAACTAAAGGAAACGATCTGACTTCTCACTACATAACAAATGTTCCACTTGAGAGTTGCTAGGACAATATTGAGTGTCCTGACTGAAGACCAGGAAGTACCCACATATGTTAAAAATCCCTGAAAATGACATTCATTTATCATTTGTTAACTAGCTTTCCTATTATTAAAGATCATGTCTTTGGCAAAGGGGAGGAAGGGTTATGGTGGGGTTATGGTGACACTGTGGCAGGCAGAATAATGCTCCCCCAAAATGTCCACATGCTAATCCCCTGAACCTGTGAATATGCTGCCTCACAGAACAAAAGGGACTCTGCAATTGTGATCCAGCTAAGGACCCCGAGATGAGTAGATTATTCTGGTAGGGCCAAGGCAATCACAGGGATCCTCAAAGTAGAAGAGGAGGTCAAAGTGATGAGATGTGAGGACTCAACAACCTATTGTTGCTGGCTTTGAACATGGAGGAAGGGGCCACAAGCCAGGGAATGCGGGCAGCTTCTAGCAGCTGGAAAAGGCAAGGAAACAGATTCTCCTATAGAGCCTCCAGAAAGGAATGCAGCCCTACTGACATCTTGACTTTATTTTTATTTTATTTATTTTTTTTGGTGAGGAAGATTGGCCCTGAGCTAACATCCAATCTTCCTCTTTTTGCTTGAGGAAGATTGTCACTGAGCTAACATCTGTCACAATCTTCCTCTATTTCATGTGGGATGCCACCACAGCATGGCTTGATGAACAGTGCTAGGTCCATGCCCTGGATATGAACCTGTGAACCCCAGGCCGCTAAAGTGGAGCATGCGAACTTAACCACTACACCACCAGGCTGGCACCAACATCTTGACTTTAGCCTAGTAAGACCCATGGCAAACTTCTAACCTACAGAATCATATTAATAAATTTGTATTGTTTTAAGCCACTATTTTGTGGCAATTTGTTATGGCAGAAATAGGAAACTAACATAATGGTAAGCTGCTATGAAAAGAATTCTTTAAAACAAACACAGATAACTCCTTAAACAGTAGTGTGATGCTCTATAAAATGCCCAGCAAATATGCTAATTAAGATTTAGTTTGAATTACTAAGAAATACACCTGCTCCTCTATAAAAAGCTAACACACAAAGCTTAAAACCAGATTTTATGAAAAGGTCGAAAGTAAAGACAATTAACTTGATCAAAAAATTGGGTTAGAAAACAAAGCAGAACAAGGTATTTTCAACCAAACAAGAAGGTGATAAAAATTAAGGAGAAAAAATTTGATATTCCTCACAGATAACATTTAAAAAGGGACCAGCATAGTATCTTTTTCAACAGGGTTGCCAGAAGGCAAAAATTAGTATTTCTTTTAAAGTTCATATTTACCTGATGATCCTCTGGGCAGCATACTGATGGAGAGAACGAAACTGTGCCGACATATTTGCTAAGGCTGCCAGACAATTTGTGTGAAGGTACTTGTCCTGTCAGAAAACAGCAGGTTTAAAACATACATCCAGTCTTTTCTGCATTTTAAACAAGGTTAACTAGAAGCAAATTTAAACTCAATACTCCCTGATTTTAAAAAGTTCATGTCCACGATCCCTTTTCTCTAATTCCAAAATCCATAAAGCTCTGAAAATTCAAAGTTTTTTCATCACTCATTTGGAAGCAACACCTGGCACAAAAGATTACGCTGCTATTTATGGTCTTCATTATGCCCACCCTGGTGAACTCTGAAATATTTCGTAGCAGAAATATTAATGTTTAATTATAGTGTGCTGCTCCAGAACCTAATCGTTACACAGAGTGTAGCATATGCACTATAATTATCTTTCTAAAATCAAAAAGTTCTCCATTCTAAAACATGTCTGGCTCCTGGAGTTTCAGATAAAAGACTGTGGACATGTATCTATGTTAGCCCCACTGAGGGAAATAACTGAAAACAGTGCAGTAACCTGACCATTTCTCTGAGCTATGAGTTCTGTATATTGCTTCTCTATCAACTGGAACTGAAATTTGCTCCCGGGTACTGCAAATACAACAATCTGGCCAAAATTTCCCTCTCACTCTTTAAAGGATTCTCTTTCTTCTACATTTCTTTCCCATCTCAGGTCACATTTTCTGGCGCTTGTATCTTCTTCCAGTTTGTTGTTGCTGCTTTTAAAAGGCAAATCAATTTCATTGGCCCAGCAAAGATACACAACATCTTTTACCTAAATGTGACCCGCTGCATGTTTTCTATTTCATGTAAAACATCTCTGATCACACAACCTATTAAATGTTAAGAAACAGACACTGTACACATTACCTTAGGATCATGTAATACAGCGACCATACGCTGATCTGTATCTTCCCACCATATTTCATGAGAATGTTAGCACTGTAAATATTGAGACTGCTCTACACTATAGTCTTAATTGCACTGTGTTCATAAAGATAGCAAAATAACTCTGGAATACTTACTCTTGTCCTTGTCATGTTGTACTGAATGGTTCTTATTACGACCAATATCAGGAGACTCCCCAGAGAAATTTCAGTTAAAACTCGTTCTGAATACCAAGTAATATTTTTTAATATCTGTAATGGGGAAGAGAGGCTTGAGTAAATATGATTGCTTTAGGAAGAAAAGAAGTACCCACGTCCACAATTTCTGAGAAGCCATGGAAGTGCTCTGCAGCGAGTTAAACAGTATATAAGAGCGAATCATCAGACTTTCAGTTCAAGATAGCAAAACTGTGCTCATGTGTTTACTTCTCCTTCTTAAATATAACAGAAAAAAAACAGGCCTGGAAAACAGAGGAAGGTATCATCAGTAGACAAAAAGGAGATAAATTTGAAAGAGGTGTGGCACCTAAGGCAAGACTGACAGAAAAACCAATCACAGCTCAGAAGTGTGAAAGCGAAAATAAGCAAACCAAGGAGCCCCCTGAAAAGTAAAGCTGTCCCAGCAACCACAGAAAACCCCACGCTTGTGTTCAGGAAAAGCCAACGACGCAAACAAGCCAAGATCTTCGAGAAGAAACACAGCCTTGTTCTGCTCTGGCGCTCACCTCCAGGACTTAGTAAGAAAGAAGTGAGTTGGTGCAGTTCCACAGTAGATTTGTAACATGGGCATCAGAGAGAGAGACAAAAACTAGGCAGGGCAGAAGCCAATTCTGGGCTGCCACAACAAGGAGGTAAAACGCAAAAAAACCCAACTGGCTCAGCTAAGCACTAGAACTCTCCTATTGTTCTCTTCCATGAAAGTCCTTCCCACTTCCTTTCTCCTGGATTCATGGAGTCAGTGTGCCACATTCTTCTCCACCTGTACACGAAAAAGGAAAAGACTTGTGGCTGGTTCCTGCCCTCTCCACTTGGAAGATGGCCCATCTGCAGATGCAGAGCACACCTGCCCTCCACCACGAGAACTGCTGAGGGGGCTCCTACCACCTCTCAAAACAAACGAATCTAGACTTTCCTTTGTAACTACGAATGAACCAAAAAGCCACCAAAAGAGTGGAGAAATTCAACAATCTAGACATGCTGAATCTAATCAAGCCTCTGTTTTAATTACCAGCATATATGAAATACAGAGGATAGAAAAACATGTTAAATAGCACAACACTATAATCAGTCAAAGCCAAATATAACAAATTCTACTAAACAAATGACCCAGTTTTTACAACAAATAAATAATGTAGTAAGGTGGGAAAGGGAGAGACTTATAGATTTTAAAAAGGTCTTAAGAACTAAGCCAACCAACTCAAAAAAGACATTTTAAAGATAATTGGAGAAAATGAATTGAGTATTAGGAGGCATTAAAAAATTATTGATTTTTTTTTGACGTGATAATGGTATTACGGCTACATATTTTTTTAAAGTCCATACTTGTTAAAGTGACAAACTGAAATATTTCAAGTAAAATTCTATATATGAGATTTATAGGATTTTTTAGTTCAGCCAAAATATAAAAGGCATCAAGGATGGTGTAGTAGAGGAAATAAGAACAGAAGGATGTTGGTGATGAGTCCATGGGAGTTCATTACACTATTTTCCCCAATTATGTTTACATTTGATGTGCTCATAATAAGAATTTTACCAAATAAATAAACAATGTGAAACTAAGTGTGAAACTGAACAAGCAGAGCAAATAGACCCCCCAATTAAACAGAGATAATTGAAGAAGCTGGAAAAAATTTTTTTTTAATTCTAGTTAGTATCTTTGGTGAGATCTGACAGAATACAGTATCCATAAAATAAGAACAGGCTAACATGATAAAGGAGAATCAGAGAACAACGAAAAGCTGTTGAAGATTCAAAATATGATAGCTGAAACTTAAAAGAGAGGAATTAACAGGATATGCACTATGGAAAACTAAATTTGTGATCTGACAGTCTAAATTGAGAAGTTTTCTCACATGGTAGCAATAAAGATAAGCAGATAGAAAGAACAAGAGAAAAGCAGAGATCTAATGTCTCCTCAGTAAAAGCTTCAGAAGGAACAGACTGGAAAGGAAAAAAAAATTGGTAACAGGAGAAAATATCTTTGAGGGGAAGAAAAACTTTCAACATTTTAAGGAGAAATATGGAAAAGAATCAAAATATACTCTGGTAAGACTTCTGCATTCACAGTATATGAGCAAATTATATTGGCTTCCAGGTAGAAGACACACGTCGTCACAAAAGAAAGAGAAGCAGACTAACACTAGGTTCCCCGTCTTCAACACTGTCCATCTTAAGGACAACCGAACAACATCTACAAGTTTTTGAGGAACAGATCATGATTCCAGAATTCTACACCTAGAGAAACCAGCACACAAAAATAAAAACTTATTGGGGCCGGTGCAGTGGTGCAGTGGTTAAGTATGCATTTTCCACTTCGGTGGCCTGGAGTTCGCTGGTTCGCATCCTGGGTGCAGACCTTTACACTGCTTGGCAAGCCATACTGCAGGAGGGGTCCCACGTATAAAGTAGAGGAAGATGGGCATGGATGTTAGCTCAGGGCCAGTCTTCCTCAGCAAAAAGAGGAGGATTGGCGGCAGATGTTAGCTCAGGGCTAATCTTCCTTAAATCAATCAATCAATCAATCAATCAAATAAAATAAAAACTTATTTTTACCAGGAAAAAATAAAAACTTTTATGTACGCAAAGACTCAACATGGACCACCTATGCACCATTTTAGGGTAAAAAAACAAAGGACACGTGTCAGTGCTTAGCTGCCCCTCCTTACCATCATAATAAGAATAATAAATACCAGCCAGATGAGTTCAAGAGAAGGAAAATATGGACTGCCAAACGACAAACAAAAAACATCAAAAACCACCACAATTATAATCCATGAAATCAGGAAAATATAATTAAGTCTAAATAACATGGTTGCACCTTAGTTCTTCCAAAAGACCTATAAAACAGATATTTCTCTGGCTAAGTCTGTCCTCCAAGATTGCAAACGACACTAGGAATTAGAAAGGGGGTACGGAAACAGACAAGAAGAATAAAAAAGCAAAAGAAGACTGTGCTCAACTTCACGCAAGGGCACACAGGAGCCTCCACGACAGGTCTTTACTCAGTTCACCTCTCTGGCAAGAGCCCCACGTCTCCAACCCGACCTGTTGTGCAGTCGTCACTCCGAGGCTGGCCTACAGCAACGTCCACCACGTGGTGGCTGAATATTATTTGTAAAGTGAAAAGACAGACATGTAAAATTTTAAGCACCTACATTTATTTATGACTAATTATGGCCTTCATCAAGTAGAAGAGAGAACCTCTGTGTAAAACAAATAATAGTAGTTGAAAAAATTCAAAACGATGAGTTTTGCCAGCTCAATCTTTATAAAGGAAGGGTGAAGTGCTCAGTTCCTCTGACTTACTCTCTATGGCAGCAGCTCCCAAAATGTGGTCTTGGGACTTTCAGATGTCCCTCAGAAAATCCTGGAGAATTCTCAAGGTCAAAACTATTTTCATGATAATACCAAGACATTACTTTCCACTCCCATTCTCTCACGAGTGTAGAGCTGAGTTTTCCAGAGGCTACATAAACATGTCTGATAGCGAAACAAACGTAATATAGAAGCTAACTTCTGTTAAGGCAATTCATTAAAAAGATTTGCAAAAAATGTATAACAATGCCATTCTTCTGGCTAAATTTTTGTTTGTGGAAAATAATAATTTTCATAAAAATGTTATTGATACTAACATGTAATGAGTTTATCTTTTTTACATGACCTAATATATTTTTTTAAATGTCAGTTTTAATTTCCAATACGGTGAATGTAGAGAACTATAATCCACATAAAAGAATTCCCTGGTGTCCTCAATTATTTGAAAATGTGAAGACCAAAAAGGTTAAGAACGGCTGTCCTAAGTCTCCAGGGGACACTAACCTGGGACACTCATCAGCAACTCTGCTAGTGAGAGGAGTCTCTGTCTCTCAAAAGGTCACACACTTGAGTATAGTTCAGTTTTTCCTCTCTCGGCTCCTTTATTTAGAAATAAATTATCATAAGCCATCCTTATTTGAGACAGAGGTCATTAATTCTTAACGTCTGCTTGTGTGTGTCAATTATGTAACTGGATGGAAGGAGCGTTTTGAATAAAAGTAGTCTTATTTCGTTGAACATTCAACAAATATTTAATGAGTTTCCACATAGTAAACTTTGAATGTTATCATGAAAATTAGAAATCCAATTTAGCATTTACATAAAGGGCTTGTCTTCTCTTCCTGTGAAAAATGTATCATTGTTTAGAAACTCTGGTAGTGTGGAAGAAAAATTATAAATAACCAGTTACAGAGCTCACAGAACCTCCGCGGGACGTTAATGCACAACGGGCAGCACACAGAAAACGCCCTTGGTAACCTCGCTCTGGTTCCCAACCTACTTATTTGGTTCTTACAAAAACAATCCCTCCTCTCTTGCATTCAATATTCACACAGTGTAACAGTTGTAGACTGTTAGCATCCTCATTATGTATTATATGTATATTTATCATCTTATGCTAAAATAACTCCAATAACATGTAGAAGGAAACTCCTCAAGGATCTGAAAATGTCTTCCTTCTCAAAAACTGTATGACATCTATCCAAACAACTTGAAATCAACAATCCAAAGTGACCTGTGTATCCTTATATGTATCATCACAGCACTATTCACAATAGCCAAGACATGGAAGCAATCCAAGTGCCCATCAATCGACGATTGCATAAAGAAGATGTGGTGTACATATATATATATACACACAATGGCATATTACTCAGCCAGAAAAAAAGACAAAATCATCCCATTTTCAACACCATGGATGGACCTGGAGGGTATTATGCTAAGCAAAATAAGCCAGACTGAGAAAGACAAACACCGTTTGACTTCACTCATATGTGGAAGATAAACACACAGATAAAGAGAACAGTTCAGTGGTTACCAGGGGAAGGGGTGAGGGGGAGCACTTATATAGGGATGGATAAGAAATCATGTACAACTGAAACTTCACAATGATGTAAACTATTAAGAAGTCAATAAAAAATTAAAAAAAAATTTTTTTTAAGTATACGAGAATTCTTTGTGGTTCTAGGTCATTTTTTGAGCTTTTTTCTCCCATATGAGATATATTCCCCCATATGAATCTCTCTCTTCCATATGTTACATAGGGTAGAATATTATACAATAACATTATATCAACTGTTTAAAAAGTTCAATATACATAGAAAAGCACAAAGAATAATTAACTTCCATACTCCCACAATTGATATAAATATTTTATTTTTTAAGATATAAATCCCATTTTATTCCCCCAAAGAGGGACAACCACTATCTTGAGTTTAGTATGTATCTTTCTAGTTCATTTCAAATACTTTATATGTATACACACATACACACAACCAAAACCAAGCATTCCTTTGTGTATGTTCTAGTTTACATAGAGTATCATGATATATTAGGTTGAATATCCTAAGTGTCCCCCAAAATTCATGTCACCCAAAACCTGTAAATGTGATCCTATTTGGAAATAGAGTCTTTGTAGACACAGTCAAGTTAAGATGAGATCCTAGTGAATTAGGGCGGTCCCTGAATCCAATATGACTGGTGTCCTTTATAGGAAGAGGAGGAGAGACACAGAAACAGACACCCAAACGACAGAAGGCCACGTGATGACAGACGCAGAGACTGGATGCCCCTGCAAGCCAAGGAACACCAAGGATGGACCCCCAGAAGCTAGGAAGACGCAAGGAATGACTCTCCTGGATCCTCCAGAGACAGCACGGCCTGCCGACATCTTGCTCTTGGACTTGTGGTCTCCAGAACTGTAACAATAAACTCTGCTCTTTTAAGCCGCCCAGTTTGTCACAGCAGCCCTCGTAAACTAACACACTTATTTGTCTGCATCTTACTTCTTCCACTCAATGTGTTTTTGTAACTCCTCTATATTGCTACATATAAGAATTAACATTCACCAAGTATGCCTAAGTCTGAGAGTACTAGCTACTTTTTTTAAATGAACCACTTCTATACTAGTTAGTAAACAGCTGCTGCCCAAGCCGGTCCTCCAGGACGTCCTGGTGGTTTGGCAATCATTATACAGCAGAGAACAGAGGACGACGGTCGACATCCATTCTTACTGGCTAGTTTGAAAATCACCTCTGCATACAAGTCTACTTCGTTCCATGTAAGCACTGTAGAGTACTGTACCAACAGGCCCCTTTTTAATCCACATCTCTATCAATGGAAATTTAGGGAACTTCCAGTTTTTCCTCTCTTAAAAACCATGTCACAGTATAGATTCTTACCCTTAGTATCCAAAATCTCATCTTAGGAAACTCAGAAACCAGGGATTCCTTACTCTCCTTACTCTTAATATCTGGACATTAATTACCTAGAGTTGGAAATCATATTGATTTTTGAAAACAAAAATATCTGTAAAATGCCTGTTTTAAGCTACCCAGTTGGTGGTACTTAGTGACTTTATAAGCACATCTGCAAGAGTTTGTTAGGAAGCAGAACTGCTAAGCAATTGAACAGCTCCTTTTAAAAATATGTGCACATTTGGCCACTATTAACTAAAAAGCGTAGAGCAGCAGAGTCCAACACAGTAGCAGCAGCCACAGTGGGTATTTAAATTAAAATTTAATAAAAATTAAAAATGCAGTTCCAAGGCACGCCTGATGGCCTAGTGATTAAAGTTCGGCGCACTCTGCTTCAGTGGCCCGGGTACGGAATCACACCCCTCATCTGTCAGCAGCCAGGCTGTGTGGCAGCTCACACAGAAGAACTAGAAGTACTTACAACTAAAATATACAACTATGTACTGGGGCTTTGGGGAGGGGAAAAAAAAGAGAGAGGAAGATTGACAACAGATGTTAGTTCAGGGGAAATCTTTCCCAGCAAAAAAAAAAAAAAAAAAAAATCAATTCCTCAGTTCCAGCAGCTACGTTTCAAGTCCTTCATATCAGACAGTGCAGTTATAGATTTCTATCATCACAAAGGTCAAGTGAATAGCCTGGTAGAGAGAACACCACTGTATCCATCACCCAGTTTTATCAGATGTTAATATTTTTGCTTCTGAAGCACCTCAAGCCTCCTATACTCCTCCCTGATCATATTCTCTAACCTCTGGCAGCCACTATCCTAAATTTGGTACTTCGTTACCATGCATATTTTTAAGATTTATTATTATCAATTCACATAGTTCTATTTCATTCATTCTAGATGCTCTACAGTATTTCATTTACATTACCACTATTTACAATTTTTAAACACTGTATGCTACAATAAACATTCTCCTTGTGAATCTATGAAAAAGTGTTTCCTAAGATGCAAACCAGGAAATGAAATTGCTGGGAGGTAGAGTATTTACTTCTGCAGGTAATTTGAGAAATGTTGAGAGGCTAAATTCCTCACTTTTGAGGAATTGACCAGTTTTTACCAATTCCTCTTTCTTTATATCCTCACCAACTTTTGCTATATGAGATCTCGTAATTTTTGCCAACCTGATGAGTACAAAATATTTCACGGTTATTTTAATTAGCAGGATCCTGATGAATCATCAGGTTGAACATCCTTTAAAAATGCTTATTAGTCAGGTTTTCTATTCTATTTTTCTATTACTTTGCCCATTTCTCTACGGAATGCTTTGTTCTTTTAGTTGATTATAAGGGTTCTTTATAAATTAAAAATGCAAATGCATTGAAAGTTTCCATTTTAATGTAGCCAAACTTATTAATCTTTCCATTCACGGTTTATTCATTTTATGCTTTGCTTAAGAAATCCCTATCTGAAATTCATAAAAATATTATCCGTTAACTTCTCTTTCAAGGTTTTTAAAGTTCAGCTTTTCACACATAGGTCTGAATAGTCCAAGCGGAATTTTCCTTTGTATGCGGGGCAAGATAATCTAATTTTTTTTCCATTTGGATGAGCCATGCTCTCAATCTCAGCACAATCTACTTACTACATCTGTCACACTTCATGTTTCCATATACGACCATGTAGTTTCTAGACTCTAAATTCTTCTGCATTTATCTATTTTTTATTCCAATGTTAATGAAACACAATCTTAAGCACTAATGTTTTATAATTAGTCTATCTGATAGGGTGAGTAACTCCACACTGAATTGCTTCAAAAACTTTCTAGGTTTTTCACTCTTGCATTTTAATTCTGTCTCACAAAAAACTGCTGAGATTTTGATCAGAATTGCATTGAACATAGTGATTACTTTGGAGGCAAAATTAACAACTTTATGACACTGAGTCTTCCCATCTGTGAACATGGTCTCTCTCTCCATTTATTAAGCTACATTTATGACCTTTCATTTAGGTAATTTCTGCCATAAAAAATTTTGTACTTCTTCCTTTAGACTGATTCCTGGGTTCGCTGCAATTTTATTGCCATTATAAGCTGTAACTCAATATCACATTTTTGAAGCACTTTATTACTGCTGTGTAGAAATAGTATTTGTTTTTGTATATTGATGTTCAATCCAGAAAATTTGTTCAACTTTCCTAACAGTTCTAATATTAGAGTCCCTGAATTTTTAACGTAGTCGATCATAATATCTGCAAAAACTGACATGTAGATTTCTTCCCTTTTCAATTTTTAAACCATTTATAACTTGTTCTAGTCTTAATTACCTACTTAGAATTCTGATATAATGTTGAAGAGGTATGGTAATAAAGGGCATCCTCATTTTGTTCTGACTTTCAAGGGAAGACTTCTTAAATTTCCCAATCAAGTATAATACTTCACTGTAGGTTTTTGTAGATATCTTCTGATAAGACAAGCAATGTCTTTTCTACCTTTATGTTGCTGAGTCTTTTTTTTTTATCATGAATAAGTATTGAATTTTACGAAATACTTTTTCTGCATCTATTGAGACGATTGTATGGCTCTTCTCTCTTAAATTAATAAAGCAGATAAAGAGATTTTCTAATATGAAACCATCCTTGCATTCCTGCAATACTGGGTATTGACAGATATATTCTTTTTACTACCTTGCTTTATCCCATTTTACATTATTAGATTTATAAGCTTTTGTGACTACGTTTGTGCCAGTTATTAAATTATTGCCTCTCAACTCGAAATCCACCCTTCTTTGCCCTGCTTTGTGCTATCAGAGCTGAACACTATAGACATTTCTCCTTGGTCAGCTGTCTTGATGTTAAGTTTCATCAACAGAGAACACTGGAGGGACACCTCAGCACCAGAGCAGGAGGAAGAGACTTTCCTTTCTTCTTTCAGAGTGTTTTCCATGCAGTAGCCACCAGATAAGCATGTGGGGCAGCTTGTAATGTTCACCTAAGTGACCTTCATAGTTCCACTTTGGCCCACACCCTCTGACACGTCCTTTACTACTGGTAGGCTACATATTCCTGGGGCAGCCAGGCTGTCTTCCTCAGGATCTGGATCTCAGCTTCCAGAGGGATGGGGAAGCTTCCTTTAAATTTCTAACTTCCTTCCTCCTACTCTTTCTCAGATTAAGGGTAAGAGCTACTTTCTGTAGCTGCCTTTTCTGTATTCTTTAGAGTTGGCAAACCTTTTCTTAAAAGACTAAATCTATTAAATATTTTTGGCTTACAGGCCATATTGGCTCTGTCGCCAGCTGCTCAACTTTACTGTTGTAACTTGAGGGCAGCTGTGGAGAGTACATAAACAAACAGGTGTGACTGTGGTGCGATAAAACTTCATTTACAAAAATGGGCAACTGGCCTGCAGGCCATAGTTCGCTGAACCCGTATCATAATGATGCCAGATAAGAATGAGTGATTTAGAATAACTCAGTGCAAACCATCACTATCTAGGAATTGAAAATTTGATGTAAATACTACAGCAATCTGGTAGATTAGTAGAATAATTGTGGTATGCAAGAGGTGATTTTTTTCTCACTAAAAATAAAAACTGGTGACAATTTTGCACAGTATTCAGGTTTAATATGAAAATTCATCAACTTAGAACAAGAACACAAATATTCAACATGAAAGGTGCTTTTAATTATATTAGCACACAAGAAATTTCAAGTTTCTCATCTTGTTTATTATTTTACCAACGAGTGGTATAGGTAAGTGCCAGGGAACTGAACCCGGCTGCCGAAGTGGAGAGCACCAAACTTAACTGACGGCCACAGGGCTGGCCCCTACAATTGATTTCTTAAAAAACTGATCTTAAATCCATCAATGTTACTAAACTCATTTATTTATTCTAATACGTTATGCATAGATTTCTTTGAATTTTCTGCCTATACAATTATATCATGTGAAAAAATAAGTTTCATTTCCTCCTTTCTAATATTATATATTTAATTCTTTTTCTTTCCATACTACACTGGCTAGACTTCCAATCACACGTTCAATAGAAGTAGTGATAGCAGATATTCTTGACTTGCTCATGATCTCAAAATGAAGACCTTTAACATTTTTATCACTAAATATGATGCTTAATGCAGTTGTTTCTTTCTTTTTTGGTAAATACCCTTCATCAGATTAAGAAAATTTTCTCCTGATTTGCTAAGATTTCTTTTTTTTCAGGAATGAAGAGACATTAAATTTTATGCAATAATTTTTGTATCTGTTGAGATTTATCATTTGACATTTCTCCTTTATTCTATTAAAACAGTGAATTACTTTCACTGTTTTCCAAATGTCAAGCCAACCTTTCATTCCTGAATAAATCCACCTTGATATGATGTGTTAATATTTTATATAGTGCTGGTTCAGTTTGTTTCAATTTTGTTCAGACACTGCCATATATTTGCATATATGACATTGGTCTGTAATTTTCCTTTATCAAATTTTGGTAAATTTGGTATTGAGATTATGTTGGCCTCATAAAATGAATTGAAAGATTTCCCTTTTTTCTACTCTCTCGATGAGCTTGTATAAGACCAGTGTTATTTCTTCATTCAATTATCAGAAGAATTCACAGGTAAAAATCATCTGGGCTTTCAATTTTCCATTTAGGATGATTTTACATTACAATGTCAATTTCATGATAGAAATAGAACTATTTTGATTTTGTTTCTTTTGTGAGCTTTGGTTAAGTTTTTTCTGAAGGTGGAGGGGATTTGTTCATTTCATGTAACATTTAAATTTTAAGGCATAAAATTACTCCTAGAATTCTCTGAGGATTTTTTAATATCTGTGGGATCTGCCCTGGTCTCCTCTCATGCACTCTCAATAACAGACGTTTGTAGCTTTCCACTTTCTTTTCTTAGTCATCTTTCCAGGAGTTTATCAATCTTATTAGTTTTCACATATTTTGCTTATAGTAGAAGAGTAGAAAGATTTAAAAAAATCTAAGTGTCTACCTAAAGAATCTTGGGGGGGGGAGAGTAATTAGTTAAGCTTCAAGTAAGCAGAAGATTAAAAAGAGCAAGCAGACATTAATGAAGTTAAAAAATAGAGAAAACTCAATGGAATCAAAAGTTGGTCCTTTGAAAAGATTTAATAAAAAAAAGAAAGAAAAGAAAAACCTCTAGCAAGAACATTAAAGAATAAGAGAGAAAAGATACACATTCCAATACCAAGAACGACAGAGATAATGGTCTCTATGGCTAGTACAGATGTTAAAAGGTAGTAAGTTTACCAAAAGTAGTAAGAACAACTTTGTGGCAATAAATTCAATACCTTAGAAGAAACGTACAAATACTTTGAAAGACACAAACTACCAAAGCTCAAAATTTAAATCAAATTGTATATGAAAATATACATAAAAAAGATAATACATCACAGCCAAGTGCAGTTTATCCCTGGAATGCAAGGTTAATTTAATAATAAAAAATTTATCAGTATAATCCGCTACATTAACAAACTGGAAAAAAATTCATATGATTCGGAACAGAAGAAGCCTTACAACTCAATAATGAAACAAAAACTCAATTTTTTAAAAAGGGGGTGTGGCTACACACGGGCAATGTGAGGGGGATATCCTGGTGGTGATGGAAATGTTCTGGATCTTGACTGTATCAATGTCAATGTCTTGGTTGTGATATTGTTTTGCAATATCACAGTTTTGCAATTATAGTTGGGGGAAAACAGGTAAAGGGTACATGGGATTATTCTGTATTTTTCTTAAAACTACAATTACTTCAAAATAAAAAGTATAATTTAAAACAATGGGGGAGAATTGGAAAGATATTTCACAAAAAAGGATATATAAGCACAAAAAAAAATGTTCACTATCACTGCGCATTAGGAAATAAAAATTCTAACCAAAATGAGATACCAGAATATATTTCATGGACAGTTAGGCCCACAGCTGATGACTCTATGGAAAGAACTTTGGTAGAAACATTTGACTTACTTTTAATACTACACATGGAAAAAGAAAGGATAAAAATGAACAGAGATCAACAATAAAGTCAGATTCTAGAGACAAAGAGCAATTGCTTAAATACCTGAATTTGAAAAGTCATCTAAAATATCCTGAAATCCTTATAGAACTGAACTGGAATGTGAACTGAACCCCAGTGCCTTCCCTATCTTACCACCCCTGTTTTGGTAGTCAGTAAAGTCTAATTTTAATGCAAAATCGTGTGCTAACTTAAAATTGTTTTAATTGTCAAATATAATAAGTATACAAAAAAGTATATAAAACATACCCTTGAATTTTTGTCAAATCTTAACATTTTTGTCAGATTTGCTTCAAAGTTGTGTGGTTACTTCTTATTTTATTTTGTTTTTGCTGCTGTTGAAGTAAAGCAAACATTACAGACCTAGGTGACGCCCCACTGTGTACCTTCCCCATTTTCATTCCCTTTTCTAACTCTCTAGATGTAGCCAGTACCCTGACTGCTTTATTTCCCATGTTTTAAATATTTTCAATATGATAAACAGTGCTATCGATGACCATTAATAAGCACGTCCTCTCTAGACAAATGTGCAAGAGTGTTCCTAGAGAACCTTGGAGTGAAACTGCTCAGCTGTAGGGTGTACACAGCTTCAGTTTTACCAGTATTGCTTAAATCTAAACACAAAACTATCTTACGACCCAGCAATTCTACTCCTAGACTTACGCCCAAGAGGATGGGAGTGTATGTCCACCAAAATTCATGTTCAAAAATGTGCACAGCAGCTTTATCAAACATAGCCCCAAACTGGAAAAAAGCCAAATATCCACCAACAAGAGAATGGATAAATATATTGTGGCCTATTCATACAATGGAATAGCACATAGCAATAAAGAAGGACGAGCTAACGATGTAATACCATGGGTATTGTTAGTATTATTATTACTATGTTGAACGAAAGAAGCCACTATAAAAGAGAACACTGTAATTCAAAGAGAAGCAAAAAACTAATCTATTGGGAGCAAAGTCAGAATAGTAGTTAACTCTGGTTGGTATTGACCAGAAAAGTGCATAACGAAGTTTCTATTACACTAGGAATGTTCAATAACTTGATCTGAGTGGGATTAACACAGGTATATACATATATAAAAACTCATAAGTTGTACCTTTAAAATGTGTGCACTTTCCATTTTATAGTTCGATTTTAAAATGTTTTTAAAAATTATATTGGTTCTTTATTCCCTATCAAAAGAAAGACAAATGCTATTTTAAAAAACTAAGTAAATTGGTGCAAATATTTTCTCTCTGGTGGTACTTAACTGAATACAGATATTCCTTGACTTACAGTAGGTTATGTTCCAATAAACCCATTGTAAGTTGAAAATATCATAAGTCAAAAATGCATTGAGTGCACCTCACCTACCAAACCTCACAGCTTAGCCTAGCCTACCTTAAACGTGCTCAGAACACTATGTTAGCCTACAGTTGGGCAAAGTCATCCAACACAAAGCCAAGTTTATAATAAAGAGTTGAATATCTCATGTAATTTATTAAATACTGTACTGAAAGTAAAAGACAGAATGGTTGTGCGGGTAGCGAATGGTTGTAAGTGTATTGGCTGTCTACCTTCGTGACCACATGGTTTACTGGGAGCTGCGGCTCACGGTCACTGCCCAACAGCCCAAGAGTATCGTACTGCATGTTGCTAGCCCAGGAAAAGATAACAATCCAAAATTCGAAGTACAGTTTCCACTGAATGGTATTGTTTTCGCACCATCATAAAGTTGAAAAATCGTTAAGTCAAACCATTGTTAAGTCAGGGACTGTAAGAATTAAGAAATTTTTATATTTTATCCTCTTTCTTTCTACAGTGTCAAGATTCCTCAGGTCTTAGTTGAAATGATGGTCACACTGTATAAGAGGCAAAAAAAGTTTTAATGGAATATGAGAGAAAAGATGACACGAAAGCCCTACTGAAGACAATAAGAAAAGAGTTTACACCCAATGAAGGGGGAAAGCCCTAGCCCCATCTTCCACTAGACACCTGCAGCCAAGAGGCTGGAAGATGGCCTCTCCGAAACTGATCAGCCCAAAAGAAAAGGCCTACAGAGAGTAAGATGCCTGGAGAAACAGACTACGTGGCACAATTATAGTAAATAAGTCCCGCTCAGCCACAGAACTTCCAGTCAACTTTTTAGTGCCTTATTTCTAAACATGAACACCAGGATCACCAGATATTTGGATCACCAAACATTTGAGGAGAGCCTCCGAAGTGAACTAAGACAGGAGCCAAAGAAGAAAAGGGAACTGAGAAAATATGTGATACAGTTTAATACATTTAGAGGAGATTCTCGGTTCTCTTCAAATATTGGGAGTTGAATTAGTGACCGGTACATGAACCAAAAAGTGGGCAATGGTGTGCCCCCCAAATTAAAACATGTACAAGAAAAGAAATGCAATTATCATACACCCCATCTGAGCTAAGAATTATAGTTAACATAATCACGATAATGTAAAAGCCGAGTTAACCAACAGTGATGATATGGAAAGAGGAAAAAGTCAACGTGCGGGAGCATGGGCTGGGGACCCAGAGAGAACACGCATGACGTGCAGGAAGGAGCACTAACAACTTATCTTCCATCTTGGAAGATAACAGCTAATATCTAAACCTGAAAAAACAAGAAATAACAATACAAACATGTTCTTTAGAAACATGGACAAAGCTGAAAGCATCTGTCTTCAGGAAGTGGGCATCAGGAACAGAGTAAACGTGGGGTATTTTTCATTAAAATCTAGTACTTCTATTCAAGTTTTAAAACTATGTACATGTATTACTTGGACACAAAGAAAATACCAAAGAGGAAGAAAAAATCAGTTTGGGAATGGAACTCACCAACAGGACTAAAATTAGAAGAGTTAAATTATGTGACACACTTTTTAAAAATATAAAACAATTTCTCGGTCTTCTTCTCTTTGTTCCCTATTCTTTCACTTATTCTCTACACAAGGAGCAAACCTGTTTAACAATTTCTGCCACAACTAAAAAGTGGAAATGAAATGGAAAAGAAAAATGAACCCAGTGGCAGCAAAAACGTTTACATCAAAACTTCTAAAGAAACAATTTTGAGAGAGTTTTTAATAGTAGCTAACAGTCATTTAGGAAAAAAGCACCACTTCATAAATCTGAAGAAAGACACACCAATTCTAAGTCAGGCTCTTGCAGAAACATCTACCAGAAGGAAAAGAAGGAGGAAATGCTAAGGCCGCAGTAAATCTTACGGAGGGGTAAGTCTACTCTCTAACTCTGAAACTCTACCCAAAGTCATGGGAACTTACCACTTCGTGAATGGATCTATTGAAGCCATCATCTTCCGTAAGGATCAACAGTATTATAAGGGCCATATACACATGGTGTGAATTTCTTTCTTCAACATGATATAGAATCTCAAGAATTGGTAAAACCTAGGGAATAAAATTTTTAATTTACCATTTCAATTACATTATTATAAAACCAAACGTTTTAAATGTTTATACTTTTATTATGTACCCTTTGCTTTACTTTCATCGTTATATTTTTCTTTAGAGGAAAAAAACACACAAACCAGCCTCTGATTGAAAGTACTTTCTATACATACAGTAGTCCTCCCTTATCCACAGTTTCACTTTCCATGGTTTCAGTTACCTGCGGTCAACCTGGTCTGAAAATATTAGATGGAAAATTCCAGAAATAAACAATTCATAAGTTTTAAATTATGCGCCGTTCTTAGCAGCATGACGAAATCTCATGCTGTCCCACTCCAGCCTGCTCAGGACGCGAATCATCTCTTTGTCCAGGATATCTATGCTGTATAAGCTACACGCCCATTACTTAGGAAAAAACATAGTATATATAGAGTTTGGTACTATCCATGGTTTCAGGCAATCACGGGGGATCTTGGAACAAATCTCCTGCAGATGGGGGGACTACTGCACAGTCAGGAGCTGCATGATGACATTTCAGTCAGCAATGGACCACATATACGACTGTGGTCCCATAAGATTAGTACCATACAGACCCAGGTGTGCACTAGGCTATACTATCTAGGTTTGTGGAAGTATACTCTATGATGTTCGCACAATGATGAAACCACAAGGATGCATGTCTCAGAGTGCATCCCTGTCGTTAAGTGATACATGACTGCATAGCGAAGATACAGTAGAGAACATCACCACCTTCTCTGAAGGTCTGCTGCCGTACAAAGGTTGAGTTTGCAGACACCATTTCTGCTCACGGTCAACTCCTGACACTGAACAGAGGCAGGTTTGCCTCCAGTCTAGCAGACACTTATACACAATAAGGTATTGTTAGAACATGTAATGTGTCAAACATTATCTTCTTAATAGCAAAGATTGTAGAATAAAAATTGTTAACAACAAAATCAGATCAGCACAATAAATTTCCTTTTTTTTTTTTTTTGAGGAAGATTAGCCCTGAGCTAACTGCTGCCAATCCTCCTCTTTTCGCTGAGGAAGACTGGCCCTGAACTAACATCTGCGCCCATTTTCCTCTACTTTATATGTGGGACGCCTACCACAGCACAGCGTGCCAAGCAGTGCCATGTCTGCACCCGGGATCTGAACCGGCAAACCCCGGGCTGCCGAGAAGCGCAACGTGCGAACTTAACCGCAGAATGTGCGAACTTAACCACTGCGCCACTGGGCCAGCCCCTAAATTTCCTATTGATGGCATATTTCCTAATCATAGCCTCTACAAATATTTATTATAGAAGAAAGGTGAAAGGACAGATAAGGACATCAGTTAAGATATTATCAAAGTAATCTACATAAGAAATTAAAAACTAAAAGAAATATACAAACCACACTCCACCATACCCCGCCTCAAACAAGACCCAAGACAAAAAAACCTTTTAACTTTTCACTGGTGTATGTCATCATATACAGACAACTGCTCCCTGCATGACTTTACACACCAACATCCTTACCATGGAACTTTCTAGAACAGATGATGTCACGGATTTTCTGCTTATTGCCATCATTTCCCTTAGGATACATCATGCTCAGAATTGTCTCTGCTTACACTCACTTATCCATCAGTAAACAAGTCTTCTCTTCCTAAGTTTTTACTCACATGAGCAGTACTATTACACCCCATTTTGGTATTTAAGCCAATGTTTTCCACATATAGTTGATGTGCAGACAGGTTCTTTCACCATGTTTTTTCACCCTTAGTGTCACTTTGACACAGAATATACTCTTTAAATAAATTCTAATATTCCATGTTTATTCACTATTTTATCTTTAACACTGAAAAAATGGCCACCAAATCCATGGTGAATCCCGCTATCAATCTGTAAAAACTGGTGGAGAGGGGTCATTCCTGTTGCTGCCAGCAACCTGCTGGCTCATTCAGGGATGTACATAATTTTCTTAACTAAGAATAACCCATAGTTATCTATATTATGTATGTCAAATGCAATAACACCTTGGTGAGGTAGTTTACTTTTCCACTCACAGAAACATTGATGTTTACGCATTAGTTATAATGGAAATCAATGATTGCATACAGGAGTTTTTGTCTAATGAACAAAAATTTGGAACCAATTTCACTCGCATAGTAAAGGACATGTGCATTTAAGGGATGTCTGACAAAGGTATCTTAAAATAACTATACACTCTAGGAATTGAGTTCAGGCAGCCCTAGAGGCTAAGCCTGTCAGAGATGGGACACTTGGGGAACTGAGTTAAAAAATCACCCTTCCTTTTAGCCATTCTCATCAGGGATATGCTGCAACTGTGACAAGCTACCTGACCTTGGTGGGCAGGCACTTAGCAACTGGAAGGAACCAAGTGGGTATAAAAGCTTCTTGAGAATGGCAGAGGGTGCTTCTTGGAGGGCTTGAATCATGGGCAGTGGGTGACTGTTAAAGGCTTAAAGGACAAGGAAGCCTGTCATACCGCTGAGTTCTCCTGCTCTGTGACGCCATCTGTATCGGCATCATCTCCTACACCGTAAAACTCATACCTCTGCCTGAGTTTGGTGGCATCTCCCCATCAATCTCTTGACTATCACCTTTGCAACCAGGCAAACATACCCTCTTGGGCAAAGAAATTATTCTTCAAAATATTATAAAATACAAAAAGCAGAAAATGTTTAGTAAAACACTTACAAGATTTTCCATATCTGTGCGAGCCAACATATACGTTCTCACATTACTGTTCTGATGGAGCAACGTATACAAGAGGAGGGTTGCTTGATCAGACGTCTGCTGTTCACACAAAGCTGTGTACAAACTGTTAAAGTTAATCTGGAAAGCATGTGGAACTGATGAGGGGAAAGGACTGCTATCTGGAACACAGAAAATAGAAAAATTTAAAAATATTACATCAGTATTTTTTGGACTGTGGCTTATATAAATAATGGAAGCACTGATAACATATACAATGCAATTCCCATTAATTTTGAATAAGTCACTACATTTCAGATTCAAAATTTCAGTTTATATTTTAAATTTTACTTTAAAAAGAACTAAACTCATGTAAAGCATAGTGACGACAGTTGATAACATGTATAACTGAAATTTCCTAAGAGAGCAGAACTGAAATGTTCTTACCAAAACAAAAAACAAAAAACAAAACACAAAACTGTAACAATTTATTTCTCTGTACTATCTAAACCACTATCTAATTGACTTCGTAACTATAAGACAATAAACAATATGAGGTAAACGATACCCTCTTTCCTCATTAGAGAGAACATTCGGAGAAAAAAATAACACAAACCTTGTGTATTCTTAAAGGACATAATGGCCTGCTTGTAGGGGTTTGGAGCATCTGCAGCATCTGTCAGGTTGGCCAGCACCAGCAGAAGCAGGAGACTCTGGTTGGCCAGAGGGGAAGAAAGTTCTGGGGTGGCAGCTGCTTTGCTGCCCACACCGCCCAGTGTGAAGACAGTCCAGAGTCCAGCTTGAGAAGAAAACACACAGTTATGGTGTGCTGGGACGAGTAAGATGGATATGTTTCTGTACAATATTCCATGCTTTTTCATATTTAAGTTTGAAATATCACTCTGTTTCTTGATTACAAAAGTAAAATAAGCTCACTATTTGAAAATTCTCACATTGTGCAAGGATATAAAATTTTTAAAGACTATCATCCCCTCTTCCCATAATTCCATTTCTACCTCCCATAGATAACCGCTATTAAGTTTCTCTCTCTAGATTTTTCTTTACATATCAAAACATACACATAATTAGAATAAACGTACACCTTTCTAGCAATATATTTGAAAACCTAAGCAAAATATTAAAATATCTAGGAAAATACAAAATGCCAAAATTGGCCAAAGATGATGAAAGCCTGAATAGTCAAATAACGTTATAAGAGTGGAAAATGGAGCCAAAGAGCTAACCCTAAAAAAACAAACCAAGACCAGATTGTTTTTACAAATAAGGCTACTAAACCCTCAAAGTACAGATAATTCTCATATTATATAAGCGGTTCCAAATTACAGAACAAGAATCCTATTTACACAATTTATTTGACAAAGCTAGAAAAATCTCCTTGATACAGAAACTGGATAAAGACCGCATTTAAAACAAAATAGAGAAATGAATAGAGATTTTTAGATAGCCTAAATCAAACAAAAGCAGACGAAATCTTGCAGAAAAATTTATTAAAAGAAAAAACGTATCATGATCAAGAATGTTTTGTCTCTGGGGCCAGCCTGGTGGCACAGTGGTTAAGTTCGCACGTTCTGCTTCAGTGGCGCAGGGTTCGCCAGTTTGGATCCTGGGTGCAGACCTATGCACTGCTTGTCAAGCCAAGCTATGGCAGATGTCCCAAATATAAAGTAGGGGAAGATGGGCATGGATGTTAGCTCAGGGCCAGTCTTCCTCAGCAAAAAGAGGAGGATTGGCAGCAGATGTTAGCTCAGGGCTAATCTTCCTCCAAAAAAAAAAAAAAAGAATGTTTTGTCTCTGAAATGCAAAAATTGTTTACCATTAAAAAATCAATTTACTTCTCTTCATTTAAAAAAGATGGAGGAAAAAAAAATACGATCATCTCAATAGATGCCAATGTTTTTTAAAAAAATTAAACATAAAACCTATTCTTAAAGAAAAAGAATTCTTACAAAGTAGAAGGGAAAAGGAACCTCTCTGGTTTCTAAAGTCTACCTAATCAGGAATCCACAGTGGTTAAACTTTGGAAAAATTCCCATTAATATCACCAACATCAGCACTGTCATACTGGTGCTCCAAGCAAAATCATTAAGGCAAGAAAAAAAAAAAAAAGAGGAACAAAATTTCATTATTTGCAGGACATCTGAGGGTGCACTGTCCAACAGAGTAGCCATTAGCCACTGTGGGTATTAGGCACTTGAAATGTGGCTAGTCCAAATGGCATGGTGCTGTTAAGTATAAAATACACTCTGAATTATGACGACTTTAATGTAAATGTATACTTACATTATGTAAAATGTAAAAATCTCTAATTTTTAATACTGATTACATGCTAAAATCATATTTTGGATATACTGAGTTAAAGTGTATTGTTAAAATAAATGTCACCTGTTTCTTTTTATTTTGTAATATGACTACTAGAAAATTTAAATTACCTATGCGGTTTGCATCTATGACTGACATTATATTTCCATGGGACAGAGTTGCTCTAGAACATCAAGAAAATCAACTGACACACTATTAGAATGAATAGATTTTCGTACCATTCTATGGTTAAAAAAATCAACATATAAAAAAATCAAAAGCCTCTACAAGCAATAAATAGAAAGTCCAATCACAGCAGCAACAAATCCAATAAAATATTCAAGAATACACACACAAGAGATGTGTAAGACCTTTAAGCAGACAACACAGAACTGGACTGAAGGCCACATGAGAGCCGAGTTAACACGGAGGTACAACAAACTTCCGGACGAAAAGACTCAATGCTGCGAAACTGCCCCCAAGGGAATCTAAAATTTATATAATCACTATCAAAACACCAAGAGCAATTTAAGTAATAATTTGTAAAACTGTCTAAATAAAATATTGCTGGATGTAAAAATAGCTAAGAAAAAAATTTTTGAGAAGGACTAATCTGGAGAGGAACGCTCCTGGTCAAATAGCAAAATTTTGATAAAGCTACAGTCATTTAAAAGTATGATATTGACAGCAGAGTAGATAAACAGTTCAATGGAATAGAAATGAGTTCAGAAACAGATGTACATATATTTGAGAATTAACCTTATGATACAGATAGTATTCCATATCAGTGAGAAAAAGATAAAATTCTATAAATGTCTTTGGGACAAGAGAATTTAATCATTTCCTCAGTATTTAATTATAGAAGTATGTGTATAAACCTTGAGTTGAGAAATTCTTTTTCGTATGCAAAAAACAAAAATTCAAGATATAAAGAATAGTAATTTGACTACTTAAAAATTGAATACTTTTATGTGATGAAATATATCATAAACAAGACAAATAAGAAATGAGGACATTTACAATATGTAAAATAGAAAAGGATATTTATTTTTTAAAAAGACCTCTTGCAAACTAGTAAGAGAAAGAAAGATAAGAATCCAAAATAAAAATAGGCAATAAAAATGCAAAGTAATAAACAGAGAAAATTAATTAATATGATAATGAGATCATCTGTGAGAAAGAAATTTTTAAGAGTTATAACACCCAGTATTCATAAAAGTACAGAAAATCAATAACAACAGTAAGAGATCAAAGTGGTACTGAATTTTTAGAGGATATTTGGCAGTTGGCATTGAAATTAAAAATCCACATTCCCATCGACCCAGCAGTATTTCCCTTTACTGGAGAACGCTTGAATAGGTACACAAAGACGCACAGACAGAAATATTTACCGTAATACTGTTATAACTGTCAGACAATGGAAACAATGCAGCTGTTCACCAATAGCACATGGTTACATAAGCTATGGTTAACTAACTCTACAAAATACAGTATAAAGAGGTAGGATCAGGCCGGCCCCAGGCCCAGTGGTTAAGTTCACATGCTCTGCTTCGGCAGCCCAGGGTTTCACCAGTTTGGATCTTGGGCGTGGACCTATGCACCACTTGTCAAGCCATGCTGAGGTGGCATCCCACACAGTAGAACTAGAAGGACCTACAACCAGAATATACAACTATGCACTGGGGGACTTTGGGGAGAAGAAGGAGGAGAGAAAAAAAAAAAGATTGGCAACAGATGTTAGCTAGGGCCAATCTTAAAAAAAAAAAAAAACAGAAGTAGAAGTAGGTATCTACGTACCAAGAAGGAAGTATCTCTAAAGTATCTAAGGTAAGATCATTTAAAAATCACTCACCAAAACCATATATGTATGTAGGTGTGTGTGTGTCTGTGTGTATATATGTATATAAATATATTATTTTTAAAACAGGAAGGACAAAGCATACATCATACTGGTAACAGAAATCACGTCTGGAATGGAATTCAAGAAGGATTTTTGCTTTTTTGTATAGTTAAATATTTTGGAATAAGAATATATTCATTTATTCAAAAATAAATATAATAAAATTAATATAACAGAACAATGTAGACCCCATTGGTATGCGATTATGTAGGATATGGAAAAACTTCATCAGTATGCTATTAAAAGGCAAATCACAAAACAGCATACATATACAAACCAGCTTTGTGCACACATCCATCTCTGCATGTAATGCACCCACAGGGCCCGGCAGGGCGCACTGCTGACCGCGGTCAGTTCTCTCCGACTGGAGAAGAGCAGGCGTGAAGGCGGCTTCAAGGAGCCTCACATTTGTTCAGTGTTTACTCATTTGACTCTTTTACAACGTAGATGTATTCAAGCATAACTTAAGCAATTAAAAAACAAGAAGCAAAGAGGGAAGGAAGAAAATTCCTGGTCACCAACTCCAGAAAATGTGATGCAATACACACTTAGGCCCAGGATACAGCCCTATGATTTTAATTTTTAAAAAGTGCCCCCTGATAATTCTGGAGAAATAATCAAGACATTAACACTGATTAGACCTAGGACAGTGGCAATGAGCACAATATTTTAATCTCTGTACACATCTAATTTTTTTATTACTTACTACAATGGGCAAATGTCATTTTTACGAGAACACCTTTGCTAAGGAAATTAAATGCACAGCAACTGGACAGCCAAATAAGCAAAATGGATGAACTTTATTTTTCCTCAACTAACATAAGCAGATATTTTTTCTTCTTTATACTGTAAACAGTTCAGTGTGAACATCTGTTCATTTCTAATACTTTGCATTTTTATTGAACACAGGATATAAAACTATCTCATGGATATCCTATCAATATATCATTTCTTATATAATCGTGTCCTGCAAACCTCAAACTTTTTCTGTGACTCACTGGAACGAGTTTACTATTAACTCTTACGAAGCTGTTATTTGGAAGTGGGGGTAAATAGCCCTCCTGCCCAAGTTTCAGAGTTCCCCAGAGGAGTACACAGGGAACCTCAAAGCACACAGCATATCTGCTATAAACCTTCAGGGCGGTACAAGCAAACTTGAGGCCTAGCACAAGAAATTATTAGGAAGAATTTTTTGTTTTTAATGTAGGAAGGATTTTAAGATGATTGAAGACAACAGGAAAGTTTCTATTAACTACTGTGCTCCCTCCTTTTCATTAGGAAAATCTGAATATTTGGATAAAAATTACCAACTAGTAATTGATCATTACACAAGACAAATTTAAATTTATTCCAAACAATGTTCGTGATATAGTTGAGAGACTCAAGACATTTAACAAGGAAAGCAAAATTATATAAGAACGTACAACCAGTAGCCAAATATTATTTGCTTTGGGACTGATTTGTTGTTTATCTTAACATTTTTAAAAATTTCCAGTCACTTCCTTCTCCTCAGAGCATGCTCCACAAATGTCTACCCTTATATCCACCACTGTGTGTTCCAGGATTGTAAGCAAAGAAAAACACAATTGGAAAGTTCAATCTGCAGCAAAAATAACCACAAAATGCTCTCCGAGGTAAAATACAAGTGTTTTTTTTGGATCTTCTTCACAGCTGCGCATCTTCACTACCAGGAGAAATCAGAGTTGACTACCTACCACTGGACAAAATTCACAAACAAAATTCTGACTTTCCTTTAGCACAACTTCACTCTCCTTTTTCCCCCCCTTTAAGTTTTTCCAAGAGGGCTGAGAAGCTGCCTACAATGTCAGACAAACACTGAGGAGCCATCCCCCACCCCCACCACACACCCAGCCCTCCTTCCTTCCTCTGTAAATACTGCTGCTATGTCGTCTTTCCTTATAGGGAGAGACGAGGCAGCCTGCCATTGCCTACATTGTAGTTTAAACTGGCCCTTAATATTGGACCAGAATTCTTCCAAAAGTTCATTTCTTTTTGCTGATCCAAGCCTCTGATCTATGACCCAAGAATCTTAGTGGAATTGCATTTTCCTGTTGGCAAAAAAAATTTCTCTCCACCAGAAAAATAAGGGAAAGTTACAGTATATTTCCTTCTGTTCTAAAAACCAAATTAAGGATAGTCTCCAAAGTTTTTTAATTGTATCCCTCAGGTCCTCCAAATAAACTCCTAAAATAAAATTCTTCTAACTAAAACCAAAAAGTACTGAAATTAACTAAAAGAACAAACCTGGTGTTGGTGATTCAATTTTTTTAAAGTACTGACTCAAGATTATTTATCCTTAACAATAAAAATGTGAGAAAGATGTAAAGTATGACAAACTGAAGCATCCATAAAAATAATAATCATGAATAAAAAAAGAACTCTCATTTTAAAAAATACTGAACTCAAAAATAAACACTATTTTATTAAGACAATGAAATTTCTGGGTTTTTTAAAATATTTTTTATATTACTAAAAGTGCTACTTGCCAAATGATAATTGATTTCTTATATCTAACAAATATATCACAAGACACTGATTACACAATCAGAACTATACAAAAAATAACTGATACTATACACTGTCATCCCTAGTTATAAAAATCTGCTAAAATGGTCATATTCACACATTTTGAATCTGTAATATGGTAACAAACCAGACATAAAAGAATTAAGGAGAAGGCAGGTCAGCTATTAGAAACGTGTATGAAAATTCTGTCTAGAGACATTTCAGTCAACAGAGATAAAACGTAGTCAATTAGTATGTAGTGAATGGTCATTAGGGCTCGGTCCTAGGCCAGGGACGAAAAATACAAAGAAGAAAAAATCATGCCTTGCATCTGAGGAAGTTAACAGCAGAGAGAGAACAACATTCAAACAACTACGAACCAATTTTAACTAACATAATGATCCAACACAAATATCTAACTCTTAAAACACTCATGCTTTTCCTACATAAATGTAGTGAAATAATAAGGGAAGACAGTTTCACTAATAATTAAGATGCTGAACATGCATTCCAGGTCAAACATGGTGGCAGAGCCAACTACCTGATCCCAATACCATCCTCCCTTTTTTCTCTTTATTGATAAAGTACCCTGGGAGTTAGCTGGGTAGGACAACATTTCCCAGTCTTTCTCACAGCAAACTATGGCCCTATGACTAAATGCTAGCCAATGGGATGGGACTGGCAGTAGCATATGCAAGTTTTTGGTCACATCCTTAAAAGGAAGCTATTTTCTCTTCACAACCTCACCTTTCCCAAGGGCTAGATCCCAGGTCTGGCGGTGAGGAGACTGATTTGACTTTGTGCATGAGAGCACCACCCAAGGGAATAGCAAAACAAGATCGGAGGAACTCAGGTCCCTGGATGAGCTCAGGAAGCAAACCCACTACAACCCTGGAGCAGCTCAGACTTCTACGTGAGAGAAATAGAAACCTTCTACCCTGTTTAAGCCACTGCTATCTGATGTCTATTAAAAGCAAAATCAATATCCTACATAAGACAATTACATATCATAAACTTTCAGAATATTATTGCTTGGTTAGAGACTTTTTTAACAAATAACTTTTAAAAATTCTTTGCTCATCATAACTTCTAAGAACTTGAGATTATTGTAGATTCATGTGCTCTTGTGAAAAATAATACAGAGAGATCCCATGTACTCTTTATCCAGTTTCCTCTAATAGTAACATTTTACAAAACTATAGCACAATATCACAACCAGGATATTGATATTGATACAGTCAAAATACAGAACAATTCCATCATTGGTTAGGAACATTTGCATGGAAAAAAAATTTGATGGTCACTTAACTCGTTTCAAGGGTCCCAACTAACCAATATACCAGCCGCAGAGGAAAATCGCTGTCCCCAAATATATACTGACTGCCTGTGCACTTTGATACATTCTATTCATGATTTATTAAGGGTCTACCATAGACTGCGCTAAGTGTAAGAAACTGGATTAGACACGATGAACTCAAAGACAATGATGCCCTACCCATGGAGCTTACAGTCTAAAGAAGAAACGAACATGAAGCAGAGACAAGCAAATAAATAAACTGCAATCAGTTTGTGGGGGAGAAAAAGAATGTTACCTAAATGCCAGGATGATCCTCGAAGAAAAAATAGTTCAGAAATCTATCAATGAATAGATCTAACCACTCACTTATGGAGTTTTTACAAGTTTATAATTCAACCAAAGATTCCATTTCACCTCCTCCCTTTTTAAAATTTTCTTTCATTTCTCTTTTTTACTTTCTTGCTTGTTTGGAAAATCCTTCAAGGTCCAAATCACACTCATCTGTTCTAATATATGAAGCAAAAAAAATACCCCTTCTCTCCTCTCTGCTCTCATGGCACTGTGGTTACACCCCTCTCTCTCACTGCACCTGCCACTGTCTGACTTTGATTATACTTGTGTACGTTACATACACACAAGTCTTCCTGCTGACTCCCTGATGGAAAAGAGCTACATCTTTTCCTTGTTTTATATTTCTTAAGGGCTCCAACTTATAAACTCAATATGTTCCTTTACTTACTTCACTTTACTTTCTTACTTCAGTTACTTACCGAAAGACATTTCAAAAGTGTATAAATAATGCAGATTTTATATTTTATATTTTAAAAGTGCGTAAGTGATACAGATTTTCTATTTGCTCTTTAAAAGAAAAGCATGCTATTTTTAAAGTTCTAAATCCAGGTGTCAAAAATTGGCTTTAATTCTGTATTTTAAATTATAATATTTTGATGCCGATGCGGGCACTAGGAGACAGGTGCTTTCGAGACCAGCATTAGAACTATGAATGGGTACAGTCTTCGTGAGGGGCAATCTGGCGATGTGCACCATAAGCATTAAAATACGCAAATTATCTGCCCCAGCAAGTCCAATTCTGCAATTGATTCTACAGAATGAATACAAAGATCAACCTAAGTGGCTGTGCATCTTAAGACTCAACGAAAATGGACACACAAATATCTAATAAGAAGGAATTGGTTGAGTTAACTGTGACATATTTATCAACACAATTAATTGAAAACCAAGCCCATGGTTAGAAATCCAGGCACAGCACCCAGAATGTCAATAAAGTTAACGTTTTCCCAGTAGGATGTCACCTAGTATTTAATACCCAAACTTCCTAGAATATATCCCTTAGTTTGCTGCTTTTCGGCTGTTTATAAAATAATCTTTTATAGTATATATCTCTAAAATTCAAAACATTTTAAACAAAATTGTGTATACGAGGGGGAATCAAGTTTCATTTCAAATATACTAGTATGACAGAATTGTTGACACTTTGAAAATTGAACTGAGTGTAAAAAAAGGTAGATGGACGTCTCAGGTGTTATTGGTACTAAGAAGGCATCACAGTGTCATGCCCACTGCAAGCCATTCTCTACCACTGGGTACACACATTAAATGTGTTTCCGTAAGACCTTTCACACTGAGCCCTCGATTTTGCTAAGTGTTATACACTAAGAAGCAAAAGTTGAAAAGCTGTTAAAGAAAATTCTGGCAAAGGGAGCAAAATGAGGAAAAAATGACTAGAATGGAAGCGAGCATGTTAGTATTTACAAAACAACTGTTCGTTAACAATCATTATTTGATCAGGAAACTATGTTTCAGTGATTTTATATAAAAACACACTAGTCTGTTACTTAAACATAGGTCTTTGGTGTGCTTTAGAAAACTGGCTGAATATTTTGGGTTACTATGTACACTATAATTTTTAAAATTTAAAACAATGGTAAATAGGTTCCGGATTAGCATTTTTAGCAGAAAGTCTGATTTTCACGAACGGATTACCTACATTAAGTGGTAGCTACCTGCATTGTCTAACTCTACTGGAGGGCCGCTGCTACGGTTGAACCACAAAGGGACACAAGGGACTTTCTGGAGTGATGGAAATGTTCACTATCTTGATTATGGGGCTTATTACATGACCAAGTACTTGTTGAAACTACTAGAACTGTACACCACAAAAGGTAAATTTTACTGTATATAAATTATATTTCAATAATCTTGACTCTCCCCTTTCCCTCTCCAAAAAAGTGTCAGCTTGGATGTAGGGCAACTGGAACTCTCACATATTCTAGTGAGTATAACCTGGTGCAAATACTTTGGTAAACAGTTTAATTGTAACTACTACAGTTGAATGATGCACAACTAGGATCCAGCAATTCCACTAATTATTGTACCCAACAAAATGCTTACATGTGTGCAAAGATATGCACAAGAATGTACACAGAAGCATTATTTTAATAGCCAGAAGTTGGAAATAATCAAATACACATTACAGTAAAAAGGATAAAATGTGGGATAGTCTTAAATTGGGATAACATATAATAATAAAAATGAACACTATGCGTCATGCAAAAACATGGATAAATTTCACAAATAAGTAGAAGAAGGAAGACATAAAAGAATACGTAGCATATAATTCCATTTACATAAAGTTCAAAACTCATCTATAGTGCTAGAAGTCAGGACAGCACTTTCCTCTGCAGCTGGGAGGGGAGAGTGATTAGAGACAGGGGTTTCTGGGGTGCTGGAATTACCTGACCTGACTGGTAACTACCTGTACATTCATTCACTTGGTGGTAATGAACTGCACTATATACTACCTAGTATAGCTATATAGCAAGCTATATACTAACTGTGCACTTTCCTGTATGTTACACTTAGTTTACCGCTAAGAAAAAGAAAAAACAGCAATGCATCCCCTTTTGTAAGATGATGATGATGATGATAGGTATATACCATCACTGTTCAAAGTGGTTACAGTGGTTACCTTTCATTACAGAACTAAAGGTGATCTGTTTTTCTCATTAGAATGCTTAGATTTCTAAAATGAGTATGTAGCAAAACCAACCATATAATTTGAAAAAAAGTTTCTAAGATATTCTTAGAACAGTATTTCTTAAAAGAAATATACTCAAGTGTTGGTTTAACAAGGAAAATATCATATTTGATATTATATCTTTATTAAAGGGCAGAGTCCTCAAGTACTTCTTTTTCTATGCTATCAATCTATATGTTAAGAGAACATGATCTCTAGCAATTATTTTTGTCATTTTAAAATGAATGTAAAACAGCAACATACACAATCTTGAACTACGGCCAATCATACTACAGTGCTGGGAAAGGGGTAACAAGGGTCACTAATAGTTTCACTTTTTCATGTGTGTTTACATTGAAAGCACTCTTAAAATATCTGGTGACCACTAGCCCCTAAAACAGTTTGGAGTCAAATTCAATTTTCCTAACACAAAACAACATGATATTACTACCTCCCATCCTGTGCCCCAAAAGAAATGCTTTGGCCATCTCAAAAAAGAGAAAAAAATATACCATAAAGGAAGAGACAAAAATGTTTTAAAAATCCAGAGGACAGTAAAACATTTTATCCACCTTTGTAGTTTGAAATCTGTCAGAATCTGTGATCTATAATCCAGCATAACATAAGCCATATGGAACTTTTTAAAACTTTTATTCCTTTAAGAACAGAAAATAGAAAACCTGTTTAAAAAAAAAACTTGAAAAAAATCCACTGAAATAATTCAGCATTATGAATTATATGTGTTCAGTATTATGAAGATGCTGTTTTCAAAAAGAAAAAACAACGAAAGATAATAGAATTCATTTGTCACAGTAAAACTCTAGATTTGCACATCCCTAAAATAAACATTTTTGAGAACATAAGATGAGCCAGGCACTATATTAAAGTGTAAAGAATAAAGAGAAATAAAATGAGTAAGAAAACTACTGTCCTGGGAGATAAATCCTATGTCACACCCATATGGGAAACTGTGATCCATGAAATGGGAAAGGGGCTCAGAGGACAGACAGCCCTTCCTTTGAACAGGCCCATATCTGGTTCCCAGTAACTTCATTCCATCTGTCCCACTGTCCCACGCCCCTACAGCAGCGTCACACCCATATGCGAAACTGTGATCCATGAAATGGGAAAGGGGCTCAGAGGACAGACAGCTCTTCCTTTGAACAGGTCCATATCTGGTTCCCAGTAACTTCATTCCATCTGTCCCACTGTCCCACGCCCCTACAGCAGCGTTTCCCAAAATGATGCAGAGACCACTATGAAGTGAGGGATGGTTAAGCACAGCACTTTTTAAAAATCTTCACTAGCTATGTATATTAGAAATATATATAACTAGCACATCAGTCTCACAATTTTCAAGGACTTTACCACTCAGCATGAGGACAGAGTAAATCTGAAAAAGGGAATCATTTTAAATTGAAGTAAGTAAATTGGAATTCAAGCTGTACTCATATAAAATCATGGCGGTTGCATGGATGTGGTTGAAGTTGGAGAAATACTGCCTGCCAGGGAAACAGTCCTCACATCACAGCTCCAAGCATCTGGCAGTGTTCACCTCCGCAGAAGTGCCCCTCTTCAAACCAAAGCCCTGTCCCCACAACATTTCCCCCGATACGTGGTCTCTGACCCCTCAGCACGCTGCCCACCCTTCCATCTGCTGGCAGTGAGGCACCCCCAACAAAACATAAATTTAGGTATGTGTGTTAACAATGGAAGAGTAACAGAAGTACCTTTCAACAAGCTTTAACCAAATGCAACCATCTACTCCTTCAGCTAAGAAAATCTAACAATGTAATCTGTCACCCCTGTGAAAATTACAGGGCCTTATCATGTCTATAACTTTCACCATTACTACGAACCTCTTCTGTCTCTTACACACACTGTACTATCGCACACCCCTGGCTTGCATGACTGACGTCCCTGCGAGACTCTGGGTTCCCTGGGATGAATGCCTTCCCTTCTTCACTGTGGTTTGATTCCTTTGTATCCCCAGGACCTACAACTTTTTATATTACATTAAAAAGGAAAACGATGAGTAATTTTTAATTTTGCATTTTTGCAGATTGATTTTTTTTTACCTTTTACGTAAAAATATTCATATGCAAATCTTTATTTTCTCCAAATAAAATTCAAGGTTGAAATCTGAATTATGCATGAGATTTTATCAGAAACTACCTAAATTAACACTACGATTAGACTAATACTCAAAAATAAAGAATAAACCCATTAACTTTAACATCAGTGACCAAAAAGAACCTATTTGGAATCTACAAATAAAAGTTTCTACATAGTAAACTCTTAGCCAGATTGCCTACATTAGAATCCAAGTTCCACTTGTGAAGGAGTAAATATTAAAGTCAAATGACGCAGATGTAATAAAGAATGTAGTATAGACTTATTACTACCTTCACTAACAGTCATTTTTCCATATAGGTCTCCAGCTGTTACTTTTCTGGGAATTAAGAATTAGTTCCATGTGACATGGCCACAGATACGAAAATCTTTGAATAACTAATACCCCTTGGTTGAAAGTGACATTTGAGGAAAGACGGAAAGAGTTTCTTCCCCAAACTGACCATTTCAATGTTACTGATAATACCAAGAAAGGCTTAGTGATGGAGGATGGTGTCTCAGGCCTTAAAAGCAGCAACAGCAATGTCATCTATCATCAAAGGATAAGAAGAATAAGACGGGAGCTTGGAAGGCACTAGGAAACCAGAATCTTTGAAATGAGAGGACATACATAAACATTTGAAAAAAGATGATTCCAAATTAATGAAGCCAGAAGGTTCCCAAGACATAAATGATCAGCAAACAAAAGTTACAGGAAGTAAACATGGGATATGCAAATAAGAGTGAACACTGTAGACTAGAATGGTCTGAAAGTACCCATGAAACTGACAAAATATTCCCAAAGCATTCAATTCAATAAGCACATAGTAACACTAGTAGTTTCCAAAGTGGGTCAGAGAAGATAATATTAGAACTTTGTGTTTCCTCTAAGAAATATGAAGACACTAAGTGTTAGCAGTATGCATTATCCAGCCTGGCACTGGGGCCCTCTCTCAGCCCATCTGTCAGGAAGTCACGTGTAATGCCAGTAACCCAAGTATCCTGAGAAGAGTAGGGGTCCTGTCCGCAACAGGGGTGACAGAGGCCCTCGCGCCTGCCTTCTCTCTCAGCATAACGAGACACTGTGGTTTAGTGTGCTTAATTATATTTTCTAGGTTTAACTGAACTGACTCTCATAAAAATCTATTTCAGAAATGATGGAACCATAAAACTGCTTTAAAACTTTCTGGCAAAGAAATCACAGAAAAAATATATACTAAAGATTCAAGAACGAGCAAACAACAACACAAAAACAGCAGAGAGACCCTTCCACTACCCGTGTGGGCTCTTCGTTAGCCATTTTGTAAGCTAAAAACAAAGGCAACACGAATCAGATCTCTGAAGAAAACTGCCTCCCCATCCATTACCAACACTCTCCAAAACACAGCTTTCTAACAACTATTATCAGCAGTGAACATGGCTCTAAAGATATACTGCTCCTTGAGACATTAAATAATGACACTGTGAAGTCATTATGATTAGCAAGACACTTAGAAACTCATCCAGATGATTATTAATAATAATTTTTGTAATATCAAAAAGATTTTCTGTATGGTTAATAAACAATTTTAAATACTTCAAAATTTTTATTTAAACTTATCCTTTGGAAAACGTCAATTTACAAATGTCTTATAATGTAAACAATATAGTAGCATAAGAATGCATTATATAATTTATAAATCAACTCACTTAAATTGGGAGTCTACTTTAAAAGGTTATATTGATGGGATGTACAATCAATACAGTTTAAAGACCACCAGACTCATGGGACAGTTGAGGGGAGGGGGAGTGACAGAAGGAAAGTGAAGGGGACGAAAAAGAGCAGCTTCTGCCATTCAGTGATGATCTACACAAGTTACCACATTTACGTCTCACCAAGGATTATTATTATTCTTCTTCACCCAATTTTACAGAAAAAGAAATTAAACTCAAAGAGGCTAAGTTCCTCAGTCACATAAGAGAGCTAAGTGGATCTGCAGCCCGGTTGCTGTGAGTCTGAAGTCAATGTGCACATCCACTACCCTCACTGTCTCTCCGGTTCTAAAACAACAAAGGGGGGCCCTGGCCTCAGCTGGGAATTATAACAAAATTTGAAATTTACCAGGGGTCAGGTCTTTAGCACCTGGGATATAACAGGCCTCAATTCAATTTCCTACAAGGAAATAGCATTCTGTGGTTTACAATGAGTCTGGCCCCAAGTTATCTTGCCAGACATCTCTCCAGTCTTCACCCTCACCCATAGAACACTATATATTTTTGTTTTTGCTTGGATTGGTTTTTTTTGCTCTTCTACCTTCCGTTTGTCTTGGCACTGTATCTGCATTTCTTTGTTTTGTTTTTTTAAAAGATTGGCACCTGAGCTAACATCTGTTGCCAATCTTTTTTTTCCCCCTTCTCCTCCTCAAAGCCCCTCAGTACATAGTTGTATATTCTAGTTGTAGGTCCTTCTGGTTGTGCAATGTGGGACGCCGCCTCAGCATGGCCTGATGAGTGGTGCCATGTCCGGGTCTGGGATGTGAACTGATGAAACTCCCGGCAGAGGGTATGAACTTAATCACTCGGCCATGGGCTGGCCCCTGCATTTCTTGATTTCCCCCAGGGAACCATCTCTCCTAGGCATTTTGCCCTTTTCTTACGGTAAATTGTCTCTTTGGCAGGATGCTCAGGTTCTTCGATGAATAAACTGTTGTCACTACCTTTAAGGTGCCCCTAATCCTAAGAGAGGAGACAGGCAGGCACGTCTTATAATACAATGGACTGGGAGTTTTAGAGAGTCCTATAGGGAAAAAAGAGGACTGGCTTTGCTAGGGCATGCCAGGAGAGCTTCCCAAAGGTGGCTACCTGTGACCTGAGGTGTGAAGGCGAGTGACAGATCTGCAGGGGAGAGGAGGGAAGTGTTTCAATCCACGGAATGTATCAGACAAAGCTGGTCAGGCATGATCCTTTGGTGAACCTGGAGCATCCAGTCCACTGGAGACGTGAAGTGAGGTAAGGCTGGAAAGAGAGTGCAGGCTGGGAGGGGGCTTATGACGGTGCTTCTCGAGGTAGGCTCCACTGCCCGATTCTGAAGGACCACAAACAGGCTGAGAACTCAAGTCTTTGCTGATGTTCTCACAAATGAAGGACATACAATTATATAACCTTCCTTTTCAGTTTTACCTGTGATTAATACTGACCTATTATTAACTTAAGAAATCGGTTACGGGATATTGTATTTGGTTTTCATAAATTTAGAAAAGACAATTACTCGAGTTTATGGGAGATCCTCTAAGTCTCCTATCGAAAATCTGGCTGCTGCGCAATGCTTGTTTGTGCTGCAAAGCTCCTTGTGCACATACGTGCTTGCACAGACACACACCACAGGTGGCTGGAATTCCTGTAGTTTGGGAGAATAATGTTGGCACTATCCATTTTGTTTTGAATTGGTCATGGGCTTCAACTGATGCATTTCAAGCCTTTTAAGTTGCAAATTTCTGTTAAATTAGCTTCAAAATGATCAATTAAGAGGGTTGCAGTTTCTCTGGTTAACCCTCCAGAAAACAGTGATGCATACCTGGTAAGACCACACTCACCATAAGACACCCTACCCCTGCCAGGGCATGACCAACGAGCAGGATATAAGGGAGGCTCACGGGGCTATGACTCCTTCAGATAAGACACCTCCTTCTCAGGCCATGAGGCCAAAAGCTTCACCAGGACAAACTGTCAGAGGCTATAATTAGAAGTGATACCCTACCTTCCCCTAAAAGATCATCAGGACTAATCATATTATGCTTTCTATCCCTGTTTACCTGGGTCAGCAAAGAGACCAAAAGCTGTATCACACCTGGCTCAATGCCGTATGGTTCACTGACCCTGTCTCCCACAGCTCTCCTCATCCCAACCCTTCTATTATGCTTTCTAGAACTCCCTATCCTTCACCAGAAAAAAATCCTCTATCGAGCTCAACCTCCTTAAATGCCGCTGATCTAACAGAAACCTGGGTGTCCCCTGAGGACAGTTCTTTCTCAGAAGGCTTTTCAAGTGGTGACTTGCTTGTTCCTTCTCTACAACCTATGTACCACAGAGACGACTCTTCATTACTGCCTCCAAACCATTTCCCCCCTGACGTCCCAGCTACCTTGAAACATCCCATCAGACTATACTACCCATCTACCCTTCTTGCTACAGTCATCTACAAATGCTGTCACTCCTGCTCGTTTCTAATAATTTGAGCATCTGGCGCACTCTTTCCTCTATACTACTCCAGTCCTCGTTTTTAAAATTTCAACATACTCACAGTCAAGCCACCCAAAAATATGGCCTCTAAGGCCTTGATCTGCTTGTTCACTTCCTCTATCCTACCTCAACTACCCATTCCCATGGTCATACACATTCTCCTTACTAATAATTGCACTACCAGTACAATTCTGAATTCATACATTCCACTCTTTGACTACCACCTCCGAGCTTTCCAGTTCATTTCCTCTAGTACTGACTCAAATAATTTTTGACCTGATTGATTCTCTCCACCACTTTTTCATTGTCCGTCACCCTCCCACACACACACTCATGTCTTCGCTTCCCTCCTCATCCAGCTAGGATTCTGTGGATCAGCACCAGCATCACTCCCTTGCATATTCCTTCCTGACTCCCTCACTCCTCTTTTCCTCCATCACGTTTGCCAAGCAAAACCACAAACCTTGATTAAATCCAACTCTCCACCTATTCCATGTCCCAAGGCAGCAATACACAGCTGAGAACAACATACAACCATCCCAATTGCTCTTTAAGTTCATCACCACAAATTCCAAGTGGGCCCTCAGCTTTGACAAGCAATCCCATTACATTTCTCAAGTCACCTAAGGGAATTAACTCCCCTTCAGCTTTCTCTTTAAACTTCCAAAACCAATCGCCAATCTTCATGCTCAGTTGACTCTCACAGAATCAATCAGAGAACTACCTTGTCTTTCCACCTTAAATCTAGAAATACATCTGCCATCAACATGTACATACTCTGCCTTCACTCCTGTTATAAAGGGGTGAAATATCCCTTCTCCTATCTTTGGGAATATCAACTTCTCCATCTCTAATAGAATGTAAGGTCTATGAAAGGCAAGCATTTAATAATAATTCTAGAATTGAAACAAATCATTCCGACCACAGTTTACAAACATATTGTGCCATTTTCCAGGCAAAAACATCCCTAGAATCCATGTCCCCTTCCAGTTGCTGCCTTATATTTCTGTCTATACTCTTAACTCCCAATCTCCTCTCAACCCACTCTAGTTAGCTTCCTAAACACCACTCCACCTAAATGATCCTTGACAAAGTACCCAACAACTTACATCTTACCAGATCCAACAGTCAAGTCTAAGGCCTCACTTTATTCAACCTCTCACTCAAATCTGCATGAAGTTGCATATTTAAGATTTTGTACTTTACTGCATCTACGTTATAACTCAAACATGAGAAAACCTCAATGAAAGGATTTCACAGATCAGATATAGTTGGAAAGAGAATTAGTGAACTGAAAGATAAATCTGAAGAAACTACCCAGAATGTAGAGAGAGAGAAATGGAATTCTGAGAGATTAATAGATATGGAGAATAGAATCAGAAGGTCCAAGACATGTGTGACAGTACTTTCAGAAGTAAAGAGAAGAGCAGAGACATAATGCAAGAAAATAAAACTGCAGATCACAAAAACTACCAGAAAGTAGTGATTCAATGATCTTTACCACCACCCCCAAGGTCACAAAACTAGCAGGCTTAAATCTAGGTTTCAGGCTTTTTGCAATATATCACACCACTCAGAGAGGAAAGAAGAAAGAACCCAGTTGGCTAAGAAACTCCATGAGGCTCAAATCACATATATGCTACTTCTCCAACTGGGATGCATGAACTCTTGGAGCTAGTCCATGATATGCAAGGTATAAGAAAGGTCAGAAAACAAACATGGGACTTTTTCTAGGACCATTAATTTAACACAAAGATTTCAAGGACGTTAATTAAGTCACTGATCTTGCACATTAATTCCATCTTAATAGTAATAAAACAAACATGGATATGTTTACCGAAGCAGAACTTAAAATGTGCATTAATTTATAAGATAAAATATGAAAACTTACCATGTGCCAAGTGGTTACTGATAAATTCCTAGATCCTTAAGGTTATGTATTCATTTGCCTCAAATATTATGGTTAGGCTTAAAAAGCACTGTCAATGGCTTTCTCAAAAATGTGTGAAATTATTACGAATGGCAGAATTCAAGATGTGTTTAACAACAAAGACCCTTTGTGTAACTCACTCTTGTTGTTTCTTTTACTCTGAACTTAAAGGTTTTATTTTGTGAAGAGTATAACAAAAATTCTGGGGGACGGAGGACAAAAACTGGTACACAGAGAGGGAGAGGTCCAAGGTTCTCTCACACCCCACTGTTTTCTGGTAGCTGTGAGGTTCTGATAATAACTCCTAAAAACAACCCATGCTAGAAAGCTAGTTAAATGTACTACTGCTTTGTCTTCATCTACTATATGTTATTACCCAAGTGTAAGTCAGGATTAGGGTGAGTACAACTAACAGACCTGTGTGACAATGGCTTCAACAGAAGTCCAAAAGCAGGTGCAGCAAAGCTTTCATGTTGCTCCATGATGTGCAAGAGCCAGGCTCCTTTTCTCTTGTTGCTCCACTGTGTATGGTCTCCATTCCTAAGTCTACTCATGGTCCAACAGGGCTAAACCAGCTCCAGCCATCACATTTTCATTCAAGTCAGCAGGACAGAGATGAGTATATGCATTCTCTTTATGAACTCTACCTACAAGTTTGCCCATACCACTCTTGCTTACATTCCCTTGGCCAAAATATAAACTAGGCATGATTGCAAAGGGTTCTGAGAAATGTGATCTACTCTTGGCATCCATGTAATCAGTTAAAATGGGGGGGAGGGGCCAGCCTGGTGGCATGGTGGTTGGGTTGGCATGTTCTGCTTCAGTGGCCCAGGGTTCGCTGTTTTGGATCCGGGGCGTGGACCTACACACCTCTCATCAAGCCATGCTGTTGTGGCGTCCCACATACAAAGAGGAGGAAGATTGGCACAGACGTTAGCTCAGGGACAATCTTCCTCAAGCAAAAAGAAGAGGACTGGCAAAAGATGTTAGCTCAGAGCCAATCTTCCTCACCAAAAAAAAAAGGGGTGGAGGACAAACTAGCAGTCACTGTCACATCACATTTGAATAAATCTTTTGCAATGTCCCCAAGATATGCCCCTTCTACTTGAGATGATGGAACAGCTAGTTTGCCTTAGATACCCTGTCTTTTGAGCCCTTTCTTTAACTTAGCTCAGGGGAAACAGCTGTGCCCAGATAAACCAGTGAGCTTTATAAACAACATGAGAACTGGCAGAAGTATTGGTAGTCTTACCATGACATCCTCCCTTTGAATATGAGCAAGAGGATGCCTCAAAACATGTGCTATTAATCATACAGCCAAAAGGAGGAGGTAAATAACTTTAACTGCTTTACAGCAAGAATTTGCCTGCTCTCCTGGTTTGACCAAGTCAGGAACTGAAATTAACAAAAGCAAACAGCTTGGATTTAAATGGCACCTTTGTTTGTTAGAACTCAAACTTTTCAAGTACATAGTAATATGCTATTTTATTTTCATAATGTACTCTAATGACAAGGTAAAACTTGATATTATTGGCATATTTTAAATGTCTCCTACTTTAATATTTAACTTGCCATAAATGTAAGTATATACATATACATAGGGACAAGCACTGAAAAAGAATGAGAAAAAATGGAAACCGCTGATTTGTTACAGTGGTAGAATTATAGCTAATACTTTTTAAAATTTTTTATAACTTCTAATGTTCTTTGTGCAATAATGTTATAAGATTGTACAAACACACACTCAGACACATGTATGTCTCACACACACACATCATAGAGTATCAAGACAGACAGATGACATCATGAAAACAGCATTGGCTTTGAAGCCACATGTGATTGCAGTGTCCAGTCTTCCCACCTACTAGCTGTGTGACCTTATGAAAATTACAAGACTCTATAAAATAAGGATCACAGTTCCAGGCACTTAATGTCTGTCTGCTCTCATTTCCATGCCCCTCTCATCAAGGAGCTAGAAACCTGCAAATTATATTTTCCAAACTTCTTTGCCTGCTGGCTCCAGGTTATGTTGGCAGACAATGGGAGACAATGGCAGGAGACTGGAAGGAGAAAAGAATGAAGAAGCCATTTTTTTTCTTTGCTTCTGGTGGGATCTCTAGCAGATGCAACCACAGTTCCAATGGCTTCCTGCTCAAGTCGTAAGGCTCCTGTTGTAGTGGAGCTGGCAGCTTCTCTTGCAATGCAACATACAAAGCTCTTCACTAGAGTGTTATCTGGAATAGCAAAATATTGGAAACTACCAAAATGACTGATCATTTAAATTAATTAATTAGGGTAGATCTCCATGATAACACCAATAAAATGGTATTTATGAAGAAATATTAAAGGCATGGAAAATGCAACATAATAGTACATGAACAACACAGAATTAAAAAAACTGCATCATTACTAGCATCAGCCAAATAAGGGCATGAGGGAAATGCAGAATCAAATTGTTTATCATTTAAGTATCTATGAGAGTTTTGGCCTAGCCAGACAGAAAGAATGTGAAAGAACAGACAATGCACTCCAGTAACAAGTCATAGTTGGAGGAAGTTGGCTCAACCCAAGTTGAGGGTTGCAGATTTTTGCTTACAATAAGCATTCTCAAAGGTGGCAATATCACCTCAAGGGGGCAAACCGTGAAAACTTGATTTGGGAAGGATAAAAAAAATTAACTCTTTTTTATGTATAAAGCACAGATATATATAGTCCATAAACAGATATATAGTATATTTGTGGTTTTAAATTTTTCTTTGGGAGTGGCAGTAGCAATCAGGAAAAGATGGCCTAAAAAGGCTCCTCAGGATGATGATAGTGGATAAAAAGGTTAAGAAACACCAGCCAACAGAAATTTCCCTGATGAATAAAGTACCGGTGTAACTTGAACCCAGGAGTGCAGGGGAGGGTTGAAACTACCCCTACCTGAAGGACATGGACCTAGAGTTCCCAGACGTCACAGGGACAGTTTAAAACAGTTCAGTGGATAGCCATCACTGTTATAAGGAGAACCACCATGGATGCATGCAAGACCAAGATGTAAGAGAATCTAAGTTTGTAAATAATATCAAAACATTTAATAGAACCAGGGATCCACTATATTGAGTTTACAAGAGTGAGAAATGTTTTGGGTAAGCATTTCAAGTGATTAATATGTTGAAATAATGATTATAAGGCAGGAGGAACAAAAGTAAAAGTAATGAACAAGAGTAAATAAGAAATTAATATAAAATTGCAAACCAAAGACATCTGAAGGATAAAATATGCTCCTCTCACACACTGCTATCATCCGTGGTAAACTGAGGAGGATACCTAGTTTATGCCTCATCAAATATTACGGTCATGCATCGCTTAACAACGGGGATTTGTTCTGAGAAATGTGTCGTTAGGCGATTTGCTGCCTTATGAACAACATAGAGTGGACTTGTACAAACCTCGATGGGACAGCCTACTACACACCTGGGCTCTGTGGTGCTTATCTTACAGGACCATCGTCGTATATGCGGTCCATTGTTGACCGAAACGTTATGATGCGGTGCATGACTGTATCATACATGTTTATGATAATTATGTCCTTGCTTTTCTTTATAGTTTCACCTCCTATAGACTGAACTCTAAACAATGTAGTTCAGTTTTGTTTGCCTGGCTTTTTGGGCATAGTTTTGCCTGTTTTTGAACTTTCATACTGTATGCGTTTTCTTGTAACTTGCTTCTTACATGCAATATGCTGTTCTAAGAGCCATCCAGTTTACGTATAGAACTGTAGTTTCTTCTGCTGCATGTGATGAATATACAAATACTCTTCACCAATTCCATTCTTGATGGTCATCCGACATGTTTCCAGTGAGGGACTATTCAAGCAACGTCACTAGGAACCTTTTCATAGAGGTTTCCGGGTACACGAGTGAGTTCCTCTAGAGAATATACCTAACAAAGGAGCTGCTGGGCTGTAGGATATGTGCATATTCATTTTTACTAAATAATGACCAAATGTTTTCCAATATAGCTGTACCTACTTACACTCTTAACAAAGTGAATCAGAGTTCCCACTGGTGTACCAATACCTTCTTTTAGGATTTAAATCTAACAATCATCTCCAGTTTCATACTTCTAAAAGTTACTGTCTGCAATTGTACCTATTTTCATATTTGTCTGATTTTGAAACAGATTTATTTTCACTTCATGCAAAATAAGAGTAAAATTACATCTTCAGTCTCATAGGCAACATCCAGCTGCACACAGAAGTACCAGGGTGAATGAAGACATTCGTATCCTATGACTCATCTCCACATCTCTGGAAAGTATCCCAAGTAACCCAAAGCCTCTAGCTCTCTTCACTCTCTCTCCTGCTCGGCTGAATCCTTTGAGGTGTTATAATAACGTTTATTAACACTGCTTATTTCTTTAGTCATTTAACACACCATTTTAGGCTCTATAAACTGAAATTCTCATGCAAAAAATATTGAATGGTATTTCTATCTATCAGAATTATATTTGATCTGCCCACCAAGCGTGGAAAAAAAAATAGGTACACCAACATCTGTAGTAATAAAATGTAACAGATTTCTTAAATAGTGAGCTTTATTTTCTTTGAGAAAATACGATGTACTTTTCAGAGAACTCTCTCACTTTCCACCAACTACTATCCATTGTGAAAAACTATCAGCACTTATGGTCTGATTACTTAAATTAGCAAGTTGCTATACTGACTGCATGAAAAACTGAAAGACGTGATTTTTTTTCACCTCTTCAAAATAAACATATTTCAAATAATCACTTCAATTTTTACCTAATTCTGCCAGAATTTTAAACATGCAAATAAAATTTAAAAATAAATGTGTACATATATCATTTTGTTGTACCAAAATGTCCATATAATCATTGATAATCTGAAAACATCTCTCAGTAGTAATCATGTAATTTGAAGTCCACATGTCAATGCTTTGCTTTTGAAGGAAACTGCTCTATGGGGGAAAAAAACCTGAAGAAAGTATTTTCTTTTAAAAACACAATGGAGGGGGCCGGCCCCGTGGCCGAGTGGTTAAGCTCACATGCTCTGCTTCGGGGGCCCAGGGTTTTGCCGGTTTGGATCCTGGACGCGGACACAGCACCGCTCATCAAGCCATGCTGAGGGGGTGTCCCACATGACACAACTAGAAGAACCCACAACTAAAAATACACAACTATGTACTGGGGGCTTTGGAAAGAAAAAAGAAAAAGAAAATCTTAAAAAAAAAATACAATGGAAGTGTTAGGACAGCAAAATACCCTAGTTTGCTAAAAATACATATCTGCATTTTCAAAAGATAAAAAATTTATGAATAACTCAAAGTTAAATATAGACTCATAGTTTACTATAAAAATAAAAACAATAAAAGTAATGCAGGTTTTCACTGGCTTATTTTGTAAAGCCAAAGGCCCCCAAATGCCCCAGAATTAATATATCTGAAAGATTAAAAAAAAAAAAATCAAGTGTAAAAATGTTTACTGCCACAATACTTAGAAGAGCAAAAATTTATAAACCATCTAACTGTACAATAAGATACAATTTAAATAAATTATGGTAGATCCATACAGTAGAATAAAGAGACAATAAAAACAATGTTTACAGACATTTCTAACAATATGAGAAATGGTATCAATTAACTGCTAAGAAGCAGGATACATCCTTACAGTATCATTCACTACCCTAAAATCACTCTGTGCCCGACCCACTCATCCCTCTCTCCCTCCTTGAATGCATGGCAAGCACTGACCTTTTTAGTGCCCCTATTTTTGCCTTTTCCAGAATGTCATACACTTGGAATCACATTGTATGTAGCCTTTTTAGACTGGCTTCTTGTCTTATCATGGCTGATAGCTCCTTTCTTTTATAACTGAATAATATTCCACTATATGGATGAATCACAATCTGTTTCACCTATTTCATCAATTGAAAGACAGCTTGGTTGCTTCCAATATTGGGCAATTATGCATTTGTCAAAACCCACAGAACTATACAATGCCAAGACTGAACCCTACTGTAGACTATGGACGTCAGGCAATGAAAATATTACCAATATTGGCTCATCAATCCTAACAAACATACCACACTAATGAAAGACGTTAATAATAGGAGAAACTGGGGAGGAATTGGGGGTATTTGAGAACTCTGTATTTTCTGCTCATTTTTCTGTAAACCTAAAACTGCTCAAAAAAATAAAGTCTAATAATTTTTTAATGAAATGTAAAGGAGTAATTAAAAGTATAAATCCATAACCATAAAGAGAATGAGAATAAGGCCATATTGGATGAAAGATTTTAACCAATTTCTGGTAGAAAGTTAACAGTGAACACAGTGGAAAAGACAGATGTGAATTCTCACAGAAGGGTTATAATAAAGGAGAGAGTCCATCTGCCCAGCAGAATCTTTGGCAAGGGTCTAGAATTAGAGAAGGCATATGGAATGGGGGCAGGAGTGAGAAGCAGGGCTCAAAAATCTTTAGCAAAACAATTATCTCTTGTATAATGGTCCTTTCCTAGTGCTTAGCCATCCAGACTTTCCAGACCAGTCATACCATTTTCACAGGCTACATGACATTCAGTCATTCAAAAACTAACTAGTATCTCCCACAACCCAGGCCCTCTGCTAATGTGCTGAGAGTACAGGTATAAATAACAAGCAATTCCTGCTCAGACTTGCTTCACATTCTAGCAGGGGGTAATAGTTAGGTAACAGAGAAGCCTAGACCATTCAAGAACCCAGGGCCACCCAACAAAACAGCTGGTCCTACACAGCTCCCATCCTTTCTCCACTGCATTTGACTCTACTCCCAGCCTGTGCCTGCTCCCTCAGACCCTCACTCCAAGATTCACAAACTCATGAGCACAACATTTTTCCTGGGGCCAACACTGCTCCTAGCATCATGGCAACCAGAGGTGGAAGTTGTTCATTTCAGGGCCACAAACAGCAGCAAACTAAGGTCAGGAAACGTAGTGGCTAGAAAGCCAAGAGCAATGAAGACAGGGAAGAACAATATTAGGGGGTGGGAGGGACACAAGAATAGAAAACTGAAAGCAAACGGGGACAGTCTAGAAATAATCTTTAAAAATAAAAAAAAAAGGATAAACCTACAAACTGTTCTTTACTCACACAGCATCATCTCTTGGGCAATATAAACATGTAATTAGGCAAAACTGCTTTTGCTTTTAGAAATATTCCTGGAAAGCTTTATACTTTGGAATACTATTTTAAAAACTTCCTCTTAAAGCTAATATCTGTTAGTCTGTCTACACTTTCTAAAATAAACTGGGGGCTGGGAATTGACTAACATCAAAAAGGCATAGGAAGTATTATTAGGAAGAGTTCTGAAAAGACAAGTTTAAAACTTTTCAACATTTACTCACAATCCATAGCATCAGGTGCCACAGAAAACATAATACATGTCCGTCTATGAAAATATGTGATTCAGCAACTTAGGAAATTTTTAACTGCAAAATTAGCTCTATTTGGCTTGCTTTTGCACAAGTCAAATAGCTGAAAAATGGTACTGATAGCTAGCAAGGCTTCCAATTAGATAAAGTTAGGGTTAAGGATGCTAAGGAGGCTGCTATTGGATCTATATCACTCTTTTTAATAATCTAGAAAAGATGGTAAAATCACCTTAATTTTGTAAGCAGAAAGGCTGAAGGAATAGGAAACATGTAACAAAAAAAATATGTAAGCTGTTTGGAAAACCAGAGAAATTGACACAGATGAGAGAGAAATAAAAGATGAATAGTAGATAAATGGTAACTAGTGTTTGTTTTTAGCATTTACCATGTTCCAGACACTCACTACTTGCTACTTAAATGTAAGAAAAGCCCACAGGTAAAAATATTTAAGTTTCATTTCCCAAATGAGAAAACTACGATTTATTCAGCAAAGTGAACTAACTTAAAGGGATGAAACTAGCAGAAGAGAGGGCTCAGTTTCCAGCTCAGATTTATCTGATGCAAAAAGCTACATGCTTTTCTGGATCCACTATGCTGCTGGTGAAGATGTAGCTGCTTCTCTCCCTCCCTTTCTCTGCCTAGCCTCTGTCAAGTACGGGACCCATAAAGCCTTCCAGAAGCGACTTGGAGGCTGCTAGGCAACACAAGGAATGGTACCTCCCTCTCTCTCTCCACTATTCATCCAACAGGATTCAGCGGGCCTTCAAGGGCCACGTTCTGGCTCACAAAGACTATAAATAAGTACAAGAGGAGAAAAAGAGGACACATGTACCATAATCCTGCAAGGAATCATCATTCCACTTTTACAGACAGGGAAAGGCTTAGGGAGGTTAAAAACATCAGAAAGTTACAGGGAGAATTAGCTTGCAGTAAGGGTTTGAGCCCAGGTCTGGTGGGATCCCACACTCTTCAGAATCTTACCTAGCAATTCTGGAAGGATTAGGAGTTAAGATAGAACTTTTTAATGGACAAACTGAAATTTACAACACTAATTCATCCTCATAGCGATTTAATTTTTTCCCCAACATTCTATTATGAAAACTGTCAAACATACAAAAAAGGTGAAAGAATTATATAGTGAACATCCATATACTCACCATCTAGATTCTACATTAACATTTTGCTATATTTGTGATAACATTCTGATACATCTATGCATCCCTATATTCACCCTTCCATGTAACTTATTTTATTAATGCATTTCAATTCAAAGTTCAGTTGCAGAAACATTTTAAAGATTTTATTTTTCCTTTTTCTCCCCAAAGCCCTCCAGTACATAGCTGTATCTTTTTAGTTGTGGGTACTTCTAATTGTGGCATGTGGACACCCCCTCAGCATGGCTTGATGAGCGGTGCTATGTGCGCACCCAGGATCTGAATCGGCGAAACCCTGGGCTGCCGAAGCAGAGCGTGCGAAACTTAAGCACTCAGCCACGGGGCCAGCCCGATACAGAAACATTTTAAAAGGGAAATCTTTGAATAACTCATAACACTAGACTTTAAAGTATTATTTATTTGTGTAAAAGACGGTCTCAAAACTATACCAATTATAATTTATGACGGTTTTTACTATCATTCACAAATTCTGTCAGCAAATAACCTTGAATAAATTTAACCTTTGAATTTACTCCAAACATCCATGCTTTAATTAATATAAATTAAAACAGCTGCTTAATAAAAGTTACACTCACTTGACTGTGATAGAATGTAAGTTTTAAACAAAACCCATTTTAATTGCTTCATTTTTCAAGTAAGATTTATCTTCTCAAGAAATTAGAATTCTATACATTTAATATTCTTATTTTTAAATACCTTTAATATTTTTAAATTCCACAATAAAATAAATTATGTTATAGAAGTCTCAAAAACAGATTAAATCATTGGTGCCAAATAAGACTTAGAGCAAGCCTTAGAAACTGACTCCTGGGATTTCATCTGAAATTGATTACTTTATTCTCTCCTCTTCCTGGTGAATATGAATGAATTTGTTCCCCAACTATCTGTGGCATAAAAGAGGCCTCGGTCTTCGAATCTGTTAAGAAGAAAATGAGAGTAGTGGGCTGGCAATACTGACTTTCAAAGACATTTCTGGAAACTGGTTTAGGAGTGACTGTCAGGAAGTTACAAGGATAAAAGACAACAAATCGACACTGCATTTAGACACTATATTACTTCCAATGAATATCACTTAACAAACATCTTTTAAAAAGCCTAAAATCTGAAACAACACTTTTTTCAGACAGCAAGTAAAATAACTTATGTATCTCACTACTCCACAATTGAATACAGTCGTTTTGTAGATACTAATCTAAACGCTCGGGGTATCCGTTTAAAGAACCACCACGGAGAAACAGTAAACTGAAATTACCTATATTTATAAGTCACGAAATGAGTTCAGTCCTAAAATAAAGAAAGGAAAAAAAGTCATTCTTTCACATGGTATATAAAATCTACCAAATCATTCCAAATAAAAATGAACTGAGAATGTAATTATTGTTTATAAAACACTTTTTCTTGAAAGTTCAAAGTGCTTTAATTAGAAATGTTTTCACAACTATGCCTGTTTCTGAGTGCCACATACTTTTTCTCTTACTGTAGTTTTTCTTTCTCTCAATGAGTCAGCCCAGAAAAAGCCAAAACTGAAGAGAAAAATAACCATCATGTAAAATAAATTACAATCACCGCATGCCATACCTATCACAATGAATTCAACAGCTTTCTCAATAACAGCAATTGGGAGAAATATGAGTCTTAATCTTCAAAGTCTACTTTATTAATTTCTCTATTACAGCATTTGCCTAAACAAATAATCACTACTTTGGCCTTATAATTTGGCTAGGACATCCACCACTGCAAGCAAAAGGAAAAAAAAACATTTTTGATGGCTCATTCAAATGGAAAAGCCATATATCAAAAGTTATTGTGTAAAACCTCAGTACTTGTGATGGAAAGCGCAGTTTGGCAGAACATATTTAATTAGGCTTGGCTCTTTAAAACATTAAATACTCAGTTATAATCACATTACAGCTTTGTCTTCTAATGAAAAAACACACAAGAAATTTCAAGGTCAACCCTTCCTTGCTTCATCCTTATTTTAGGCATTAGAGGCAATTAAAAAGCTTGAAAATATATTAAAAGGGTGAAAGAAGTAAGGATAGAATCAAAAGAAAAACTGAATAAATGATATAACTTATTTTTCCTTCTCACAATATTAAATTTCAACATCATAATTCTTTTAGTGACTATCTGAAGTCTCTTATTATAAGTGTATATATCAAATATCAGATATTTTCATAATTTATTTACACTAAAAATGAGTAAACTTGTAAATCATTATAAGGTCATTGGCTTTTTTTCTAAACAAGAGTTATCTTTTAAATATTACCATGTAATATTTGTTACTAATAGTGATCTTTTATTATGTGCCAGGCTCTTCCCTATACTTTTGCCCATTCGATCACCTCAGTAGCCCTAGAAAGAAAAGTATTGTCCTCATTCTACCTTGATGAATTTGAGTCACTGAGACGTTCAATAGCCCAAGAACACCCAGTTAGTAAATGGCAGGACTGGCATTCAATTCTAGGTCTATCTATTACCAACAGCCAGAGTCTAATACTTGTACCTCTTCCATAAGGCTTAACTATCAAAATCTAGAGCCAGTTCCTCCAAAGGACGATATAAGTGGTGGTCTCCAAAATCAGAAAAGAAAATAATCTGTTTCAATCACAGAATTGTTTTTGGAGGGGTTCTTTATACATTCTGGAATGCTTTTCTTTAAAAAAATATATATATATATTAATGAGGTTGGAATGGGCTGTGAGTGATCCACTTCGGCCACAATTCCCACCACCACCACCAAGCAGGGTTGTGGTTTAAAATAAAGAATGACTGCAGCTGAAAAGTACATTAGCCATCAACATACAAAAGAGACCAGTGGCCTCCCAAACTGAGAATTTCAGTGAGGGGAATTCCAGCATGACCCACTTAACACCTATTAGGGACTAAACGTTTGTGTCCCCCCAAAATTCATATATTGAAGCCCTAACTCCTAATGTGATGGTAATGGGAGGTGGGGCCTTTGGGAGGTGATTAGGTTTAGATGAGGTCATGGGGTGGAGCCCCCATGATGGCGTTAGTGCCCTTATAAGAAGAGGAAGAAACACCAGAGCTTCCTCTCTCTGCCATGTGAAGATACAGTACAACCATCTGCAAGCTAGGAAGAGAACTCTCACCAAGGACTCAACCTGCCAGTTCCTTGAGCTTCGACTTCCCAGCCTCCAGAACTGTGAGAAATAAACGTCTGTTGTTCAAGCCACTCAGTCCACGGTATTTGGTTATGGCAGTCTAAGCTGACTACTTGTTACCGCCATACACCCTTCATCACACGCCAAATCATAGAGGTAAGGGTCTCCGGTCACTTGCTTCGTAGAACATCTCTAACAGGGTAGGGCAATGTGTTTATAAAGTAAGAATTCAGAAGTCAATGCCTTACTGACTATAACTAAGACTACCAATACTACTGTTATCTTTGATTAGTTGAACATTTGAAACACTTATTAAAATTCAGGCTGGGTCAGCAACTAGTCTTTTCTTTATTAAAACCTCTGGCTAATTTTATAAACAAACTATCAAAAGGAAAATATAATCCTTCAGATAAATTAGTGAATAAGAAGTGGTACCACAGCAATCGTTGTCAAGGCAAGTCCATTTAAGCAGCAGGGAGAAATCTCTTGTGGGCAATATCTATTTAACAATCAGATTTTCCTTTCTGACTGTCATTGGCCAAATTTTGCACCATATAAAACGAAAAGCCAGTTGGAGAAAGAGCAAAAAGATGGCTGGTGTATTCAACTTAGTCAGTGTTTCAAAAAATTTTTTACTTAAAATTTAAAGTTTGAGCAGACCAAAAAGATAAAATATTCTCTTTAAATTTTAAATTGTCTTACATAAACTTGTCAGAGATTTTCTGATCACTAACTTCATCTAATTAAATTTATTTTCTTTTAAATTATTTTGATTTTAATTAGCAAGAAGCAGCAGAGGTTTGGTGCAGGGAACAAAGTTATTTACAGGAGGATGGATGTCGTATAGTTTTAGAAGTGATTTTATACAAAATATCTCATTTATTCTTCACAATAACCTGGTACAAAAAGTCTTACATTTATCAGCTTTATAAAGCAGGATAATGAGATTGAAAGAGTTGAAGAACTTGTCTAAGATCACACTGAGCTCCACTCCAAATCCTCTGATTCTCAATTATCAAGATCTGGAAATCCACCCTTCCCCACAAGGACTTCCAAGACCTAGAGGAAAGAAAAGGCAGCTGAGAGGTCCCTGTGGTGTAATCCAGAGAGGAGATATGGGAGGAGATGGAGGGCCTGGTTTGAACTCACAGGAAACTTGCCCAGCACCTCTTGCACAGGGGGATTACTCGTTCCAATTTCGTGAGGATCCTTGTGGGTGAGTCCTCAAAGTCAGGGGCAACTACAGGAATCCTTATTAACCCTAAACTGCTGCCTGGGAAAACTGGGCTACTGTCCCCACAGCAAATCCTCACAGGGATTCCAGGAAATGAAATGTATTCTACATAGAAAAATCACCAATTCCCTAGCTACATGAATTTTCGTTGTTATTTTACGTGTGCCACCTACAGAAACACTTTGCTTTCCACACAGGAATTAGAATGCGTCAATCTTCTCTCACTATGGTGTCAAGGATACAACCCTGAATAAAGCAGGAAGCCCCAAAATACTTCTTTAATGATGATCTAGAGCTGAAAATAAGAGAAAATCTTATTCTTTGGCTGGAATTACAGACCACACCACACCTAACAAAATTAATCTGACCGAGACACACTGAAAGTTCTGTACCTGTGTATGTAAAACCTGAAGGGATACAATAGGACACAAAAGTTACACATATGGAAAAGACTTAGAAGATAAAATTGACATAAATTCATTAATAGTCAAATATTATCTGACAAAAGAGTTACCTGGTTTAGACTAATAAAAAGTACAGTGTCCAGAATCAGGGAGGTTAGTGTTCCATCCATGCTGGAGTACTGTACTGATGGTTGGACATAAAGACTGATCTTGATAAACTGTACCTCATCAGCAATAAAGAAAGCGGTAAGGAGAGAAACTAAGAAAAGAAGGTCAATTAAACCCATCAGAGCTGCCTCAAAACAATGCATTACTCAGTAGTTAATAGCACTGGCTCAACTGTCTGCCATCATGGGCTCACAGTACAACAGATTCAAGCACAGGAAATGGACCTACACCACACAAGGGGTGCTGAAAAGGATCAGCTATATCAGAATCATCTAGAATGCTTATTAAAAATGTATAGGACTGGGCCCCACCTCTTGTCTAATGACTTAGAAATTCCAAGGTGTAAGTACATGCACATGCATTTTTTTTAAAGTATGCCAGGTGGCTCTGCTAATACTTGGGACCCACTGGATGACCTTTATCATCATCTTCCTAATCCTGGAATTCCATGATTCATTAAAAAATACCACATAAGGCCAGCCCGGTGGCATAGTAGTTAATTAAGTTTATGCGCTCTGCTTTGGCAGCCCAGGGTTCACTGGTACAGATGCTGGGTGCGGCGGCATCCCAAACAGAAGAAATAGAAGGACATACAACTAGGATACACAACTACATCCTGGAGCTTAGGGGAGGAAAAAAGAAAAATACCACATTAATTAAAACTGCAGTATTTTTTCTAAACAGTAAAGTGATATACCAATTGATTCTTTTTCCCTTTTGTCAGCATATTAGTGGAATTTCTAAATTAAAAAACTATTGATAGGAAGGAAACCATTTTTTTCTTGTACTGAAAAATTATGAATAGAGGCTTGTCAGCATGTCTTATAGATGTTGCCAGATAAAGTAATATATGAATATATAATTCATTCTAACCACTTCCAGTGAAAGAAATAAATCATACTTGACACATCTGAAAACCCTTTTTTATAAAAGAACAAAATCTATACAAACTAATTTTCATGACTCACATTAACTGCAAAAACCTTACTACTAGTAATTAAAATATATTAATAATTCCTCTAATTATTTATTACATTCTGATGAAACATCTTTTAAGCACTCACTCTGTTCCACAGGACCAATAACAAGCAGAAAGAAGGAGGTATGTGCTGCATCACGGAGCTTTTAGTCCAAGTTAAACCGATGACAGAGTAGTTACAGGAAAACCTAATTGTAAAGATTCAATTTAAGTGCAACCCAAATGATACTATACTTAATAAAGGTGATTTTAAAATATAAAGGAAAATCTCCACTTCTTTATTCTTTCGGAGGTAGAAACAAATGCCGACCTCATTTGTTTTTAAGAGTAGCTGAATGTAAATCTTACTGAAGTTGATAAGTGTACTGCGGTTGTGTAAGAGACATCCCCTTTTAAGAAATATTCTAATATTTAGGGACAAAGAGCTATGATGTACATAACTTACCTTCAAATGGTTAAAAAAAAAAAAGGGGGGTGTGTGTGCGTGCATGTCCACACAGAGTAAGACAGAGAAGGAAGGAGAGAATACAAATACAAACAAATGGGATAAAATGTTAATAATAAACCAATCTGGAAAGGGATATAAATTTTTTAATAATATTTTTATCATTGGAACTTTTCTATACGTATAAACTTTATCTCCAAATACAGTTTTTTAAAAAAGAGGAGGAGGGAGATAAGTGGGGAAAAAGTTAGCAAAACGTTGATAATTCTCAAAGATGGGTGGTGCTGGGGGCCAGCCCCGGGGCCGAGTGGTTAAGTTCTCGCGCTCTGCTTCAGCGGCCCAGGGTTTCGCTGGTTCGGATCCTGGGCGCGGACATGGCACTGCTCATCAGGCCACACTGAGGAGATGTCCCACATGCCACAACTAGAAGGACCAAAAACTAAGATATACAACTATGTGCTGGGAGGATTTGGGGAGATAAAGCAGAAAAGAAAAAAAAAAAGATTGGTAACACTTGTTAGCTCAGGTGCTAATCTTAAAAAAAAAAAAAAGATGGGTGGTGGGTAGACAGAGGTTCATTTTAATATTCTCTCTACTTCTGTACATCTTTGAAATCTTCCCTAACAAAATGTTAGAAAAGAAAAATAAAGAGCAGATGAAACCACATACGTAGTCTCTGAAGTGTCTGGCAAACAGAGGCATTCAATAAATGATAAACATGTTATTATAACTGAGTTCACACCTACCTTGTGTAGACAAGTACTAGCTTTTGGTATTTAATTATGCCCAACAAGTACTTTTTGACAGTCTACAGATGGAAGGGGCTCTACTGGATACTGCAGTCAACACCCTCACGTTAGTCAAGGAACAGACTACACACTCAGGACTCAGGTGGTGACAATGAAGGACAAGACAGCAAAGGCTCAGAAGTCAAAGGAAATGAGCTCAAGGGCAAACCAACACCACCACTCTCCTATGTGACCTTACACAAATAATTTAATAACCAGGAACAACTCTTCATCTATCACATTAAAAACTAAAACCATCTATTTCACAAGGTTGCTATAAAAATAAAGTGAGATGCACAAAAGGTTGCTCTGTAAACTCAGAAGTGCTACATACATGTGAGTTCTCATTTTACTGTGTGCAGAGCCAATGTAGGCAGAATGATGCTGCTACAAGTAATCAGGACACAAACCAGTGTTAAGTGCCACAGGAAAAGATCATATCTAGCTAGGAGGGAGAAAAGGAAGTCTTGGTGGAGAAGGCGGTGCTTGAGATGGACCTAAACATTTGGATGGGCAGAAAATCAAAGTCAGGGAGAGGAGGAAGTAGGATTCTAGGTTAAAGAGGTAACTCAAGCAAAGGCATGAAGAGAGTGTCAGGCATGCAAGATGTAACAGAGTTTTTGCTGGAGTCTGGGAAACAACTAATAGAATAACAAGAAAGAAATCTGAAAAAGTGAAACAAACTGGAGAAGGCCTTGCCTAACTCCTGTGAGGGCCCAGACATGTGGCACTACTCATCTGGATCCAGGTCTCATACAAGGATTCTCCTCTTCCCCTGCCAGTGCAAACAAACCTTTGCTATCCAAAACCATGAAGGTTTTCAAAATAAGGCACTGTTTTAAAGGAAATAATTTAAGCAAAACATACAATACACATACTGCTATGAAAGGAAATGCTTTCTATACATAGGAAAAATTCAATCCCAATGAAAATGAATATAACTCAAAAGTTTATCATTTGCATCTAGTGTTGCAACATATTTTTTTTCAGTGAAGAACCTCCAAATCATATTTTCCTCAAGCTAATATTAGAGTAAGAAAATTCTTTAACTACCAAGCAAAAGATCACCAAAAGTTATCACACAACTGGAGCTGGCCCGGTGGTGCAGCAGTTAAGTTTGCACATTCCACTTCAGTGGCCCAGGGTTCACCGGTTCGGATCCCTGGTGTGGACATGGCACTGCTTGGCAAGCCATGCTGTGGTAGGCATCCTACATATCAAGTAGAGGAAGATGGGCATGGAGGTTAGCTCAGGGCCAGTATTCCTCAGCAAAAAGAGGAGGATTAGCAGTGGTTAGCTCAGGGCTAAACTTCCTCAAAAAAAAACAAAAGTGATCACACAACTAAAGTCAAATTTTGTCAATTTGAATGACTTTCCTGGAATCTGGCTTAATTCAAAATGTAAAATTAATAAAGGGAAACCTCATTTAAAAACGGAGTTAGGCTGCCAGAAGGGGGAGCTCCCACGCAGTACCACGCGAGGTCAATTACAGGAAAGATGGTCAATCACAGACCCCAACAAAAGAAGTCTCAACATGAAGAATCATCCATTACAGACCCCAACAGAAGTCTCAACAGGAAAGAATCCTTAATTATAGGAAGAAAAGTACACTGCATCCCCAACAGAAATGGACTACCCCAGCAACTCAGCCAATGACAAACTATCACCATCCTGAATTCTTGCTTTTCTCCAACGGACTTTCATTCAAAACAACCCTTCCCAACTTTCTCCTTGTTTCCTATAAACTAACATTCCTCTCCTTTGATTGTTGGATTTGCCTACGGTCCGCCATAGCATGCACATTCTAAATTGCAATTCTTTGGCTGTTCTCAAATAGACTTGTTTTACTGGTAAAATAATTAGCTATTTATTTTTAAGGTTGACAAGAATTACATGACTGTGATCTTTTTTACATTTTATTTTGCCCATGGTACATAACTGTGTTTTTTAAAAGGAGAATGTCTTTTTGTTTTTATAATCCTTTGAGTCATATATTGTGAAATAATGAATAATTCCTCCAAGATGATTTATACTTTTACATGAATAATTTTATGAAGATTTAGGAAGAAAGCTATGTAAAGTGTCTTGTGACTATAGCACACTAAAAATGATGTCTATTTTATGATTAAATATTAACTTAACTGAATATTAAATTTTAAAATGGTGGAGGAAAAGAACATAGAATCATTGAAAATGAGGTGGAAATAATCTCAGTGATCATCTATCCCAATCTTCTCATTTGAAAGACAAGAACCTGGGAGCTAGGCAAATTAAGGGACTTCCTTCGGATACGCTGCCAACTAGGTGGGAACAGATGTAAAATTAAAAGTCAAGTTTTTTGGCACCTGGTAACTAATGACACCACATACCATACTACACTTCCTTCTGATGACACATAACTTCAAGAAAAACCAAACACCATACACAAATCTACATTTACTTTAAAAAAAATTGCAAAGTATTCCCATTGCTTTAAAGAAAGCAATTGTTCTATACTCTTTATACCCTATCCCCTCAAAACTCTTCAAACATATTGGAGTACGGAAATTACTCAGCTTTTAAATACTTACACCAGTTTAATGATCAAAAAAAGAAAACAACAGTGGATTAATGAAGACTTCCCAGGGGACACACGAAGCCATTCTCGTGCTCAACTCCGCACGCTGTAATTAAGTAGAACGTATACTGCTAGTTTACTAAGAGCACCCTTGCAGACTTTACAGCCGCCAAAGTGTCGGTCTAGTTTTTGTTTCTCCTTCAGAATAAAGCAAAAGTTCAGTTCTTATAACCTCACACGACCCAGGTCTTCCGCACTGACAAGGGGAGAACCAGGTTCTCTTGCACTTCGTAGAGTCCTTAGGTTTGAACACATGAAGCTTTCCTGCACGGTGGGGACTTTCTCCCGTTAATGAAATGTGCTTCCAATCTGATAAAACTCACGTTTGTGCCACTTCAGAATTTATTACAAAACTCTTCAAAATGTGCTAATTTGTCACTGAGCAGATGAAACACTGAGTATAACAGGAAAACTACACCTAATTAGTCATGTAAAATCCTAACCAATAATAGCTTCTAAAATAGAGTGATTTCCTCATAAAACACAAGCAGGAAAAAGTTGCCATGAGCTTAACTGTATTCACATTGCACAGCTAGAACTCATGCAATATGCATATTCATAAACACTTTTCTTGAAAAACGGTGTCTTATAGGTAAATAATCTATTCATTATTTGCATATATTTCACCGCACAAATCACTGTAGCAAATGGAAAACATATTTTAAATTACTTCCAGTATTTCACATTCAGCCAGATGCGCAGATCCAGTATAACTGTCAGCAGCGGCAGCCAAGTGAAGAGAATTTCTTACGACTAATTAGACAGAATCGGCGCACAGCAAAGAGCTGACGAAATCCGACAGGGCTTACTCGCTACTCCTGAAGCAAGGCCGTAGAGCAGTCCTCCCGCCTCCGACTGCTGAGGGAAAACGTGCGCTCCCGGAGGCGGCGGCTTTTCTTGTCTGATGAAGTTATACAATAAGGTTTTCACAAGTTTGCTGGTGTATGGAAGACTACACAAGAAGAAAAAATAAGAAAGTCAAACTCATATATATGGGAGTCATCTGATTTTGTATAACGACAAATATAACCTATAGAATCTATGACTATAAAGGGATTAGCATAATTCAAAGAGATCTAGCATTGTCACATGATGGTGAAGACCGTGGGCTTTGAGATAAGACTTGAGGCCTAATTCTGGCTTCCCCCTCACCACGCCAAAAGTCACAGGTCAAATCACTTCGACTCTTGGGCTACAGTTACCTTACTTGTAATCTGCATGACAGGTGAGATATTATCAATTCAGTGTATAAAACAGTACCTGGCACTTGAAGGGAGGGAGTAACATAGGAGCAGTGGGGAAAAGCACACAAGTTAAAAAGTAATGCTATGAAAGAATACACTTTTTAAGTATGACATTATTCAATTTTTGCATAAATACAAAAAATCTATACATAGGTATACAGAATTTTCTTTAGTTTGTTTTTTTTTTTTTTTTTTTTTTTTTTGGAGGAAGATTAGCCCTCAGCTAACTACTGCCAGTCCTCCTCTTTTTGCTGAGGAAGCCTGGCTCTGAGCTAACATTCGTGCCCATCTTCCTCTAGTTTATACGTGGGACGCCTACCACAGCATGGCTGCCAAGCAGAGCCATGTCCGCACCCGGGATCCGAACCAGCGAACCCCGGGCCGCCGAGAAGCGGAACGTGCGAACTTAACTGCTGCGCCACCGGGCCGGCCCCCCAATACAGAATTTTTTTAATGTTAATATTCTTTGCTCTTAAGTAATGGAATGAGAGGAGAAGGGAGAGGAAATAGGTGAAATGGGATATGTGCCCCCAAACTGGTGATAAGTCAATTCCTGCGATCTAGAGAAAACTTTTTAACACTCTTGAGCCAAAGCGCAGACCCTTTCCCTATTACCAGTGATTCTCAAGTATGTTCCAAAGAGCCCTTAGGGGTTCTGTGAATGTGCCACAGACACAATCAAGGCAGCAAGAATGACATGAAAAAGACAAAGCTCCCAATTCCCTGAGAACTTTAATCAAAGCTATTTGCATTTGTTTTCCATTCTAAACTTCTGTGAAGATTGTGTCAACAGAAGCTGTGTGTGTGTGCATGTGCATGCATGGAAGTGAGTGTGTGTATTTAATATTTGTCCCTTCCCATCCTCACCCAGTAGGAGACTGTAAGCTTCTGCTCAGGAGCACAGCCCCACATGCTAACACATGCCTGGCACATGGTTAGCACATGATAAATATCTGTTGGCTAAACGCAAGTAGGAACAGTCAGTTGAGAGGCTGGGGAAGCAGTCCAAACACATGGTGACGGGGGCAGAGATTATTTCAATGAGACTGTAGTTTCAGTGGGACTGCTGAGAAGGAAAGGATATAAAAATAATTTCAATGAACAAATGTGACTGGATAAGTCCTTAGAGAATGATGCAGAAGGAAGAAGACAGATGACTTCAAAGTTTCAATTCTACAAAGAAACCACTAGGGAAGGTAATGAAGCTGGGGGACAAGGGGCAGGAGGAACAGATAGTTTGGACAGGAAAACAGAATTTGGTTCCGTACATGTTGGGTTTTAAGCGCTGACAGAGCAACTGGAAGAAATGTGTGGTTGGAGATATGGGACAATACTAAGGTAAGCAGACAAGACCAGAAATACAGATTTACACAATAAAAAAACACACAAATTTAAAACAGAAACATACCATCGACCTTGCATCAAATACTTGTGACTGATGCTCTGTCGCAAAACTTCCTTGTGGAAGAGTTGGCAGGAAAGGAAAACAACCATGGTTGATACGGCTTCTACTGATATCTCATATGTGATATCTCTGGAGAAAGAGGAAAACAAAACAGAAGAATGACCATTTTGGAAGATTAAGGTACTGCTCTTTTCTAACCAAACTACACATTTAAAAACTCAAATATTCAACGTTTCTTGTTATAAAAAAATACTAATATGTTTAACATAAAAATTATAAGTCAAGCCAAAATACGAAACCATTTCCCAGTCATTAGCTCTTGTACTTGGGTCACGTGTCCCATTACTTGGCTAATTTCCAGTTCTCATCTCGTACTGAATGACAAGTCTATTAGTGTATAATGGAAATAGTTACCAGCAGTGCTCTGCTTCAAAGATCCACTCTAAAGCCCTTAGGTTCATCCCTGTCTAGTCATAATGCAGAAACAAATATTCAGATTATAAAACTGAAGGGAAGACACAGTGTAGGGAAGAAAACAATGCCTTTTCGAGTTGAAAATCGCTTTACAATAAGAACAGTGGTATACCCTGGATCTTCTATCTCCAGTGTCCACTTTCTCAAGGCCAACTCTGCATGTTCAGCAAAATATGAACAGTAAACAAATTATTCTTGTTTTATTAAGCATATTTCTGTTACGAAGGATTACTCTTTTCCTCCCCAGATCATTAACCTCTTTTAGAAAACAAACCTTAGATCAAATAAAAAGGAAACAAAGTCTTGGCTGAGCAGGGAGCACAAACAGGATAAATGCATCAAGAAATCTTCAGTTATTGCAAAAGTTTAAACACAATTATCATGGGGAAAAGTAACATGTTAGACCAGGAAAGTGGAAATCTCAACAACACAGCAAAAAGACTAACAGCTCCAAAAGAATATCAAAATATTTTTACAGAACTGAAATATTAATGGAAAGCCCAAAGAAAAATACTTAACGTCCACTTAAATGAGGCTCAAACAAATTAAAGAAGACTTCATCCTAGGCCTGGGCAAACTTAAATTCTCCCAGCTATTTTAAGGAGTTATTGCTGATAGAAAAATCATTTAAAAACAAAGTATACGAAACAAACACAAAGGCCCAAGTAATTGATCTTATTATATAATGAATAAATCTCAGTAATACTCAGAAATACGACTTTTAAAGTACTGTAAAACAACTCTCTCTCCTGAAATTTCCATAATTATTGTTGTAAATATTAACTACATAAAATGCAATTCTTGTATCTGTTCTTATCTCTTGAGTTGAATGAAAGACAAACCTGACGTGTCATGTTATGATTCATTAATTCTTCATTAATGCTGATTTGGGTACTTGGAACCCAAAACATTTTACATGTATTCATACAGCCTGTGTCTGTCAGGAATCCATACTCTGTAGTCAATTCGCTAGGCTTCTCAGTTGAGTTAAGGCTTAACCAAATCCTGAAGAACAAGCATCTTGCCACAGGGTAGAGCTTATAGTCAGGTGATCACCTCTAATACATTCATTAATGTCATTGCATCAATAAGAAAGAATCAACTGCACCAGTTTACAATTTAACACCTGATTCCATGTCCCAGATCAGAAAGGAATTGTTTCAGTTAGTTTAAACTGAAAACTACGACTATTAATAAATAGTACGTCTTACAACCTCGGGGAAAAAAGTGTATATTTAGAAAAGAGGGTTATTCTCCTTCAAAATTAATTGGGTCAAACAAAATCAGAAGCTGGGGAACAGGAAAAGTGTTAACCCTTGGATCTTCCTCTCTTGCCACAGAACTCTGTGAAGCTGTAGGGTGAAGAGCAGACGGTTTGATGTTGGGAGGTAGGGAAAGCTCATAGCACATAAGAATATTCACTCAACATGACATTAAGTTTCATACCAAGCTAAAAATCCATTCCCCAGAAGTCCTAAAGAGAACTAAGTGATTCCTCCTGTGTGCTTCATAGGCCTACAGATGAAAATTCCATCAAATTGTTTACGACATTGTATTTGTTGAATGATACATGAACTGAAGTACAAAGAATTTACTCTTACTATATCTAGATAGGCATTATGCAATATGTTGACATCCATCAACAGATAGGGCTCTAGCCTTTATGGAGCTTACAATTTAGTGAAGAAAAGAGAATTCAAATAAAAATTACTCCAAAAAGGCCATAAAGAAAAAGAGCAAGTAACAAGAAGAAAGGATTTTGGGGACCTGATTTGAACTGTGGGATCAAAAGAAAACTCCTCTAAAAAAGTAGCATTAAGTTAAGACCTAAAGTAAGAGTGGCATTTATTTGCAGCCAAGTCTTTCTTACTAGAACACATGAGATGCCAGCTAGAGATCCTTTCATTTTTTCAATGTTGTTTGTATTCCCAACTCTAGTACATAATAGGCACTCAATGGATAAATGATGAACAGACAGAGGGATATTTACTGCTCTGATTTTGATTGGAACTGATTGACTGGGACTTCCTGAATAGATTCATCAGCATAATATACAAGGCATACATAACTTAAAATAGCAAAAAAGGAAGAAATATGTTGAGGTCATGTAATACACGATCGTAATACAAAAGGAACACTCACTGCAACAAAAATGTAAAGGGAATTTCATGAGAGAAGGATCCAGGGTGCTGTTGGTTGACTGAGAGGATATCTTCTATTCATCTTGCTGACAAGCATCCATTTATTAGCATTTATTAGTATTAATAAACAACTAATAAAGCACTAATAAAACACTAATAAACAACACACAGGATGATCTGAATGGAATGACTTAATACTATGAAGACAATTCTATGCACATTAATCTTAAAGTCAACGCAACCACAACCAATATTCTCATTGCACTTTTTTCAGGAACTTCATAAACTGACTCTTAAAATTTTTATGAAAGAATAAACACATAACTAAGTGAACCCTGAAAATGAAGAGTGAAGAGAGGGACTTTCCCTACCAGATATGAAGCCACGCTATACAGCTGTAGTAATAAAACAGCGTGGTATGTGCACCCACACAAAAACAGACAAACCAATGGAACTCAACTGAGAACAGAATGTACAGCTCAGCCCTAGGTATATATGGAAACAACATACAATAAAGATGGATCCACAAATCAATGGAGAACAGACTGTACAGAAGATGGTGCTGGGAAAAACCTGGCTTATTTCATAAAGAAAAATAACGATAGAGTCCTACCTTACAACATACTTAAAGACCTACCATAGATGAATTAAAGACTTGGATGTGAATGGTAAAACTAAAGTTAACAGAATAAAATGTACAATAATAATGTTTGTAACACAAGCACAAGAAAAAACTTCTAAAATAAAAGCCTAAGAGCACAAACCATAAAGCCAAAAAAAAGTGTTTAATTACATCAAAATTAAGGATTATTGCTCAACAAATGAAACCTTGAACAAAGTTAACAGGCAGATGATAGACTGAAAGAAGAACAAGGGACTAATATCTAGAATATTACAAGCAACTCCTGCAAAAAAGGCAAGAACTCTGCTAGAAGAAAAGACCAAAAGATATAAACAATGTTTAAAACAATGTGGTATTCCTTTATGCCCCAGAAAATGTAAAGTATTGGCAGTTATACGATGATATATAAACCCTCATGTACTGCTGATGGGAATATTAACCAACACAGTCATTTTAGAGGACAACCCATGACCCAGTATATGTATATATGCCAAAGAAAACTTCACAGAAATATGTCTGACGACTGTGGTAGGCAACCTCTAAGATGACCCCCAATAACCCTGCTTCCTGATAGTTGTAATTGCCTCCCCTTCAGCGTAGGCTGGATCTAGCGACTAGCTTCTAACAAAGAGAATACAGTAAAAGTGAGAGGATGCCACTTCTGAGAGATTATCTTATATAAAGACAATGGCTTGTGTTGGGTGCCCTCTCTCGCTCTTCTATATGCTTTCTCTGAGGGAAGCCAACTGCCTCTGACATATGGAGAAGTCCATCAGACAAAGAACTAAGGGGAGGCCTCCAGTCAACAGCCAGTGAGGAACTGAGGCCCTCAGTCCAACAACCCTAAAAGAATGGAATCCCACCAACAGCCAAAGAAGAAATCTAGGAAGCAGGTCCTCCCCAGCTGAGGCTTCAGATGAGACCACAGCCCCAGCCATAAGCTCAACTACAACCTCCTAAGACACTTGAGTCAGAGGCACCAAGCTACACTATACCCAGATACTTGATCCTAAAAAACTGTAAAACAATGTTTTAAACAGCTAAGTTCTAGGGTAATCTACCATGGAGTAATGGATAAATAACAAAAACATTTGTTATTTGTGGTACTGCAAAGTTGGAGGCAGTCCAGGTGTCCATCACTGAGGAAGTGGATAAGTAAAACGTAGTGGCTACACACAATGGAGCAGTTTTAACAGTGACAGACTAGATGTCCATTTAGCATCACAGTTAACTTTCTTTCCTTTTTTTTTTTTTTGAGGAAGACTGGCCCTGGGCTAATGTCTGTGGCCAATCTTCCTCTTTTTTTTCTCCCCAAAGCCTCAGTACATAGTTGTATATCCCAGTTGTAGGTTCTTCTAGTTTCTCTATGTGGGATGCCACCGCAGCATGGTTTGATGAGCACTGCTAGGTCGGCGCCCAGGATCCAAACTGGTGAACCCTGGGCAGCCGAAGCCAAGCACACGAACTTAACCACTCTGCCAAAGGGCTGGCCCCACAGGTAACTCTTAAAAATAGTTCTGAGAGGAAAAAGTAAAGAACAGAATGAGTTCTACAACATATTTCTATTTATGTAAATTAAAAATGCATGTACACATAAGAATAACATTTTGTACTAATGCATATAAAAATACAAGTATTAACACATTAAAATGGCTGTTTACAAGAAAGCAAAGGAGTAAGGAATGGGGATAAATGGGAATAAGTAAGTGGATTAATATTAAACAGAGGAAGGGATGGGCCTCACGTGAACCAAGGATGAGCGTGGCCTCTGAACTGAAAAATGTGAATGACTCAACCCTATGCCTGATGTGTCCAAAATCAGAGATTGTGGCACAAAGTGGGGCATAAAAGGCTGAGGGCGTAGTGAAGTGGAGAAATGCATAAACTAATCCAGGAGACAAAAAGTACATGCAATAAATTGTCTAGTTGGGACATTATGAGGACCTCAATTAAAACAATGACAAGAGGAATGAAAAAGAGGGATTGGATTTGAATGACATTTAACAAAATAAAACTAATAGCACTCAGTGACGAACTGGATGCTTAAAGTGGGTGAGAAAGACTAAGGTTTCTAAATTTAGAACTCAGAGATAGTGATGTCGTCAACCTAAATAAAGAACAAAGGAAACGGAAAATCACTTTACACATATAGTCAACCGATGCTCATTATTCATGGATTCTGTATTTGTGAATTCAGCTATTCACTAAAATTTATTTGTAACTCCAAAAATTAGCATTCACTGCAAGTTGATATGATCTACATGATTTTCTAATTTGCACCAAAGAAATCACCAAAGAAAATTTTATGACCCAAAATAGCTAACGATTACAAATGAATTCACAGATAGATGATAAAGTATACTACGTCAAAGATCATGAAGTCAAAGTCTGCATTTTTCTAGTGTCACTGGGGAACAGGAGATAATAACTGCATAGCAAAGCTTCACCTAAAATCGACTATCCAGATACAATATTATGCCTGGAACTTTCTTAAAAATAATCTGAGAAATGGGGGGAAGGTGCTTTCGGATAAGCGTATAGTTGAAACAAGAGCAGCCATGAACTGATAATTACTGAAGCTGGGTGATAAGCATGTGGGGGTCATTATTCTCTCTATATTTATATGCTTAAAATTTTACATAAGTTTAAAATACAAAATTAAAAATTGACAACTTACGATGTGACCATAGACCACAGTTTGGTGAAGACAGGGACCTCTCATTCCTGGCCCCTACCATATTTCCTGGCAAATAATAGGTACTTAACAAGTACTAATTGAAATGAATGAACCATAGGGAATTCTACATTTAAGAAATGCAATTTGCTAAAGTCATCTGCTTTGAGAAGTTGGATATGCTGCCATTAGCAAATCACCACAAACGTAGTGGCTTAAAACAGCACAAATTCATTATCCTGCAGTTCTCTAGCTGCAGCACAGGTCTCATGGTTAAAATCAAGGCGTCAGCAAGCTGCGTCCCATTCCGGAGGCTCTAGGGAAGAACGCATTCCTGCCCTGTGGCTTGTCGGAAGGATTCATCTCCTCGTAGTTGTAGGACCCAGTCCCCATTTTCTTGCTGGCTGTAAGCTGAGGGCACTTTCCAGTGTCTTGAGGTCACCTCATTCTTTGACTTATGGATCCCTTCCTTCATCTTCAAAGCCAGCAATGGCTTTCATGACTCCTTCTGTCACATCTCCCTGATCCACTCTTCTGGTTTCCTCTTCTACCTTTAAGGACTCACGTGATTAAATTGGACCCACTAGGATGAGAGAGAACAATCTCCCCATCAAAGGGTCCTTAATTTTAATCACATCTAAAAAATCTTTTTGACATGTAAAGTGACATATTCACAGAGTCCAGGGATCAGAATGTGGACATTCTTGGGCACAGAAGGACATTATTCTGCCTACTACTAGTAGCCAATAAGAATCAGATCTATGTACTAATTTTAATTATTCCAAAAATCTCCCTTACTAGCCAACACGAAAATATTACTCATACTAGTAGTTATACTAATCTACCACGTTTGAGGGGAGAGGTGGTAGGGAGAGATGTAATGTTCAAATACTGTAAATGGATTAAAATAGGCTCCAACAAATTGACTGGGTAAAATAAATAATTTAAGTACACAATGAAACACTGCTTCAAATGACATAGCAAAGGTATAAATAATAGAAATGGCTACAACAGAAATTTTTTTGCAAAGGTGTCAATTTAATTTCCAACTTTCATTGTCTGAAGACAGTGCTTACAGCCACAAAGCAGAAGAAGATTTAAGTACACAGAGTGACAAATATTCAAAAAATAACCAACCAATAGTCGATCACCCCACTTAGAATAAAACGCAGGGTCCTTAACCTAGCCTCTAAGACACTCTGCCATTTTTTTTTTTAAAGATTGTCTCCTGAGTTAACAACTGTTGCCAATCTTTTTTTTTTGTTATTGCTTTTTCCCCCCAAATACCCCCAGTACATAGTTTTATATTTTAGTTGTGGGTCCTTCTAGCTGTGGCTGTGGATGCCGCCTCAACGTGGCCTGACGAGTGGTGCCATGTCCGCGTCCAGGATCCGAACTGGTGAAACCCTAGGTCGTTGAAGCGGAGCACACAAACTTTAACCACTCGGCCACTGGGCCAGCCCCCCTCTGCGACTTCTGACCAACCATCCTACCTCATCTATCACTCACCCATCCTTGCTCATTCAGCTCTAGCTCTACTGGCCTACTTAGCGGTCCCTGGATACACCAAGCATGCGCCCACCACAGGGTCTTGCATCTGCTGTTCCCTCTGCTTGGAATGCTCTCCTATCAGACAGCAACAGGACTCCCTCTCCGACTTCACGTGGGTTTCTATTAAAATGGCCACTTCACAAGGAGCCTTCCCTTACAATCTCAGCTAAAATACCACCACATTACTACTCTTTTTTCCATTGCACTTATCACATTCTAACATTATATATTAATTTATTGACTGTCCTACCCCACCCACAACTAAAATCTACATCTTATTCACTATTGTAGGCCTAGCATCTGAAACAGTGGCTCGCGATAAGCACACACATACTTGTTTATGAATAGTCTCTTCTACCTGCTTGTAGGCACAATGAAGAGTTAATATTATTCGGGGTTTACCAAAAACAAGAAAAATACATCCATTCATGTACAAATTTTACATGACAAAAAATACCCGAAACTCCTAGCTTCCAAACGCTATTCCATGATTTAGTGTTCTGCATAGAAACTCACTAGACTCCTGGGGCCAAAGTAACAGAACTAGTAGCAACGGCAAAAATAATTACTCAACATACCCTCATTGAATCCATTTTCTATCGTAAGTGATGCTGAAGCTGACTGATGTTTTTAAAAGTCAGCTTCAAAATAAGGAACCCAAATTTGAGCTCTGCTCACAAGGAAAAAATGATGTAAACAGAAAAACCTCTGAAATAGCCATTTAACTAGTACATTTTAAAGACAGACAGGGGTAAAATGCAACTATCCATCAATTACCACTTCCTAGTTACCACGCTCCCACACATCTCCCAAGTCTACGTGAGGGCTCTAGATCCTCCACCCCCATCTGCAAACTGCTTGGCTAACTTATACTCATCATTCAAGACTTTGGACCAGTTTTACCTCCTCCAGAAAACCTACCTTGACCAACCAAGCAGGTTAATGGCATTCCCATAATATATTCTGAACACCACTATTATAATGCTTTTCATACTCTACAGCCTACATAACACAAGAAAATAAACATTTGCTGAAAAATTTTTAAAATTCAACTAACTTAAAACTAGCATTTAAAAACGCAACTAATGCGGAGAAAAAGGAACCCTCATACACTGCTGGTGGGAATGCAAACTGGTGCAGCCACTATGGAAAACAGTATGGAGATTCCTCAAAAAATTAAAAATAGAACTACCATACGATCCAGCCATCCCACTACTGGGTATTTATCCAAAGAGCTTGAGGTCAGCAATCCCAAAAGTCCTATGCACCCCAATGTTTATTGCAGCACTGTTTACAATAGCCAAGACGTGAAAGCAACCTAAGTGTCCAGCAACAGACGAATGGATAAAGAAGATGTGGTACATATATACAATGGAATACTACTCAGCTGCAAAACAGAACAAAATCATTCCATTTGCAATAACATGGATGGACCTTGAGAGAATTATGTTAAGTGAAATAAGCCAGCGAGAGAAGGATAATCTGTGTATGACTCCACTCATATGAGGAATTTAAAATTATGGACTAAGAACAGTTTAGTGGATACCAGGGGAAAGGTGGGGTGGGGGGTGGCACAAAGGGTGAAGTGGTGCACCTACAACATGACTGACAAACATTAATGTATAACTGAAATTTCACAAGATTGTAACCTATCAATAACTCAATAAAAAAACAAAACAAATAAAAAAATTAAAATTAAAATTTAAAAAATAGAAACACAACTAATATTAGAAAATGAAAAAATGTAATAAAACACAGCTTATATATTAATTTATAGAACCACATAACATTTAAAGCGATCACAGGAGTTGAGGCTACCACGTTTCCAGCAGTAATGGACAGGAGATTCACAAGAATCTTCCTGATGAAGTCAACAGAAATCATGAGGGAGGGTCTGGAAGAGCACTTCCTAAAAGCACCGAAGAGCTAGTAAAACACTGAAGAATTACAAGGCCCAGATTCAAAGCACTAGGAAAATCTAGACATGTCAGCCTGACATCAGGAATTGCTTTGGCCCGAGGATGTTTCCTGATCCATAAGACACAGGTGGGAATTTGAGCAGAGCTTTTAAGAGGGGTGACAGTCCAGGGAACAAACACTTGACACCCAGGCTGCAAGCCCAGGTAACCACCCCCGGCACACAGGGTGGAGATCCTCAAAGGGATTGTCATGATGGAAGTAAGGGGGAGCAGCAAGTGGATCAAGTCTTTCATGGACTACAACCCAGCTTTAAGTTGCCTGGGTGGCCAGAAAATTTCAGCCCTGAAACTGAATTAGGAAGAATCCCAGGCACTCAACAGAAAAAAGAGGAAATCCTCTCTGAACAAAGATAAAATCACGCTAGCTATCAAACTGATTCTACAACTTTACAAATACAAAAACTAGCAAACAATCAAAAACAGGCAAATAGATGAGATTACATGACCAAGAGCCACCATACACCCACAAAATAAACAAAACTCTCTCAATAATAATAATAATAATAATTACCAACACATCCATGCCTACTATACTTATGGGATAAAACCCAAATTTTTCAAATCAAAAATTTCCCAAGGACCTGTAAACTATATAAACTAATACAGCAGATCTTAAAAAAAAATAAGTTCTAGAAAAAAATTTCTAGAACTGAACAATAGCCAAATTTAAAAACTCAATCAAAAAAAAAAAGAATAAAAAGAAAGAACAAAAAAAACCCTCAGTGAATGGGTTTAAAAGCAGATTTGACCCAGCTGAAGAGAGATTTAGTAACTTGGACATTAAGTCACAAGAAATTACTCAGAATTAAGTACAGAGAGACAATAGGATGACGTTGACAGGCCTTTGCTTCCAGTTTGGGGCTATTATGAATAAAGCTTTATAAACATTTGCATACAAGTCATTTGTAGACAGATATTTTCATTTCTCTTAGGTAAATACCTGAAAGTAATATTGCAGGATGAGAGAAGAGGTGAATATTTGACTTCATAAGAAAGTGTCAAACCTTTTCTCAAAGTGTTTGTACCATTTTATACTCCCACAGCAATATTTTTAATACAGATTTTATTTTTTAGAGCACTCTTTAGAGCAGGTTCTTAGCAAAATTGAGCAGAAAGTACAGAGAATTCCCATATAACTCCTGCCACACATATGCACAGCCTCCTCCAGAGTAGCATCTTTGTTAAAAATGATGAACCAATATTTGACACATCATTAAAGTCCATAACTTACATAAGGGTTCACTATTGCTGTTATATGTTGTATAAATTTTGACACATCTAATAACATGTATCCATGATTACAGTATCGTACGAAACAGTTTCACTATCCTAAAAATCCCCTGTGCTCTATCTACTCATCCCTCCCTCCTCCAAAAACTTTGGCAACCACTGAGCTTTTTACTGTCTCCACAGTTTTACCTTTTACGAAATGTCATATAGTTGGAATAATACAGTATGTAGTCTTTTCAGGTGGTTTCTTTACCCACAGCAATTTTTGAACGTTCCACTTGCTCCACATCCTCACCAACATTTGGTACTATCAGTCTTCTTAATTTTAGCTATTCTAGTGGTGTGTAGTGATAGCTCATTATGCCTTTAATTTGCATTTTTCTGATTAATCACATTAAATATCTTTTAATGTGCTTATTGGCCATTTATATATCTTTTTTGTGAAGTATCAATTTCAATCGTTTGTCCATTTTTAATTGGGCTATTTGCCTATTTTTAAATTGTAAGAGATCTTTATATATTCAAGAATAAAGTCTTTTTGTCAGCTATATGTTTGGCAGACATCTCCCTTCTGCGATTTGACTATTCATTTTCTGAAGTGTCTCCTGATAAGGCAAAACTTTTGTTTTTAAAGAAGTTTAACTTATCAAGTTTTTCTTTTATGGTTATTGCTTTCTGTGTCCTAAGTTATCTTTGCCTAAGCCACAGTTATGTATATTTTCCTAATTTCTGTGTTATATGTGAAGGTCGGGATCCAAGTTTTTTTGTTTTGATTTGTTTTTCTTTTCCAGAAAAGAAAATGGCTCCAGCTTTTCCAGAGCCATTAGCTGAAAAAGGCTTTCCCTCCTCAACTGAATTATTTGGCTGATTTTCTCAAAAACCAACTGACAATGGAAGTGTAGATCTGTTTCTTGACTCCCTATTCTGATCCACTGATTTTTCTATATTAATGTCAATATCATGAAAATTGTAGCTTTACAGTACATCAAGTGATTTAGTATAAGTATTCCATTTGTTCTTAATAGTTTTTGGATAGTCTAGGTTCTTTGCATTTCTATATATATTTTAGAATCAGCTTGTCAATTTCTACCAAAAAAACAAGCAAACCCTATTATCGATGTGATGAACTGAATCTGTAGAGCAACTTGGGAAATACTGACATTTAACTGTGTTGAGTGTTCCAGATCCTGAACTGGATATATGTCTACATCTAGGTCTTTAATTTCACTGAGCAATGTTTTATACTTGGCAATATATAAGTTGTGAACATATTTGTTGAATTCACTGTTTCATGTTTTTCAGATTGTTTTAAAATGGAATTTTTAATTTTATTTTCCAATTGTTTGCTGCTACTATATGATTTTTTTTAAGATTTTATTTTTCCTTTGTTATTTTTAAAAAAATTTTCCTTCTTCTCCCTAAAGCCCCCCAGTACATAGTTCTGTATTTTAGTTGTGGGTCCTCCTAGTTGTGGCATGTGGGACGTCGTCTCAGCATGGCTTGATGAGCAGTGCTAGGTCCAAGCCCAGGATCCAAACTGGTGAAACCCTGGGTTGCCAAAGCAGAGTGCATAAACTTAACCACTCAGGAACGGGTCTGGCCCTGCTAGTATATGATTTTTTTATAACCATCTTGCAATCTGCACCCTGTTAAACTCACTTTTCAGTTCAAAAAGCTTTTATATATTCCTTAAGGTTTTAATGCAAACAATCATATTGCCAGCAAATAAGGATAGTTTTACTTCTTCTTTTCCAATCTCTATGCCTTTTATTTCTTTACTTTGCTTTATTGCACTGGCTAGGGCCTCGAATACAATAATGAATACAAATGCTGAAAGACAACATCCTTGACTTGTTCCTAATCACAGATGAGAGAAAGCTTAGTTTCTCACCATTAAGTGAGATGTTAGCTGTAGGGGTTTTTTGTGTTTGTTTTTTTTTTCACTGACCAGAATATATTTTTATTGTCATAATCAAAAAGTGGGATATAACATAATTTGCTTTAAAAAAAAACACAGAATATATCCTTCCAAGTTAGTATTAGTAGACATACTTCATTATATTTTTTTCCTAATTTGTCACCAGTGTATTTTTTTTGAGTTCATGATAGTTTACATCATTGTGAAATTTCAGTTTTACATTATTTCTTATCTGTCAGCACATCTTCACTCCCTGTGCCCACCCCCACTCCAACCCCCTTCCCCTGGTAACCACTGAACTGTTTTCTTTGTCCATGTCCTTGTTTATATTCCACATATGAGTGAAATCATATGTTGTCTTTCTCACACTGGCTTATTTTGCTAAGCATAATTCCCTCCAGGTCTTTCCATGTTGTTACAAATGGAATTTGTCTTTTTTTCTGGCTGAGCAGTATTCCATTGTATATATATACCACATCTTCTTTATCCAATCATCACTTGATGGGCACTTGGGTTGCTTCCATGTCTTGGTTATTGTGAAGAGTGCTGCTATGAACATAGGGGTGCATGTTATTTTGGGTTGTTGATTTCAAATTCTTTGGGTAGATACCCAGTAGTGGGATAGCTGGGTCATATGGTAGTTCTATTTTTAGTTTTTGAGGAATCTCCATGCTGTTTTCCATAGTGGCTGCACCAGTTTGCATTCACATCAGCAGTGTATGAGGGTTCCCTTTTCTCCAGACCCTCTCCAACATTTGCTATTTTTAGGCTTAGTGATTATAGCCATTTTAACATACGTAAGGTGGTATCTTCATGTAGTTTTGATTTGCATGTCCGTGATGATTAGTGATGTTGAACATCTTTTCACGTGTCTATTGGCCATCTGTATATCTTCCTTGGAAAAATGTCTGTTCATATCCTCTGCCCATTTTTCGATCAGGCTGTTTTTTTGTTGTTCAGTTGTGTGAGCTCTTTATATATTATGGAGATTAACCCCTTATTGGATATATGATTTGTAAAAATTTTCTCCCAGTTGGTGGGTTTTTTGGTTTTGATCCTAGTTTCTTTTGCCTTGCACAAGCTCTTTAGTCTGATGAAACTTCTCCTTGTTTATTTTGTCTTTTGTTTCCCTTGTCTGAGAAGACATGGTATTTGAAAAGATCCTTTTTAGTTCAATGTCAAAGAGCATACTACCAATATTATCTTCCAGGAGTTTTATGGTTTCAGGACTTATCTTCAATTCTTTGATCTATTTTGAGTTTGTTTTTGTGTATGGCGTGAGACAATGGTCTACTTTCATTCTTTTGCATGTGGCTGTCCAGTTACCCAAACCCCATTAATTGAAGAGACTGTCTTTTCTCCATTGTATGCTCTTGGCACCTTTGTCAAAGATTAGCTGTCCATAGATGTATGGTTTGATTTCTGGGCTTTCAGTTCTGTTCCATTGCTCTGTGTGCCTGTTTTTGTACCAGTACCATGCTGTTTTGATCGCTATGGCTTTGTAGTACACTTCGAAGTCAGGGATTGTGATGCCTCCAGCTTTGTTCTTTTTTCTCAGTACTGCTTTAGTAATTTAGGATCTTTGGTTGCCCCATATGACTTTTAGTATTCTTTGCTCTATTTCCATGAAGAATGTCATTGGGATTCTGAGTGGGATTGCGCTGAATGTGTAGATTGCTTTGGGTAGTCTGGACATGTTAACTACGTTTATTGTTCCAATCCATGTGCATGGAATCTCCTTCCATCTCTTTATGTAATTATCTGTTTCTTTCAATAATGTCTTATAGTTTTCATTGTATAAGTCCTTTGCCTCCTTAGTTAAATTTAGTCCTAGGTACTTTATTCTTTTTGTTGCGATTGTAAATGGAATTGTATTCTTCAGTTCTCTTTCTGGAAGTTCGTAATTAGAGTACAGAAATGCAACTGATTTTTGTAAGTTGATTTTGTACTCCGCCACTTTATCGTAGTTGTTAATTATTTCTATCACCTTTCCAATGGATTCTTCAAGGTTTTCTATATATAAGATCATGTCATCTGCAAACAGTGAGAGTTTCACTTCTTCACTCCCTATTTGGATTCCTTTTATTCCTTTCTCTTGCCTAATTGCTCTGGCCAAAACCTCCAGCACTATGTTGAATAAAAGTGGTAACAGTAGGCATCCTTGTCTTGTTCCTGTTCTCAGAAGGATGGCGTTCAGTTTTTCCCCATTAAGTATGATGTTGGCTGTGGGTTTGTCATGTATGACCTTTATTATGTTGAGGTAATTTCCTTCTATCCCCATTTTGTTAACAATTTTTATCATAAATGCCTGTTGAATCTTGTCAAATGCTTTCTCTGCATCTACTGAGATGATCATGTGAGTTTTATTCCTCATTTTGTTAATGTAGTGTATCACATTGATTGATTTGTGGATGTTGAACCATCCCTGTGTCCCTGGAATAAATCCCACTTGATCATGATGTACAATCTTTTTGATGTATTGCTGTATTCAGGTTGTCAATATTTTGTTGAGGATTTTTGCATCTATATTCATCAGAGATACTGTCCTGTAGTTTGCCTTTTTTGTGTTGTCCTTGCCAAGCTTTGGTAACAGAGTGATGTTGGCCTCATAGAATGTGTTAGGAAGCGTTCCATCTTCCCTAATTTTTTGGAATAGCTTGAGAAGGATAGGTATTAAATCCTCTCTGAATGTTTGGTAGAATTCCCCAGGGAAACCATCTGGTCCTGGGCTTTTATTCTTTGGGATGCTTTTGATTACTGTTTCAACCTCTTTACTTCTGATTGGTCTATTCAGATTCTCTATTTCTTCTTGATTCAGCTTTGGGAGGTTGTAAGAGTCTAAGAATTTACCCATTTCATCTAGATTGTCCATTTTGTTGGCATATAGTTTTTTGTAGTATTCTCTTATAATCCATTGCATTTGTGTGGTATCTATTGTTATTTCTCCTCTTTCATTTCTAATTGTATCTTTCTGAGCTTTCCCTCTTTTTTTCTTTGTAAGTCTGGCTAAGGGTTTGTCAATTTTTTTTATCTTCTCAAAGAACCAGTTCTTTGTTTCATTGATCCTTTCTACTGCTTTTTTGTTTCAATAGCATTTATTTCTGCTCTGATTTTTGTTAGCTCTCTTCTGCTGCTGAATTTGGGCTTTGCTTCTTCTTCTTTCTCTAATTGAGTTAGGTGCAATTTGAGATTGCTTATTTGGGGTTTTTCTTGTTTGTTAAGGTGAACCTGTACTGCAATGAATTTTCCTCTTAATATGGCTTTTGCTGCATCCCATATGAGTTGGTATGGTGTGTTTTCATTTTCATTTGTCTCCAGATATTTTTTATTTCCCCTTTAATTTCTTCAGTGATCTATTGGTTGTTCAATAGCAGGTTGTTTAGTCTCCACATCTTTGTCCTTTTATCAGCTTTCTTCTTGTAATTAATTTCTAGCTTTATTGCATTGTGATAGGAAAAGATGCTTATTATTTCCATTTTTAACTTATTGAGACATGCCTTGTTTCCCAACATCTGGTCTATTCTTGAGAATGTTCCATGCGCATTTGAGAAGAATTTGTATTCTGCTGTTTTTGAATGGAGTGTTCTATATATGTCTATTAAGTTCATCTGGTCTAGCTTTTCATTTAATTCCACTGTTTCCTTATTGATTTTCTGTCTGGATGATCTATCCATTGATGTGAGTGGAGTGTTGGGGTCCCCTACTATTCTTGTGTTATTATTAACGTCTTCTTTTAGGTTTGTTGATAGTTACTTTATGTACTTTGCTGCTCCTGTGTTGGGTGCATAGATATTTATAAGTGTTATTTCTTCTTGATGAAATGTCCCTTTGATCATTATATACTGCCCCTCTTTGTCTCTCTTTACCTATGTTATCTTGAAGTCTACTTTGTCTGATATAAGTATTGTGACACCTGCCTTCTTTTGTTTACCATTAGATTGGAGTATCATCTTCCACCCCTTCACTTTGAGCCTGTGTTGATCACTGGAGCTGAGATGTGTTTCCTGGATGCAGTATATTGTTGGGTCTTATTCTTTAATCCATCTCACCACTCTGTGTCTTTTGATTGGAGAACTCAATCCATTTACATTTAGGGTGATTATCGATATATGAGGGCTTAATGCTGCCATTTTATCACTCATCTTCCTGTTCTCCTGCATTTCCTTTGTTTCTCGTCCTGTGTATTTTGGTCTACCAATCGAGTTATGTAGTTTTTTATGTTGTGTTTGTCTTCTCCTTATTTTTGTGTCTCTGTTCTGCTTTTTTTAGTGGTTACCCTGAGATTTGTATTCAAGACCACGTGGATAAGATAGTCCCCTTCCTGATGGCCTCTAATTTCCTTAGACTAAACCAATTCAGTCCCTTTCCTCTTCCCCTCCTAACTTGTTTTTCTCACGTCTTATTCCACCTTGTGTTATGAGTTTGTGGTTAAAATTATAAGATTATCTTTGCTTTTGGTGTTTTCCTTCCCTTTGTCTTCAACACTATACTTGAGTATTTGCTATCCCGCTCTGATTCTGTCTACCTATTTAACTCCTTACCCTGTGCTTTGTAACCTCTTTCTCCCTTTTCTTTTTTTTTAGGTATGAGGGCCTTCTTGAGGATTTCTTGTGTGTGTGTGGGGGGGGGGGGGGGCATCTCATGGCTACAAATTCTCTTAGCTTATGGGAAAGTTTTAATTTCTCCTTCATATCTGAAGGATATTTTTGCTGGATAGAGTATTCTTGGCTGAAAGTTTTTGACCTTCAATGAATTGAATATGTCATTCCAGTCTCTCCTAGCCTGTAAGTTTCTGCAGAGAAATCTGCTGAAAGTCTGATGGGGGTTCCTCTTTAGGTTATTTTCTTCTGCCTTGCTGCCCTTAGTATTCTTTCTTTGTCATTCAGTTTTGCCAGTTTCACTACTATATGCCTTGCAGTAGGTCTTTTTACATTGACATATTTAGGAGATCAGGTAGCCTGTTCCACATGGATTTCCATCTCCTTCCCTAGGTTTGGGAAGTTCTGTGCTATTATTTCTTTGAACACACTTTCTACTCCATTGTCCTTCTCTTCTCCTTCTGGAATACCTATAATTCTTATGTTGCATTTCCTAAATGAGTCGGATATTGCTCAGGGACCTTCTTCATTTCTTTTTAGTCTTACTTCTCCCTCCTCCTCTATCTGGAGCATTTCAACCTTGTTATTTTTGATTATGCTGATAGGCTCCTCTACAGTGTCTGCTCGAGTTTTCAGGGAATCCATATTTTGTTTTACTTCTTCCATTATGTTTTTCATCTCTAATATTTCTGATTGATTCTTCTTTATAGTTTCAATCTCTTTTGTGAAGTACCTCCTGAACTAGTTGAATTGTTTCTCTAAATTCTGTTTTACCTCATTTTTTTGATGATAGCTGTTTTGAATTCTTTGCCATTTAGATTACAGATTTTTGTGTCCTCAGGACTGATTTCTGGGTACTTGTCATTTTCTCTCTGGTCTGGAAATCCATGTAATGTTTGATATTGCTAGAGGGAGTGGCTCTGTTCTTTTGCATCCTGGCATTATCTGGTCGCAGTACCACCTATTGCCACTGGGTGGGGGTCAAGATCCATGTATTCTGAGCCCTCTGCCTTCAGCCAAAGTGCTGAAGCCACACTGAGCAGGGGTGCGGGGTTGCGGGGGCGCTTTCTCCTGCATGCTCTCGGAGTTTTCTCCCTCTGTTCTTGCTATCTGCTCTCCTGGGGTGTTGGCTTGATAAGATCACACCCCACGAAAGCTTTCACCTCGGTAGAGGGTTTCCCTCTAAGCTGTAAGGGCCCTTGGGAGTCCTTGAAGTTCCCAAAAACAAACATCCCCTCCCCTATTCCTTCCCTCTCGGAGGCCACCCATGGTCCTGGATTGGAGTTTTTAGAGGAGGGAGCAAAGTTTTCTCTTACCCCATTCCACCTGCTCTGATGGGGGCTCCCAGCCTCTCTGCCCTTCGTCTATGGCTGCATGGGTCTCTCCAATGTTTTTTGTGTTGTGTTTAGATGTCGTCTGTTGCAGTATGGATTTTTTGTTGTTGTATATTGGAGGGGAAAGATTTCTGAGAGATCTCACTCCACCATGATGCTGACGTCACTCCTTAGGCTGAAGGTTTTTCATAGATGTCCTTTACCTAGTTGAAGATGTCTCCTGCTTTTCCTACTTTGCTGGGAGTTTTTTTCATGGATCAATGTTGGATTTGGTCAAACGCTTTTTCCACAGTACTGAAATAATCATATAACTTTTCTAACTTATTTTGTTAATGTGGCATATTATACTGATTGATTTTCAAGCATTAACAATATTGCATTCCTGGGGTAAGCCCCACTTGGTTGTGATGCACTATCCTTTTCATATATTACTGGATACAATTTGCTAATTTTTCAAAAAGGCTTTTTCTCCTGTATTCATGAGGGATATTAGTCTGTTATTTTCTTTTTTATGTAATGTCACTGTTAGGTTTTAGTATCAGAGTTATGCTGGCCTCATAAAACAAGTAATCTCATCTGCTTCTGAAACACACTTTATTGAAATATTTGCACATGATGTAATGCTCAGCACAGATAGCAGAAGAGTATGTGCCATATGAACGAATACACATGTAGATGCTACTATGCAAAAAATAAAAACAGCAATTTTGAAAGATGATAGCTATTTTTATTATTTTTAATTTTTAAAATGGGAAGGGCATAAAGAAAATGAGTGGGAGAAACATTTGCTTCAAACTGGTTGTCTCTACTAGGAAACTTCCTGGAAAAAAAAATATGAGAGACTATCTGAGGATAATATCTAATCTTATTTCAACTACAGGTTTTCTTAATTATTTCTCTCTCACACTTCACCATAAACAATCAAAGTAAGAGATTTGCAACTGGGGAAAAACACTCTAACATGAGTGTCTTAGTCCTTTTGGACTGCAATAACAAGCTAACATAGACTGAGTGGCTGATAAACAAGAGAAATTTATTTCTCACAGTTCTGGATGGCTTACACACAACAGAAATTTGTTTCACACAGGTCCAAGATCAAGAAACCTGCAAATTTGCTATCTGATGAGAGCTGGCTTTCTGGTTCATAGATAGTGAGTATCTTTTTGCTGTGTCATCACATGGCAGAAGGGGCAAGAGAACCTTCTTGGGTATCTTTTATAAGGGCACTAATCCCATTTCTGAGGGCTCTGCCCTCATGATCTAATCATACCCCAAAGGCTCTACCTCCTAATACCATCACCTTGAAGGTTAGGTTTCAATATTTTGGGAGGACACAAACATTCAGACCACAGCAATAAGTTAGCCACACGTGCGGTATTAGTTAGGGCTCTCCAGAGAAACAGAACCAATAGGATAAAAAGAAACACATATAGAAAGAGAATTATTAAATAGAAAGAGATTGGATCACACAATTATGGAAATTGAGAAGTCTCATTAACTGCCACCTGCAAGCTGGAAGTCTAGGAAAGCCAGTGGTGTACAGTTCCAGTCCAACAAAGGCCTGAGAACCAGAAAAGCCCTGGTTCGAGTTCGAAGGTCCAAGAACCAGGAGCACCAATGTCCAAGGGCAGAAGACGGCTGTCTCCGCTTAAGCAAGAGAGCGAATTTGCCCTCAGCCATTTTGTTGTATTCCTGCCCGCAATGGAGTGGATGATGCCCCCCAGCACCAGTGGGACCTTTTTTTCACAAAGTCTACTGATTCAAATGCTAATAACTTCCAGAAAGACACTCACAGACACACCCAGAAATAATGAAATAATGTCTGACTTCAGGACATGCCTCTGCGCAGTTCAAGTTCATACACAAAACAAACAATCACACTTGTCAATCCAAGATGTAGGTTAAACTTTTAAATACTGGTAGAGGGCACAAAGTCAGATTCGGTCTCATTAAAAGCATGTAGTCATTAAAAGCATTTAAACACTATTTGGAAGACCTTACACCTAGAAATTTTGTTCCTTCATAAGAAACAAACAGTAATCTAACAGAGACACCTAATTCATAATGGCCATAAAAAATGAATACACATTTCAGTACCAAAAAACTGCACTCAATATAAAGCTTAGTGACAAAGTAAAAGATAGTATTTGCTATTCCCAATTATTTGCAAAATAGTCTATAACTATGAGCCAAAGATCAACACATCCCATACGTCAACATACCACTTAATATGAATAAAAATATGATCTAGAGAAAAAAGAATGCCTAAAAAAGAAGAGCATTTGGCATCTCCTTTTGATTCTATGCAAGTGAAAAAAAAATGTTTAACTATATTATAGCCACTCATATTTGATGATGACTGAGACTACAATGATCTCTCTTGTGAGAACTCCACTAGCGAGAAGAGTAGGCATTTCTATTTTTAAATCATTGTTATATAAGAATAGGACTTCATCAACACAATTCTAAAAAGAGAGTGATATACATAGTGTTGGAACAACTGGATAGCCTTCTGAAAACAAAAAGAAAGCTTGACTCTATACCTCAGACCCTATAATAAATAAATCCCAAGAAGAGCAAAGGTTTAAATCCAAATATATATATACATATAAAATATCCAAATATAATCCAAATATAATATATATTTATATTTATATCATCCTAAGGGACAAAAATAGAAGAATTCTCTTATAAACATGCTTTAGAGACGTCCTTTCCAACCATTCATTCATATATTTACTGAGCATGTACCATATACCAGGCCTCATGCAGCTTATATTCTAGAGGGCAGACAAATAAATATGCTATAGAGTAAGTTAAAAGGTGATAAGTGCTATTGATACCAGCTCAACACAAGGCTGGCATAAGGGAAGCCATCCTGTAGAAAGGAAACCATATTGTAACTTGAAATGACCTCTGATTAGTTAGCCCAGACATGCTCTGTAGATTTTCCTCTCCCAGCTGTTTTAAGATGATCATTTTGTTCCTTTGAGTTCCTTAGGAATGTGATGACCCCCGGGCAGAGAGCTATGCTCATAGCCATCATCAATGGCAACTGAAAGATCAGGGTATAGGGCTTTGCTCCATTCTCTGAGGCATATCCAGAAAAGCAAAGGACTATCAGGAACTGGGACCAGATGTCTGCTCTACCCAGAGACCAGCCACCTCCTCCACCAGGAGACTGGCCTATACATAACTGGCCTGTAGTCTTTGTTCTGTAAGATGGTTCTTTTGGACATGAGTTGGCCATCTTCCCTCTTGCTAGCAAGCTGCAATAAAGTCCCTTCTCTCCTACCACCTTGCCTCCTGACTACTGGCATGTCTTGTGGTGAGCAGATGACCTGCCTTGGGCCATAGCACTATGAAGAAAACAATGCATGAAGGTTGGACAAAGAGTGCCTGGTTGGGGTGGAAGGATAGGTATCAGGCTAAACTGCTGTGACAAAGAGGTCCAAAATTACATTTTAAACAAGATCAAAGTCCATTCCTTGGCCTCATAACGATCCAGATCAGGCAGATCTACTTAATAAGATCATCCAAAGGCCCATGCTAGAGAGGAAGCTCTGTTACCCTTCATGTGTGCTTCCCAGTTTGCTCCAGCAGTCATCATTTTCCACCAGAGAGAAGGGAAGAAAACGCACTCCAAGGCAAGTCACTTCTTTTTAAGTAATATAAAAGTTGTATGCATCACTTCCTCTAGTATACGCATATCTAGCTGCAAGGGAGCCTGAGAAATGTCTACCGCCCAGATAAATGCTAACAAAAAAGAAGAGGGCAATGAGTTTGCGGGAACCACTGACAATTTATCACAGGTATGATACAATCTTAAATAGGAAGGCTCAACAAGAAGTTGACATTTGAGCAAAGACTTGTAAGAAGTAAGACAGTAAGGGAACAATCTTCCAAAGAGAGAGACGAGCACATGCAAAGGCCTTGCAGTAGGAACATGCCTAGCATATTTGAGAAACAGCAAAGAGGCCAGTGGAGCTAGAATGAAATGTGCAAGAAGGAGAGTAGTAAGAGATGAGGTCAAAAAGGTAAAAAGGGGCCAGTTTATACATCCAGAAGGCCTAAAAGCTGTAAAAGATTGATAAATGCAAATTCATAAAAAGTTACTAAAAATTTATCACAGCAAAACAAAAACATACTATAAGCAAATCAGTCAAGTCAAAAGGCAAATTTAGAAAAGATATACTTTAAATTCATGTAACAAAGGGCTAATTTTTCTGATATAAAATTGGTCCTAGAGATAGATATAAGAGAGGCTCCAATATGAAAATGAGCAAAAAGATGTTAACAATCCTAATGTCCCACAATAGGAGAATGATTGAATATAATATGATATTGACCTAGAAGAGAATATAATGCATTATTCACAATAGCAAAAAGAAACAACCCAAAAGTTTATCAACTGATGAATGGATAAAGAAAATTTGGTATATACATACAATAGAATACTTTTCAGCAATAAAAAGGAATGAAGTACTGGGACATGCTACAACATGGATGAACCTCAAATACATTATGCCAAGAAAAAGAAGCCAGACATAAAAGGCCACACAGCAAATGAGTCCATTTATATGAAACGTCCACAAAGGGCAAATCCATATAGCCAGGAAGCAGACTAATGGTTACTAGGGGAGGGGGGAGGGAGAAATGGGGAATGACTGCTAGTGGACACAGGCTTTCCCTTTGGGGTAAATGAAGTTCTGGAATTAGATAATAGTGATAGTTTGACAACTTTTGTGAATATACTAAAAACCACTGAATTATATACTTTGAAAGGATGAATATTTTGGTATTTAAATTATATCTCAATAAAGCCATTATTTAAAAAGTAAAAATGAGACAAATCTCTAAATGCTCATGTTTGAAAACTTCCAGGATAGACTGTTAACTGGAAAAAAGAGGAAAGTTTAAAACAATATGTATAATTTCCTACCTTTTGTATGAATACAGGGGGAAATAACCCATATTCATAACTGCATATATATGCATGAAAATGTTCAGGAAGGACACATGGGAAACTAAGAACAGTGGTGACTTATGGAGGCAAACAGGAGGGCTGGAGAGATGGGGACAAGGATAGGCAGCAGACTGTTCATGTACACTTCAATGTTTCTTTTTTTTTTTTTTTTTGAGGAAGATTAGCCCTGAGCTAACATCTCTCACCAGTCCTCCTCCTTTATTACTGAGGAAGACTGGCCCTGAGCTAACATCCGTGCCCATCTTCCTCTACTTTATATGTGGGACGCCACCACAGCATGGCTTGACAAACAGTGCACAGGCCTGCACCCAGGATCTGGTGAACCCTGGGCCACCAAAGTAGAACATGTGAACTTAACCGCTGCGCCACCGGGCTGGCCCCAATACGTTTCGATTTTTGAACAATATAAATGTATCACCTGTTGAAAAATTAAATTAATCAAGAATTAAAAATAGAGGATTGTCATCAATTTTAAAATTGAACTTTTATTGATTAAAATCTGATGACATACTGAAATGGGAGCAAACAAAAAACTAAATCATATTGTGGTGTGCTGGAGGAGTCATCAACCTAAAATTAGAAAACCTAGGACTTGTTTCTAAGTTCCCTATTAAACTCACTCTGTTAACTTCAACAAGCAACTCCTCTGGGTCTCAGTTTTCTTATGCGTAAATAAGTACATTGGGCAAGATGATCTCTAATGTCATTTCTTGCGGTAACTTTCTATAACACTCAAAAAAAGGAATTCAAGGCGATGTTAGGTTCTTGTGAAAACAAAATTTACAATATATTAATTGGGCTACCTTAAGTGCCAGATAATCAGGGAAACGAGCCAGGCAAGCCAATACTTGAAAGAAACCAAAATTCTACCATGCTGAGTGTGGTGGTTTTTAAAAGATGAAAAATGTTTTAAGCCAACAGATCTTTCTTGTTTTAATGTCCTTGTATAATCTTCAGAAGATTTTCATTACACAATCACCAAAACAAAGCCAACTTTAAAAAGCCAAAGTGTTGCTTTGGCTGCCATATTATCCCAAGAACTTTCCACCATCTGGGCTGGAAATGTCCGAGGACAAACTACTGTTGGAGCAAGTTATTAATTTCATGTGAAGAAAAAAAAAAAAAAGACAGGCGCCGTGACCTTGTACTGCTCTGCTTGGGCAGAATGGAACACTTGGATAAAGACAAAAGCCTTGGCGAAATGAGTGTTAGTGTTGGCTAAGGGCAAAGTCAACGAATACGGAGTGAAAAAACATCCTCCTTTGACCTGCTGTTGGAGAAGAAACTGGACAGTACTGTAAATGGAGCATAAGTACAACAAAAACAACTGACGAGTTCGAAAGATTAAGACCAAAATTTAGAAATATCAGTGTTACGCCAACACGGAGGTTCTAAAAGAAAAATATGAGGAAAGACTAAAAAGTGGAATAGTCTATGACAGATACTGTCAAATAGTACTGATGGCTAGTTTTAAAGTTAACAAAATCAAAGACATGGTGATCACCCTTCATTTATAAAAGTCTTAACAGTAGAAGAGAAAGTGCCTGGAGGTTAGGAGTCAAAAAATATGGATCTTATTCTCAGAACTATCACTTGTTACCTTTATCAGCCACCTGACCTGTCAACTTCATCATATGTACAAAATAAGGGGCTGGATCAAATAAAATGAAATATCCATTCCATGTTTTCACGAGTTCTCAAAGAACTAATATTACATACGTAACAACGTATCAAATGTATAAAATACAGCCACATATCTTCTTGAAATAAAGTTCAACAACCAAAAAGAGCTTTTAAAAACATCCTAAAAAGTCAAAAATTAAGAGGGATGCATAATAGTAAAGCAAATATACCAAAATGGTTATGTGGGTATCCAAAGTGTAATTACGCCAACTTAAAATGTTGCATTCATAAAACAAGGAACAATGAGAGAAAAAGAGCTCTCAGGAACTAAAGATGATTGCTAAACCTTCATCAAAAGTTAGAAATGGCTTTAAATATATGAAGAGATGTTCAACCTCACTTGTAATGAGAAAATGCATATAAGAATCACAATGTGATTTCCATTTTTAACACAAAAGTTCCATAATATGCAATATTGGCAAGGCTCTGTTGAACACTTTTGGTGGGACTATAATTGATGCAATCTCTTTAGGGGACAATTTTTTACCAAATTTATCATATTTTTATCAAATTTTAAAACGTATGTATTTAAATCCAACTCTAAGATTTATATGATGGTTATATCTGTATATATGCATAAAGTGAATTTCTGTATATGCAGTACATCCAGAAAATGGAATATTATTCAACGCTAAAAAGAAGGAAGCTATTAAGCCATGAACATAGACAAACTAAAGTGAATGATGCCAGTCTGAAAAGGCTACAAACTGTATGATTCTAACTACATGACATTCTAGAAAAGGCAAAACTATGAAGACAGTAAAAGGATCAGTGGTGGCTGGGGCTGCAGGGGTGGGAAGGATGAAGAAGCGGAGCACAGAGGATTTTTAGGGCAGTGAAACTACTCTTAAGATACCATAGTAGTGGATACATGTCCCTGCATATTTGTTAAAACCCACAGAATGTACAACACACCAAGAGTGAACCTGAATGTAAACTATGACTTTGGGAGATAATACTGTGCCAATGTGACTGGAATAAATGTACCACCTTGGCATGGGATGTTGATGGAAGAGGCGATGCGTGCGTGGAGGCGGGGGTATATGGGAATTCTCTGTACTTCCTGCTAATTTTGCTGTGAACATAAAACTGTTCTGAAAAAATAAAGCCTATTAGTTAAAAAAAAAAAGAAAGAAAAACATAGTGTTATATTATTTGGAAATATAAAGGTAAGATAAGGGTAGAGGTTTATATAAACCACCAGAACAGCTAAGAATTAAAAATGATTGTCTCTGGCGAGGAAAGGGATAAAAGGAATAGGACAACTGTTCTCATTATAAGCCCTCTTTGCTATTTGATTTTTTCCCCAAACCATGTGCACACATATATTACAATTTAACATAATTGTATCAGCATTGACTAGTATCAAATATCCAAATGCAATGCAGTCTGAATTATGCCTGAAAAGAAATTACTCTGTAAAGAATTAACTTATATAAGTGACACAAAAAAATTACAAAGAAAAAAAAATCAACTGTTGGTTGAATTAAAATTTGCAGTTATAAATGTCAAAGTATCTCTTTCATATTTTGCTATACATGCTTTAATAACAGCAGAAGAAATTAACAAAAGCATTCTGTACTGGTCTTGCTTTATTTTTTTCCCCCTGAAGAAGATTCGCCCTGAGCTAACATCTGTTGCCAATCTTCCTCTTTTTGCTTGAGGAAGATTCGCCCTGAGCTAGCATCTGTGCCAACCCTCCTCTATTTTGTGTGTGAACCACTGCCACAGCACAGCCACCACTGAGTGGTGTAGGTCCAGGCCTGGGAACTGAACCCGGGCTGCCAAAGCAGAGCACACTACATCACGGAGCTAGCCTAGTCTTGCATTTTTTTTTTTTTTTTAAAGATTGGCACCTGAGCTAACAACTGTTGCAAGCCTTTTTTTTTTTTTCCTGCTTCTTCTCCCCAAAGCCCCCCAGTACATAGTTGTATATTATAGTTGTGAGTGCCTCTGGTTGTGCTGTGTGGGACGCCGCCTCAGCATGGCCTGATGAGCAGTGCCATGTCTGCACCCAGGATATGAACTGGTGAAACTCCGGGCTACTGAGGCAGAGCACACAAACTTAATCACTCGGCCACGGAGCCGGCCCCAGTCTTGCATTTTTAAGAGCAAAAATTCTTTGAAGGCAGAGAGTCAATGTTTTCAGGGCTGAGTTACCTAAGAATCCTGCAAACTGACCTTAGGAAAGTCACCTCCCTTCTCTCTACTTCAGCGACATCATATAGAAAATGAAAGGGCTAGGATAAATAAGTTTAATTCTAGTTCTAAAAATCTAGTGATTATATGATTCTAAATAGCCCATAACTTGCAAGGAAATATGCGTATGCAGACAAAATGACAGCCAGGCTTCAGGGCTCTGGTGTGCGGCTTTCATACCTAACACCAGGCTAGCAACTGTCCTCCCAGACACCCAGGGAAGCTCCTCCTTCACACGACATACACTTGCTTCAGTTCCCACAATTATTCAGCCTTGTTCTTTTGGGTCTCAGACATCCTGTATCCCATGACCACTATACTTGGTAAAGACCAAGTGCTACTACTTTCTCTGAAGTTTAAAATATGAGAACTAACTCAGAAGCAAATAAGTTTAATGTTTCTGAGTTCTTAGAATGTGGAAGACAATATACTTTTACAGTCATAAAGCATTTTAAAATTTACAAAAGCATTTTTAAGTGGATTACTTTGGTCCTCAACACAATCCTGAGCAACAGAGTAGGCAGTGAGAGCACTAGACAGACCTCGTCCCAGGAGAAGATGCTCCCTCTCAGCTGCTGGCCTCTCTGCTGCAATTAGGGACATGATGTATTGAACTATCAACTCGCCTGGCTGTTTCTTCAAATAGCTACGTGATTTGGTCTGCAAACTCACACACTTGGATTTCCATATCCAAATATTAAACAACTGAACTAGACGTCTTCAAATGTCTTTTCCAAGTTATGGTCTATAATCTACTAATCCCAATTTTAAAATGAGAAAACTGAGGCCTGGAGCGGCATTACTGGTTAGTAGTAAAGCTAGATTCACAGCCTATTTTCTGGATTCAGGATTAGTGGTGTTTTTTCCTACTATTCTATACTTCTTGACAATAATCAGTTAAACAATTCTGAAGAATCTGAGCATATATCTTGTAAAGTCAACATTTGTCGTACTGGATACATTTTGGTCAGATTTCTTCAATAAACCTGGTAAATGTTTACATATTAAAAAATTTTTAACTGGGCTATTTTTCCCGAGGCACTAGAAATCAATTTTCAGACTGAAACGCTATTGTGAACTTAATATATATTGTCTTGGTAAATGAAAATGCTATAACCTTTCATTCAGTAATTGTAATGTCTTAAACACCTAATTCAACCAGAAAACCACATTAGATATTTACTTTACAGCACCTAAAACTTAAATGCTGACGTGCTGTTGCCACCCACTCTGCTGAGGCTGGATTTGGAGAAGTGTTTAGGTATCAACACGCAGAGCTGTAGAATGGCATTTTCCCAAATTAGGCTCTCCATTGCCAAGCACGGGTCTCTCCAGTCCTTTACTTTCTGCCAACAACTTGCAGACTTCATAAAGAAATTATTTATGGCTCTTCAGGTTCTTGAACCACCTACTCATTGTTACCCCCAAAAGTTTTCAATATTCAAATTTTCCTCAGTGCAACATCTAAGCCAATACCACTAGTCTATGCATCAAATAAATGTGCATTTTTTGGTCATTTTATTACATTTCAGAAATCCTACAGATAAAGTGAATTTTATAAATAAGATTCTTAATCACTTTTATGCCTCCCCCAAGGATTTTAGAGAAACAGCTCTAAAAATTATATTTTTATATCTTAATAAACAGAGAAGCCTAAATACAACCAACTCTCTAGGCCTTCCAACATTCAAGTCTTTGCTACACCCAACAACATAGCTTCTCCATCCCTATCTCCCACAAACTCTTTGCTCTCATCAAACTAATGCACTTGTGATTTCCAATCACATTGTTCACATCCAAGAGGTCCTATCGAGCTTCGTTCTGCCTCCTTAATGACCGAGTCACTGCTAAACACTACAGCTCCAATCGTCTGTAGCATTTACCAACTGCTTCTCTTACTGGGCTATCTTTCTATGTATCCATCCATCTCTAAGCTCTTCCAAAGTCACGCTTTCTTTTGCCCAAGGCCTAGGAGAGTATATACACGTAGTATAGTGACAACGTATGTTTCTGAGGATGAACTTAATGAAAAAGAAATTGTTATACTGTGAAGGGATAATCTGGGAACTACTGAGATACAAGCTGATTGTCCCTAAACTAAATGGCCCCAGACCACTCAGCATTTATAACTAATTAATCTACTATTTCCTTAAATATTGTCAGATGTTATTTCTCAGTGTTTCAGCTTCTAGTAGCCCCTTTCTACTACCAATGCCTCTAAGACATCTAGTTGTTGTAATGTACCAACTGCAAAGGGCTTTGAGCCATTACACTTCCAATGGAATATGCCTTAGCACAATACTGTGTTTCCATATAGGCTAGCTGCTGGAAAACAAACAAAGTGCTTTAACCACACGCTGAATAGGTTGTGCCCCTACTAATTTACTCATTCAACAAATATTTCTTAAGAGTCGACCATGTGCAAGGCTAACCTGAGTACTGGGGATACACCAGTAAGCAAATAGATGCTGACACGAAAAGAGTCCTTGTTTTCATGGAGTTTTCATTCTAATTTTATTTGAGAAATACATGCAAGAGAAATAGATAATATGAAAAGTAGTGATACATATTAAGACAAAGAATAAAGCACAATAAAAGGACAGAGAATGAGAGGGGTATCACTTTAAGGTAGTCAGAGCAGCTGTTTCTAAGAAGCCAACCTTTGAGCAGAAGGAAGCTTGAGGGAGGTCAGGACGTGAGCTATGCAGATAGCTGAGGGGAGATATTCAGTGCACAAGAAGAAACGGCAAAGACCTTGGAGACAGGAGTGAACTGGCATGTCCCAAATTAGCAAGGGCACCAACAGAGCTCAAGCAGAATGAGTGGTGCCAACAAGGTTAGGAGATAACATCCGATACCCTCTGTGTTCGAGAAGCAGACAGAGTCCCACTACACAAATAGACACACACTCTCCGAAAAGGGCAGTGAGGGCAATCGATTATGAGTATCTCATCTTTATCAATATGTAACTTAGGAAAAAGCTAGAGAAGGTCTCTTAGGTTAAATTATAATTTAAAAATCTGCAAATCAGGGCCAGGCTGAGAATTAAGCAGCCCCAGTCCTCAGTGAGTTCACAGGTTGATAAAGGAGAAGAACACATAAATGGATCTCAGAGGAAGAGGCTGGACGTCCAACCTGGGGCCAATAGAAAGGCCCACTCTGAGCAGACCTCACAGGGACCTTCCAGAGTGGTGGCACCAGAGGAAAGGCATAGGACCTGTTCTTGACAACAGCATCACCATATACAGCTAATAGTGACAGCTTTAACAAAAACAACAGCAACAAAAACAGACAAAAAAAAGAGATAAGGAAAAAAAGAGAGAGACAAGGAAAGAAATCCAGTTCAAGTTCTCAAAATAACTTCTATTTCATGATTAAAAAAAGCAACACAAGCACTTCCCAAAACACAAGTATTGGGTCCATTCAACATTCTGCTTCTGCTGGGAGGGCCCCACCAAACTCTACCACTGGGGAGTCACAGGGTCTCACCCAACCCTCACAGGAAGACTGTGAGAACCGATACACTGTCACAAACTCTAAGTGTTGTGCTCTCAACTCTGGCCTGCCAACCGTGGTCTTTCTATTACACTCTCTATTAGTATCTTGAGGAAAAGATCTTTATCTTACTTAATTCCTTTCCCATTCACTTCCTTGAGATCAAGGAGAAGGTATCACAAAGACAAGCTTTTACTTTTGGACAACCTATTCCAGTTCTAGTGGGGTCAACCCAATACACAGCGAAAAATGTCAGGTCATGAGCCTGTGCATGACTTAATCTTTATTTTAAATATATGAATGCTGACACGAATGGAGTTAAGGAAGGATTCCTGGAAGGTGTGCGATTTTAATCTGACTTTGAAGATTAATATCTCAGAGAATTAATATTTTATCAAGAAATCCACTCTGTCTGAGAAGTAGTATCCACTACCTACTTACGTCAATCTTCCTTACAAACGAATTCCTACAAAGTCTCAAAGTTTACGTAAACTACTGCAGTTGATCCTACTCTCCTAATAATAAAGCATCATTTAAAACTTAGTTTATACTAGATCTCCAAATAGCTAGCTATCTATGTTCTTGGTAATCACTTGCTTTCAATATTAATAGAATGATTTCACAGTCTCATAAGAAATGTTTAAGCTAGTTTTGAATTATCATCGGTGGCCATTAAAATTAGATTCCTCTCGCTGTTCACTAGTTAATGCAACGCTGGCATGCCAATGCTAGACATGAAAAGCTTATAGCTAGAATGATGATGGTCAAATGTAAGAGCATCCCCAATTTTCATATGCTAATATTCCCCCTTAAATTATAAGCTGATCCATAACACTGCACTATGGTTATAGTAGATGAAACATTTAAGTAGTAGTTTGGTTTCACATAGAAACTGTTACCAAGACAAACCTTCTTGTAGGATGGAGTTCCAAGAACATTAAATCATAAGAAATTGTTTCAGCAGCTGGTTAAAGCTGAGTGTACATAATACAAGACATCTGGTTGTCTGTGCATTTTCAGTTCATTTAAAAAGTATAAACACATTAAAACATTGAAATGTTTGATATATTACAACACTGTCTGCCTGTTCCCCAAGAGTGTTTAAGAGGCTGGTCTAGTCAAGGTATTCATGGTTTACTTACTAGCTACAAGGATTTACTATTTCCATCCCCCTTAAGTTCACCAAGACATTTTATCAACAAAGGTTTAAAAAAAAAAGTACTCATTTAGGATATATACTAAACTGCTGGTATTTGGTTATGACATAAATTTAATAGAGGTGGGCGCTATTTCAAAAATTAAATCAGGAACACATGAAGCATTGCACATACTATGACAAGTAAACAGTAGACAATATATGTTCCCCTCCCACATTGGACTATATGTAACAGAAACTTAACCACAGTGGTTTAACCAAAATAAGTGTTTATTTTTTCACATAAGAAGAAATCCAAAGATAAGCGATCTAGGTCTGGTGTAACAGTTCCATGCTCTGGGAACACTATTCTTTGCATGTGGCGCTTGCCATCACAGTTTCAAGATGGCCCAAGCACAGCCTCCACGTTCCAGAAAGGAAGAGAAGGGCAAAGGGCAAAAAGCTGGAGGTACCTGCTCTGCAAGGTCATGACTTCTGCTGACATACAATGGGCCCAAACTACGTCATGGGGCCACAGTTAGTTCCCAAGGTGCCTGAAAACTAAGCTGGGCAGACACTGGCCCCCCAAACAATAATGGAGATCTCTTAGAACAGAAGGTGAGAAAGGATATCAGGCATGCAAATAGCTGTGTCTGTCACAAGAGTTCCACTTGCAGAGGACATTTTGTCCCATGCCATTCCCCATCAGATGACTCTCCACTTGTCTCAGCCCTACCTCCAGGCTGCACATCAGCAGACCAATCACGATAGGGCTTGGTGGCTCTCATTTCTAAATCCAGATTACAATTCTGGGCACTGCACTGTGCACGACAGAGGCCAGGAGCCCATTTTCTCACAAATCCCTGTCTTTCCTTTTGGGCCACAGGCACATAGCACATTTCCAATGACATCCCTGTGTAGAGTGAGATTCCGTGATGATAAATCTTAAAGTCTACTTCATTTCAAAAATAATTCCTTTAAAATATGCATTTTCAACAGGGGTGGTATCACTACCAAGAGAGTGAAAATTGGTTCTTCGGAGGTGAAAAACTTCATAGATATGATGATTTGTGGCTCTCCAAAGGGCCACAGCACATAAACAGATATTCAGTGTATCTAGGGTATTCAAATTTCATTAGGGGGAGAGGCAATTAACAAAAAAATGTCTACAAAAGAGTCCTCAGAGAGACAATAAAAAAAGAAGTTTGAGAGTAAGTGCTTTAAAAGTAACAAACATTTTTAATCATGTAGGAACTGTGTTCAGCTGTAGTGACAGAAATCCAGTTATGGCAGTGTAAACAAATAAAGAGTCTATTTTTCTCACATAAGAAGCCCAGAGGGTGAAGGGGGCCAGGGGGTTGGTAGTTGATGTCTCTGGTTCAGCAACTCAATGACATCAAAATAGAACTTTCTGTGAGTCTCTTGGCTCCGGGTGCCAAGATGGCCACACAAGTCCAAAGAGCTTGACCATATTCCAGACAGCAAGGAAGAGGACTGCCAAAAACAGAAAGAGAGGCCTCCTAGCTGACTCAGGTCCCCTGAAAAACCTTTACCCGGAAGTTTCAGAACTTCCCCCTACATCTCACTGACCACATCTAGCTTCAAGAAAGGCTAGAAATGGAAATCCAGCTGCTCCAAAAGAGGTCAGAAATAAAATCAGGAAGCAAGGAAGGAGAGAACAAATACTGGGTGGACAACTAGTTGCCTCTACCACATATGGATTAGATTCAAATTACTTCTCTCTTAAAACCCTGTTTACAGACATCTATAGGATCTCATTACAGAGATTAATCTAATTCTGTACCTACCATATGCTTAATATTGCTACAGAGTTTGATTATTTTCCCCTTAACAACATAAAATTCTTGCTTTGATGATAATAGTAGGAGTATAAATGTTATTAGGCAAGAGAGATAAAAGAAAGAACTCCATGGATGTACGTGGAGACATGCATAAAGTACCACATCAGAACCCACAAACTTTTCAACATGGTCAATCACCATCTTCAATATAGAGAGAAGATAAAACAAATCCTGGCTTAGCCAGAACTTACAAGAGTGGAATATCGGTGATTAACTGCATCAAACAGCAGAGCAATTCTTCCAAAAGATCTTCTGAGTCAGAACCTGGTAAGACACATAGAAAGTTTTTTTTAGCAAAGTATAAAATAGAATACAGCTGAACTTTTTAAAGTTCAGTTTTCATTCCTAATGAAAATAGGAATAGTTATTACATAAACTCAGACACTAAATGTTGACCTCTGAATAAAATCCAAACCATGAGCAAGTTAGCATCTATTATGATCTTTATCTAGTATAAGAATTTTGAGCATCAGCTATTAATTCTATAGCTTTTAATGCTTGAAGGTATCTCATGGGTCCTGTAGGCCAGGATTTTTCAAAGTTCTTATGTTCTACTGTTTTTCAAATGAAATCTTATACTAAAGTCAAACATATAAAATAGATAAAAAATGAAGCTGCTCTAGCGGCTTTCTTTGAATCACAAGCAGAACACCTGCACCTCCTCCCGCCAATAAGTATCTGATTTTACCCTTGACCTCCTCGATGGGCCTCACGCACCTTTTCTGAACTCATGGGGCTCCAGAGACAACACAATGAGACCCAGTGAGCGGCCAGCCACATCTTTACTGAGAGCCAAAGGTAAATGGCTTTCCCAAGTCGCAGAATAAGGTGCAAATTATCATTCCAACAGAAACACTCCTCTGTCCCAAACTGCTCTAAGTGACCTTCTAATTTCCAAAGCCAATCAGTACCTTATGTGACTTCTGGCTTTGGACACTACTGACACCTACTCCTTCACGGAATTCTTTCTTCCCTCAGTTCCTATGACACCTTATTCCTAACCTACTTCGTTTTCTACTCACTCCCAGTTCCTCAGAATATGTTTCAACTATTGGTGTGTTCCCCAGAGTTCCACCACTGGCTTCTTCTCTTCTCTTCTCATTCCCTAAATTCTCCTTCATCAATCATCACTCATATGCTGATGATCCCTAAGTCTACAGTTTTCCTCTTGGCCTCTCCACTGAGCTTCATATTTTTATATCCCATTACCTACTGGCCCTCTCCACCTACATGCATCACCAGTTAACTCAAACTCAGAATGTTCAAAATTGAACTCCTCTCTCTCAACACTTCAAATCCACTTATTTCTTCTTTATTCTCCTTGTTAGTGACTGCATCAGCAACCCAGGCCCAGTAAGATCATTCTCTTACTCATCTTTTTATAACCAGCCAATCTCTAGGTCCTTTCAATTACACAGTCTACCTCTCTAATATTTCCTCTTTTCTTCATTGCCTGTCATGCTTTCCTTCATCATTTCACCACCTCAGTTCAGTTAAACAAGTTTACTATGTTAAAACTCACTCCTGAACCTCTTTAAACTTTCCTAACTAGTATTCCTACCTCCAATTTTGCTCCTCTCTAATCCAAACTCCAGACTGTTATCACAGAGAGCTAACTAAACTCCATCCTCTCACTCTCCTGGCTTAGATTTTTTCAATTGCTTTAAGCTCATTACTGTGTATCAGAAAAAACTCCAAGCACCAAAGTATAGTCAGGCGTCGCATAACAACATTTCAATCAACAACAGACCACATACATGACAATGATCCCATAAGATTATAATGGAGCTGAAAAGTTCCTGTCACCTAGTGAAATCATAGCCATAGTAATGTCATAGCACAATGCATTACTCATGTGTTTGTGGTGATGCTGGTGTAAACAAACCTTCAAACCATTCAGGAAGCATTCTAGAAAAAGCTATTGCTACCATAGGAGACAAGGACTCCATGCGTGTTACTGCCCTTGAAGGCCTTCCCGTGTGGAGGTAGAAAACAGTGATATTGATGATCCTGACCCCGTGGAGGCTTAGGCTAATGTGTGTGTTTGTGTCTTAGTTTTTTAAAAAAATTTAAAAGTAAAAAATAAAAAAATTTTTAAATGAAAAAAGCTTACAGAACAAGAATATAAAGAAAGAAAATACTTTTGTATAGGTGTACAATGTTTGTGTTTTAAGTGTTATTACAAGAGTCAAAAGTCTAAAAAAATTTAAAAATTTATCAAGTAAAAAAGTTACAGTAAGCTAAAAGTTAACTTATTATTGAAGAAATAAAAATATATTTTTATAAATTTAGCGTAGCGTACATGGAGTGTTTATAAAGCCTACAGCAGTGTATAGTAACGTCCTGGGCTTCACATTCACTCACCACTCACTCATCCAGAGCAACTTCCAGGCCTGAAAGCTCCATTCATGTTTAGTGTCCTGTATAGGTGTACCACTTTTTATCTTTTATGCCATATTTTTATTGTACCTTTTCTATGTTTAGATACACAAATACTGATCACCGTGTTACAACTGCCTGTCGCATTCAGTACAGTAACATGCTGCACAGGTTTGCAGCCTAGGAATACTAGGCTATACTATACAGCCTGGGTGTGTAGTAGGCTAGACCATCTAGGTTTAAGTATACTCTATGATGTCTGCACAATGATGAAATCGCCTAACGACGCATTTCTCAGAACATATCCCCATCATTGTGTGACAGGTGACTGTACAGTATGCCAGGACCTTCAAGACACAAGGCCTGCATCTTTCTACCTTTATCTCCCACCATCACTCCCTTCACAATCCCCCAATACCAAGCTACCTGCCACATGCCATTGTATGCCTCTTCAAGAACATTCCCTCTGTCTGGAATGCCCTCCAACAATAAAAACCTGATTTTTTTAAAAAGCCAATCTTTATCCATCTGAACCATCCTCAGTCTTCATTTCCTCCATAAAACCCAACTCTCTTGTCTCACCCTGAATAAAAACAATCTACAAAGCATCTATGCCTTGTGCATATGTCTTTCATTGTATATGCTGGTTACATTATACCATTATTTCTGTCTAAATCTTGGCAGGCGCCTATTGGACTCTGCTCTTCTTGAGGGTGATGACTGACAAAGAGCTTGGCACATAATGTATACTCAATACATGTTTTCCGAACTGAATCCAGGTGTCTAAGTACAAATCTAGTGGTTATTTCCAAAGCACTTGGAATCTCAAAAAAAAAAAAGTTTAGCATTTCATTTTTCTAGACCACAATATCTCCTGGTACTCAGAAAGTATGAAGAAATTCCTTCCTGCTTTGCCATAAATAGAACTGCCACAGTAACTCTCTAAGAGGTGAGTGCAAAGTTTGAAGAGAATATTAAATCACACTGAACACGCCAATCAAAGCCAAAAAAGAATACACAGCAAGAATCAGGATCAATAACTACATTAAATCTCACTCTAGAAGTGGTAGGCTTAGCTCAACTAGTGAAGAAAGTAAAATTAGGAAACAAGTAACATTTGCCTCTGAGGCTACATGACAAGGAGTAGATCTAACTAAAATCCTTCTCATTGTCAAAGCTGTCCAACATAACCCAAGTGAATGAACAACCTATTCCAAGTTGATCTGTTAGCATATAATATATACTCAATACATGTTTGCTGAGCCGTCATTCTTCGGTTCATCTTACAAAATGTAGTGACCCAGACCTAAGAACATTTAAACCACTCACTGATTCCCTAAAGAACATTCCAGACTCAACGGGTTGGCCAGTTTAATAACACATCCCTGTTCAGCCAAGCAGCCAGCAGAGTTTACTATACAGAAGGTAAGGGAACAAGTGCTGAGGACCCACGTATGGTGCATGCTTCCACAGCAAACCTATACTCCCTCTGTGCTCTTGATCCTAGTGCCTCCTACTTCCCTGGAACGTCCTTCCAGCTTTTTCTTTTTTCCCTTCTTTTGCTTCTATCTTCAGTCTCTCAATCTCGAAAGGCCTCTTCTTTCATTTAAAACCTTAAAAAAATATTTGTTAAAAAAACTGTAATCGCCGTCTGCTGGCAGTAGTACGTGGAGCAGTTGCTCCAAAGAGCCCTCCTGCACAAAACAACCAGTTCTTGGCTAGAATACACTTCTTAGTGCATTGATGGGCTTCTGCAAAGTAAAGGAAATCTCCAAGGACCCTAGCACCATAACCAAAAAGATGGACCACAAGCTTTCAAACTATGGCTTGGATCCAGGGTAAAATGCTGGAGCTGTAAGCAAACTCTCAGGTTAGGGTGACCTGAGGATGAATGCCAACACGAAGCCCGCTACTGGGAGACTAGGTCCTCAGCCTTGCCATGGGCTTGCCACTGGGAAGCTGAACCTGAGATGTCACATTAAGCCAAGAATCTTTGAAGGAGGCTTAAGTGGCCTCAGGTGGCACAGCCCCTGGATCCCTTCAGAAGCAAATGCAAAGCCCTCCCTTCTTTGGGGCTCACATTAAGATCTAACAAACAAAGGCTAACAATTGAGATCATCAAACACATAAGGAGACAAGCCACCGTAAATATTTGCAGAAACAAACAACAAATTTAGACCCCTAAGGACTTAAAATATTGGATTTACGAGATACAAAATGTAAAATAAATACGTTATTACCTTGGCAAAAATGGGGCATAATACCAAGAGAGTGGAAAGGAAAACTCACACTGAAGGCAAAGGGAAAATGGAAACAATTTTGTAGTACTTCATAGTTTTGCCTAGGGCTGGCTTTGTCCCCTCTGACTATTTACCAAGGTATGGAAGAGTGGAAAGAACTATCTTTGCATAATGATACAAATTCTCTCTAGCAAACAGTCTACTGCCATATCATACACAGCCTGTGGGAAAACATTCCACAATGAGGTCCTCATGAATTTTCTATTACAAACTGAGAGTCACAATACCTTCATAAAGACAGCTTCCGTGCATGTGCCAGCCATATCCATCTGATCACAGCAGTATTACAAAGAATGGAAATAAACAAAACAATTCTGCATGCTGTTATGTCTCAGTTGACTTTGCTCAACTATTTAGAGACGGTCCTGTACTTTTGTCAATTCAACCTTCAAACAACTTTGACTACTGTATATTATCTATCCCTGAAGTCTTTCACACATCTGCTTCAGATATTCATATATTAGCTGATAAATGGATGTTTTCAGCTACTGCACATTGAGGTTCCATTTTTTCTTATTCAATACTATCTATACAAATATTTAATTTTATCACACTTTTATAAATTATAAAGACATTGGTAGAAAATGTAAAAAGCTACTAGTGAAAAGTAGAAATCTCAAACTAACAATATGTAAGATTAAAATGAAAATAATTACATATGCCAAAAACAGGAAGACTTTAACCTTAAAAAGGCATTCAGGGGCCAGTCCCATGGCCAAAGGTTAAGTTTGTGCGCTCCGCTTCTGCGGCCCAGGGTTTCGCTGGTTCGGATCCTGGGCACGGACATGGCACCACTCATCAGGCCATGCTGAAGTGGTGTCCCACATAGCACAACTAGAAGGACCCGCACTAGAATATACAACTATGTACTGGGGAGCTTTGGAGAGAAGAAAAAGAAAAAAAAAAAGAGAAGATTGGCAACAGATGCTAGTTCAGGTGCCAATCTTAAAAAAAGAAAAAAAAAGGATATTCAGTGGACTTAAGCTGGTAGACCAACAGTAGGCTCAATTGTAAATGAAAAGAAAAAAACAAAGATCATGTATAAAATTCTGAATGGCTAACTCGGTATAAAGAAAACGACAGTCTGTCAGTACATGGATAGAAGCACCAATCATCAGAGCTCACAGATGGCTCTTTCAGTGAGACAACCATCCTGATAATGTGGCCCGTGGTTGAAAAAGTGTCATTTTTACGCTGCCCTTACTTTGGGTTTCCTAGGATGTATGGCAAAACTGTGCTGCTCAAGCTCGGATATGAGTGGGGAGTACAAAGAGGGTATTCTGAGAGAACATTTGGCCGCAAAATAAATAGAGTGTATCTCTGAAGTGCATCAATTTACTCAAAGGTAAGTAATGAAAAATAATTTTATATTAAAATAAAAATGATATTGTGTTAAAGTACAATATATGCATAATTTTTTATGACATAATGCAAAACAAAGTGTTGGATTTGCAGGTGCTGGTTTGACTGTGCTCTCAGGCCCCATGGGGATAAACATTCACTCCACTCTTGCTGCTAGAACTTCATGGAAAGATTTGTAACTCAACAGGCAGGACCGTTTGGGCATCGTTGGTGCCACAAAAACAAAGCCTACCATTAACAAAACTAACACACAATTCTGATTAAATGCTCTGTTTAAACATCAGCATATATTTAACAAATACAGAAGGCTGATTATCAAAGTAGTAAATCAAACATATTCATCTCTGAAAACTCAAAATCAATGTATAAAGCTCTGGGTGGGCAAAAAGCCCGATGAGGACAGTGATGCGTTCTGAAAAACGAACCCAGTAAACTCAGGAGCAATGCTGCCGTTGCCCTGAGAAAGAGAAGTTAGCGTGACGGGTGGATACAAAACACCGCCTTTCCCATACTTCATTTGTTAATGGTCCCGTTCCGCCCTGTACTTTCCAGACTACGAGTTTTGATGCTAAAAACTGAAACAGCAGCCGTTCATCTTGAAAACTACAGGCCCTTCTCATTACTGGCAAAAACAATCTCCACAGTATCAAGAGGAAATACCTTTCCCTGCATCTTCAGAGAAAGACGACACACTTCAGCATCATGAATCGTCCTCGAAAACGTGATTTCTGATCAAGTAGTCCCAAAGACACCCAGACTCAGACACTGTTGGTATGTCCTATGAAAGTAACCTTTAACATTCATAAAATCTGTAATTCTGATTGGTTGTCTCCCCTAAAAATGTACCGCCCTAGTAGGGATATTTAAATTGGCATCTCTGTTTTCTGAAGGGACACTTGTAATTTTTATTTTTATATTCCATAAGTAAATAAAAGCCTCAATCCTACTGCCTTCCTTATTAAAAAAGAAAAAAAGAATTTGAGAGTCTTGGCTCATTCAAATTAACACAGGAGAAGAAAGAATGACAGTGTCAGGTCATTTAAAAATGAAAATTATGAGAAGAAAAATGGAATTTTCAAAATTACACTTTTATTCCTCACATTTTATCCTTCTATGTTACACATGCCATCCCCAGAACATCTTCAAGGGCGATACTCACTGTAACTGCCAGGAGATTTGTCTTCATAAGTGAAATGAAGTTGTAATTCCTCCTCTGACATCTCACAGATGAACACTTTCAGCAAACAGCAAATAATAAACAAAGCATTGTGTGTCTGCCAAATGAAGATGTGGCTAGAAAGGAAAGACCGAAATCAAACAAGAATCAATACTTAATCAGGAGCACGATCAGTTTATTTCTAGGCCAAGATTTCTTCATGATTTCTCAATCATTTTGCCTATTCTGTTTGTAATATTAGAACAATGTCCGTATCTTTTAAAGGCTCCTGATTTATTACACTAGACCAGTGAGATCTATTACAGTTTACTTTATACTGCATTCTGTGTATTTTACGTAGTGAGACAACTTGATAAAAATATTTTCCTTTAGGCATGACTGCTCTTTGTTCTTAACTTTATAGTTGCCCCACCCACAGGCAATTCAAAGAAAAGAAAGCTAAAAATTCAAAAAAATTATAGTAACATAAAGAGAATATATGCAAGTACACAACTAAAACTTTAAACAGGACACCCCTAGCAGCACAGTATGATACTTGCTATTTGTATCAATAACCATGAACTCAACACAAAAATTTTTAATTGGATCCAATATAATTTGTTTGGAAGTGGCACAATGAACAATCTTTTAAGAGACTGCCATCCAAAAATGGTTTTAAAAAATGCTTGAGTGCGTAATAGGTTAATCTTCCACTGCATGTAATATAAAACCATAATATTTAATCTGAACCTTCTTTCATCTAATCTGAAAGAAATAAGGGAAACAGATATGGAATGAAATAATACTCAAACTAAGTCATTATTTAAACTAGCTATGACCAGCAGTGATAATGGAGAAAAATTACCTCTTTTAATAATAATTATATCGCTATTAATTTTCTTAAAAAATATATTTCTAAAGATTGTCTGAAATGCTGAAATCAAACAGATTCTAGAATTTAAAATCTCATCTCCATGACTCAGACAGTAAATTAAAATCTCTCTTTTACTTTTTTCCCTTAATAATGAGAATAATTCCTTTACAGCTCTCAAAAGATCATAATCTATTTCTACCAACAAATGAAAAACACTCATAGTGTTAAATATAAAGAGAATGTGATTTAATCAGCCAGCTTACTTCTGACATTCTGCAGAAAGTTTTAGTTCTTTGGTTCTAGAAAGGAAGACCTTAATTAGCGCACCAAAGTTTCCTGTTCGAGGATTGTTCTCAACTGCAAGAGAAGAAAAGGTTTTAAAGAGTTAAAGTTAAGAAATGAAATCAAAGTGAACATATTATAACATTTATAAAACCAAATGTCAAATTGAAGTTGCTCACAGACAAACTTTATTGTTAACTTCACATCTAATTAGGGAAATAAGCAATGAGAGAAACTGCTGTTTGGTCTTAATCCTGAACAAAAAATGATTTGCAAAATGAAAATGACAGAAATAGTAGGAAGAAGTAGCTGCCTCATTTCAGAATCCAAAATTTTAAAGAAAAGATATAAAAGTTTATATATGTATATATATAAATACACTCAATTTATACACATATCCTTCTCTTTAGAAAAGCAGATATTAAAAAAATTGAAAAACTGGGACTGGCTCCATGGCCTAGCGGTTAAGTTGGGCACACCCTGATTTGGTGGGCTGGGTTTGGTTCCTGGGGGTGGACCTACACCACCCATCAGTGGCCATGCTGTGGCAGTGACTCACATACAAAACAGAGGAAGACTGGCATGGATTTTAGATCAGGGCAAATCTTCCTCAGAAAGAAAAAAAAAGGCCTGAAAAATTGATCATCTATATCCCCAATATATACAATATAATAAACTTTAAAGGTAAAACTGTGTTCAGATAATCACAAATCATTCTAATGAAAAATAAATAGACACATAAAGAAAGCAATACAGCCAAAGAGAAGTTTATTTGATCTGACAAAATTTTAAAGAATTTGCTTTAAAAAAAAATCAATTTTAAAAGGTGGGCAAGGGGCCA